>NC_068443.1:21711570-22054070 GCF_023373465.1 Oncorhynchus keta | reverse complement strand
TATGTGTTGAAATGTACAAGTTATAAGTGCTCTGCAAATTCAATCAGATTTATTTATAAAGCCCTTTTTACATCAGCAGATGTCACAAAGTGCTTATACAGAAACCCAGCCTAAAACCCCAAACAGCAAGCATTACAGAAGCACAGTGGCTAGGGAAAACTCCCTAGAAAGGCAGGAACCTAGGAAGAAACCTAGAGGAACAAGGCTGAGGGGTGGGCAGTCCTCTTCATGCTGTGCCGGGTAGAGAGTCTCTCTCTATATATATCAGGGACAGCCTCAAGTGATGATCCATGGCAAGAAGCCTCCAGTGATGATCCATGGCAAGAAGCCTCCAGTGATGATCCATGGCAAGAAGCCTCCAGTGATGATCGATGGCAAGAAGCCTCCAGTGATGATCCATGGCACGAAGCCTCCAGTGATGATCCATGGCACGAAGCCTCCAGTGATGAGCTATGGCAAGAAGCCTCCAGTGATGATCCATGGCAAGAAGCCTCCAGTGATGATCCATGGCAAGAAGCCTCCAGTGATGATCCATGGCACGAAGCCTCCAGTGATGATCCATGATCGATGGCAAGAAGCCTCCAGTGATGATCCATGGCAAGCCTCCAGTGATGATCCATGGCACGAAGCCTCCAGTGTGAGCCTCCAGTGATGATCGATGGCAAGAAGCCTCCAGTGATGATCCATGGCACGAAGCCTCCAGTGATGCCATGGCAGTGATGAGCTATGGCAAGAAGCCTCCAGTGATGATCCATGGCAAGAAGCCTCCAGTGATGATCCATGGCAAGAAGCCTCCAGTGATGATCCATGGCACGAAGCCTCCAGTGATGATCCATGGCACGAAGCCTCCAGTGATGATCCATGGCAAGAAACCTTCAGTGAGGAGTCATGGCACGAAGCCTCCACCAACGGCCTACAGTCCGGAGCCTCTGGCGACGGCCTCCAGTCCGGAGCCCCCGGCATCGGCCTCCAGTCCGGAGCCCCCGGCGTCGGCCTCCAGTCCGGAGCCCCCGGCGTCGGCCTCCAGTCCGGAGCCCCCAGCGTCGGCGCCCAGTCCGGGGCCCGCAGTGAGGGCGCCCAGTCCGGGGCCCGCAGCGAGGGTCCCCAGTCCGGAGTCGGCGGCGAGGGTCCTCACACCAGAGGCGCCACCAAAGCGGGGTGAGCCAGAGGTGGAGCGGGGTCTACGTCCCGCACCAGAGCCGCCACCGCGGATAGATGCCCACCCAGATCCTCCCCTACAGGTTCAGGTTTTGCGGCGGAAGTCCGCACCTTTGGGGGGAGTACTGTCACGCCCTGACCTTAGAGAGCCTTTTTATGTCTCTTTTTGGTTTGGTCAGGGTGTGGTTTGTGTGGGCATAATATGTCCTTTATTTCTATGATTTGTGTTTCTATGTGATGGCCGGGTATGGTTCTCAATCAGGGGCAGCTGTCTATCATTGTTTCTGATTGGGAATCATATTAGGTAGCCCTTTTTCTCTCCTTTCAGTGTGGGTAGTTATCTTTGTTAGTGGCACTATAGCCCTGTGAGCTTCACAGTTGTTTTTTTGTTTCTCGTTTTGTTGGTGACATTTTAAATAAAAGGAGAAATGTATGCTCACCACGCTGCACTTTGGTCTACTTCCAATGACACCCGTGAAAAGGGTCAAACATTTTGGGTAGCCTTCCACACGCTCCCCACAATAAATTGGGTGAATTTTGTCCCATTCCTCCTGACAGAGCTAGTGTAACCGAGTCAGGTTTGTAGGCCGCCTTGCTTATTTTCCACCATAATTTGCAAATAAATTCATTAAAAATCCTACAATGTGATTTTCTGGATTTTTTTCCCTCATTTTGTCTGTCATAGTTGAAGTGTACCTATGATGAAAATTACAGGCCTCTCATCTTTTTAAGTGGGAGAAGTTGCACAATTGGTGGCTGACTAAATACTTTTTTTGCCCCACTATATGTATGTATGTATGTATGTATGTATGTATGTATGTATGTATGTATGTATGTATGTATGTATGTATGTATGTATGTATGTATGTATGTATGTATGTATGTATGTATGTATGTATGTATGTATGTGTATATACACGTGTGTGTTTGTGCGTGTGTGTGTGTATATGTAGGTGAGAGAAACATACACCCCTTTTAATGCCATGTCTGTACACGTGTAACAGTATTGCTTCCTTGCCCCAACCTCGGCTCGAAACAGTGACCCTCTGAACACAACAACTGCCTCCTACGAAGCATCGTTACCTATTGCCAGACCTTTCAGATACCAAGCTTCTGTTGACCTGAACTTGCTATTCAAGGGGGTTAGGTTTGGGTTTCATGATTTGTGCTGGGAAAAAGTGCCATACAAATAACATTGTATTGATTGGCATTGTGTATACTGTAATACATTGTACTGTGTTTAGGAATTCCTGTGCCTCAATCTCACTACACACATGCACACGCACCTTGGAATGTTGGTCGTAGTTGTGGATCCTGATGCCAGCATCTCTTCATTAGCTCTGTGATCTCTACAGGAGTATCAGCAGAGATGAGGTCTTCATCAGGACGATCACCTTTACGGACACACTGGCAGATATGGTCCTCACTCCGAGCATCTGAAATCCACTTATCCAATATTAATTCAGTGCATTCAAATTCGATCTCAAATCTTATCCATTCATAAAAAAAAGAACAAAGGACCTCTTACTATAAAATATATCTGAGTTCACAAACTACACTGAACAAAAAAATGTACTCAACATGTCATGTGTTGGTTTCATGAGCTGAAATAAAAGATCCCAGAAATGTTCCATACGCACAAAAAGCTTATTTCTCTCAAATGTGCACAAATTGTCTTTTTATCCCTGTTAGTGAGCATTTCTCCTTTGACAAGATAATCTATCCACCCGACAGGTGTGGCATATCAAGAAGCTGATTAGACAGCATGATCATTACACAGGTGCACCTTGTGCTGGGGGAGAATAAACGGCCACACTAAAATTTGAAGTTTTGTCACACAACACAACGCCAGAGATGTCTCAAGTGTTGAAGAAGTGTGCAATTGCAATGCTGACTGCATGAATGCCCACCAGGGCTGTTGCCAGATAATTAAATGTTAATTTCTCCACAATAAGCCGCCTCCAATGTCGTTTTAGAACATTTGACGGTACGTCCAACTGGCCTCACAACTGCAGACCACATGCATGGCGATGTGTGGGTGAGTGGTTTTCTGATGTCAACATTGTGAACAGAGTGCCCCATGGTGGCAATGGGGTTATGGCATGGGCAGGCATAAGCTACGGAAAATGAACATAATTGCATTTTATCGATGGCAATTTGAATGCACAGAGATACTGTGAAAAGATCCTGAGGCCCATTGCCGTGCCATTCATCCGTTGCCATCACCTCATGTTTCAGCATGATAATTCACATCCCCATGTTGCAAGGATCTCTACACAATTCCTGGAAGCTGAACATGTCACAGTTCTTCCATGGCCTGCATACTCACACCCAGACATGTCAACCATTGAGCATGTTTGCGCTGGTCTGGATCACGTGTACGACAGCGTGTTCCAGTTCCCGCCAGTCTTCAGAAACTTCGCACAGCCATTGAAGAGGATTGGGACAACTCTCTTCAACTCTATGCGAAGGAGATGTGTCGTGTTGCATGAGGCAAATGGTAGTCACACCAGATACTGACTGGTGTTCTTATACACGCCCCTACCGTTTTTTTGAAGGTATCTCTGATAAATAGATGCATATCTGTATTCCCAGTCATGTGAAATCTATAGATTACGGCCCAGTAAATTAATTTAAATTGATTGATTTCCTTACACGAACTGTAATTCAGTAAAATCTTCGAAATTGTTGCGTGTTGCATTTACATTTTGTTCAGTATATATATGGCTGAAATCGCATCAGATTCATTTGAATGCAACAGTCCTCTGTAGAGTGAGTGAGCAACACTCACTTTCATATGGCTCACTGCCAGTGAGGATGACCCATACGACAATAGCGAAGCTATAGACGTCAGACTTCTCAGAGGAGCATGTGTGGATGCTGTCCAGGTGCTCAGGAGCCATGTAGCACAGAGTACCGGCTGCCCTGCCCCCCACTCCCCCAGCCCCAGGACGCGCCAGCCGGCTCTGCCTGCGAGACTCCTCCTTAGTCAGCCTGCTCCACGTCTGACAGGTGGCCAGGCCCAGGTCTGCAATCTGGAGCACAGATACAGACAGATATAGACAGGCATATTCATACATGTACATGCATTGCATACACAGATTACACACACATCCATTTTCATACACATACATCGAACACAGAGACATCAATACACAGATGCACATGGATACAGTCTTGGATAACTAACCTTGTGGGGGTTCAGTCCCAAAATCCTACTTTCCCTAACTCCTAACCCTAGCTCCTAACCCTAGTTCACCTAACACTAAACCTAATTCTAACCGTAACCACCTAGAAATAGCATTTGAAAAGTTGGTCAAATTTGTCTTTGTTTACTATTCTTGTGGGACTTCACACACACACACACACACACACACACACACACACACACACACACACACACACACACACACACACACACACACACACACACACACACACACACACACACACACACACACACACACACACACACACACACACACACACACACACACACACACACCGTAAAGTGAAATGATATAAACAGTAATAAAGCATATTATACAGTGTGTGCTGTACCTTGATGTGAAAATCCTTGTCCACCAGTATGTTTTCTGGTTTGAGATCTTTGTGTATGACACGGTTCTTCATCAAGTACACCATCCCCTCCAGAATCTCCAGTATGATCCTGCCCTTGATGGATATCAGCACAGGTACCTGGAGAAAAGACAGGCATATATACAAGTTGTTTGCCCAGAGAGAAAATAGCTTGTTGATATTACATAGAGAAAATCTGATATGGAGTTCTGTTTGAAAACCTTCCATCTCTGCAGTGAGTCCAGGACCTAACCTCATTCATATAGTGACATTGTAGACTAAGTTAAGTGTTTTTGTGATCTCCTCTCACCCGGTCCAGCATGGCCAGCAGGTTGCCTTTAGGGAGGAGCTCCATGACCAGAGAGTAGTCCCCATCCTCCAGGATCACCCCCAGCAGCTTGACCACCCGTTCATGGTTCAGTCTGCTCATCAGGCTGCCCTCCTCTAGCAGGGACTGCTTACTGCCCCTGAGGGAGAGAGAGAGGAAGGCTTGGTCAAGACTATGAGCTAGGGAAATATGTTCACTTGGAGATGTATCCCTACGTATTAACTGGGCCGCCTACTGTAGCCTACTTTATCACTATAGACATTACAGGAACATGTCTATAGACACCCAATTTCTCTGGTTTTATCGTCCTTTCTGTCACAGGAAAGGATAAGTGTAGTCTTGAACTACCCGCTGGTACTCCCAATGCTGGAAGGGAGTCCCTGAGTGAAAAAGTTTAGGAATCCCTGGAATATGAAACTCCGTAGAGTGTGACAGTCACAACACTTACAGACACAGGGGGCATCCTCTCTACCATAGCCCATTATACTCACTCATTACGCGGTGGCCCGGTGTAGATGGTCTTCAGAACCACCTGGCCGAGGGTTTTGTGATAGCACAGATACACTGTACCGAATCCACCGTAGTCCAGAGGCTCCTTTTTGATAAGGTCAGCGGATTTCATGTAGATGGAGTCCTGCGCAGTAGCCATGGCTTGCTACCCGGTCCTCGGTCCGGTATTTCCTTCAAGTGTTGATACGAGACTAATGGATACATTGCTCTATTACTGGTCAATCACAATCTCCCATCATGTAAATAGTAACAATAATATATTTCCGAACGGAGTGGGCTGAGGAGCTTCAGCGTCGTTACATTGACTCGAAATACAAAACTGAATATGGAAGTGAAAGACGTAGTCGGAAATCCAATACTGTAACTTGCTCTGTTAAATAGTTGTCAACACATAGGGTGGATAACATCAATAATGTATCCAGTTTAATATTCAAGGTAAATAGGTCTATGTATTGAATAGGATAAAATATGTAGGTTACATCGTTAATTATAGATACATAACCTACCTTTTCATTCCACGGGTAGGCGTATAGTTCTGGGATTTGCCTTGCTTCCGCAATAGTGAAACAACTAAAAATATGTTGTGGAAGTTAGTTGCAGACCAGTGTAGCTAATCGAGAAAGGAGTATATGATTTATATGCAAATAGTCACTGACTACAGCACGTAAGTAGCCGTGTGCGAGCCGGAACGGCTCATAGGGCAGGAGCCTACAAATCCTGTTTCTGTAGCGTGAGGCAGCTTGGTGAATGGACAGGGTGCTAGTCTATCGCAGGGCCTTCACCCCGAATCTATATCCTTAATGCTGAGTGCCAAGAATCAAATCAAAAATCAAATGTATTTGTCACATACATATGGTTAGCAGATGTTAATGCGAGTGTAGCGAAATGCTTGTGCTTCTAATCTTCTAATCTAACCTAACAATTCCAAAACTACTACCTTATTCACACAAGTGTAAAGGGATAAAGAATATGTACATCAATATATATGAATTAGTGATGGTACAGAGCGGCATAGGCAAGATGCAGTAGATGGTATTGAGTACAGTACATACATATTAGATAAGTAATGTAGGGTATGTAAACAAAGTGGCATCGTTTAAAGTGGCTATTGATACATGTATTACATAAAGAGGCAGTAGATGATATAGAGTACAGTATATACATATGAGATGAGTAATGTAGGGTATGTAAACATTATATTAAGTAGCATTGTTCAAATTGGCTAGTGATATATTTTACATCAATTTCCATCAATTCCCATTATTAAAGTGGCTGGAGTTGAGTCAGTGTTTTGGCAGCAGCCACTCAATGTTAATGGTGGCTGTTTAACAGTCTGATGGCTTTGAGATAGAAGCTGTTTTTCAGTCTCTCAGTCCCTGCTTTGATGCACCTATACTGACCTCACCTTCTGGATGATAGCGGGGTGAACAGGCAGTGGCTCGGGTGGTTGTTGTCCTTGATGATCTTTATGGCCTTCCTGTGACATCGGGTGGTGTAGGTGTCCTGGAGGGCAGGGAGTTTGCCCCCGGTGATGCGTTGTGCAGACCTCACTACCCTCTGGAGAGCCTTACGGTTGTGGGCGGAGCAGTTGCCATACCAGGTGGTGATACAGCCCGGCAGGATGCTCTCGATTGTGCATCTGTAGAAGCTTGTGAGTGCTTTTGGTGACAGGCCACATTTCTTCAGCCTCCTGAGGTTGAAGAGGCACTGCTGCGCCTTCTTCACAACACTGTCTGTGTGGGTGGACCAATTCAGTTTGTCTGTGATGTGTACGCCGAGGAACTTAAAACTTACTACCCTCTCCACTACTGTCCCATCGATGTGGATAGGGGGGTGCTCCCTCTGATGTTTCCTGAAGTCCACAATCATCTCCTTAGTTTTGTTGACGTTGAGTGTGAGGTTATTTTCCTGACACCACACTCCGAGGGCCCTCACCTCCTCCCTGTAGGCCGTCTTGTGGTTGTTGGTAATCAAGCCTTCCACTGTAGTGTCGTCCGTAAACTTGATGATTGAGTTGGAGGCGTGCATGGCCACGCAGTCGTGGGTGAACAGGGAGTACAGGAGGGGGCTCAGAACGCACCCTTGTGGGGCCGCAGTGTTGAGGATCAGCGGGGTGGAGATGTTGTTACCTACACTCACCACCTGGGGGCGGCCCGTCAGGAAGTCCAGTACCCAGTTTCACAGGGCGGGGTCGAGACCCAGGGTCTCGAGCTTGATGACGAGATTGGAGGGTACTATGGTGAGTTTGGAGTTTGGAGGCCACACATCAGGTCCCATTTGTACAGTATTTGGTGTGACTCGGCCAGGGATTGACTTTAAGGAAGGCATTCTAACCACAAGTCCAAGGAGAAAAACATTATTTTACCATTTTCAACGTTTTTGTTCTGCGGTTTATATTATAATTTGTGAATGGAGTTGAACATTTTGGTCAAAGACGGATTCCTAGCCTGGGCAATAGGCTAGGCTAAACTCAATGATAACACAGTTGGACAACTTTTTTTGTCACAAAACAACTCACATGTTCATAAAATTGCATAGTAGCCAATGTCAGATTGGGAGGCAAAAGCCCATAAAAGTAAAAATAGTACAGTAACATAAAGCACTATCACCGCCTACTGGAGGTATGCCTCTATCACAGTTCATCTTCCAAAGAAGAGAACATGGATCACCATTACATTATTCACAACCAAGTATCGCCTGACTTTTGGGGGGCTTTACCCTTTGCTTGTGTGTGTGTTGAGAGAGAGAAACAGAGAGAGAGAGAGAGAGAAACAGAGAGAGAGTCAGAGAGAGAGCGAGAGAAACAGAGAGAGAGAAACAGAGAGAGAGAGAGAGAGACATGTGAAACATGTCGGCCACTTTACCCTTATAGCCTGGCTGTTCCTGGAAGTCATTTGCCATTGATGGACAATGGGTCGTGCTGAGCAAGGATATGTCAGCCATGGCATTGTGAAAGACTGCACTAGATTATTTTTATAAGGATGGTCACCAGATGGTTTCATTTTTGGACAGTCTCAATTTTACTTTTTAAGACTTCTTTGACCTTTTTGACTTCTCAAGTAATGACATCCAGTACATCAATAAAACCTATGGCAGTGAAACCCACAGGCAGCTGGTAAAATACAATAATATGTTAAAGGTAAAATTAGCTACCCTCGAAATAACCTGAACATTTTTCATAATCTACCTCAGAGTACTTTACAGACACTAAAAAGGAAATAACAAGACACTTTCCCTTACCGGCACAATGACTCAACACAGCCAAACCACACTGAATTAAAGCAACATACTCACAAAAACAAAGAGATTATGATCCATTGATAAAGTCAGATTTTCTCTGAAACCAGAATGGGAAACCACCTGAATTGTAGCACTTCTGAAGGTTTTGGGCTTCTGATGGTTTTGGGTGAAGTGACTAGACTACACTGAATGTGCAGAGTTAGGCCAAAGCCTACAGTGCATCTGGAATAGGCCTATATTCTGTAAACGCCCCCGACCTTCGCTATATTCTTTGCCTGTCCTCACACACTAAAGCCACAACAAAGTATTTCACATCATCATTTGCCATTTCTCTGGGTTCTCTTTCATGGTCATTACAGTAAGTAACCCTGGCATCCACTGTTTTAACTGGATTTTATTGTCTGTCTGTAATAGAGTCTGGGTGAATGAGTGGTTTAATCAATAACTGTATGGGTGCAATAGGCCTAAATGTACTATTGTCTGGCCTGATGCCTATTTTGTGTAGGCCAGCATTGTAACAATTTCTGCCCACAGCAAAGCTCAATAAATTTGGTAAGCCTTTCATTCAAAGCAAATATCCCTCTATATGTTATTACTGGTCATGATATGTGATTGCAATTATTCAACAATATATATATATCATGGTTTATGTGAAGGCAGATAAAATAAGTTTGCAGTATCTCACTGCTTTCCTCATCTCCAAAATAATAATAAATAAGTCCTGTAATTAATAACAGGCCAGATAACCGACCATTTCGAATCCCACCGTATCTTCTCCTGTATGGACTGCGTACTGGCGGCAGAGAAGTCAGACGCAGGAGAGCAAAAACTGTGTTTCCAAACGGCGCAGTTTAATAGCAAGAAACCCACCAGAAAACAACACCGGGGTCTCACTGCGGTGGCGATCTGCATTCCTCTTTTGGAGCGTCACTGCCTGCTGAAGGTGGACACGGACGGCTTCCCATGTCTCCTCCGTGCACCTGATCCAGTCGTCCACCGCAGGAACCTTGGTCTGACCCTGATGCCAAGGCCGGCTGGTACCCCGGTAAGCACTGGAAGGGAGAGAGGTTAGTGGAGGAGTGGCAGAGCGAGTTCTGTGCCATCTCGGCCCAGGGCACGAACGCCGCCCACTCCCCCGACCGGTACTGGCAATAGGACCGCATAAACCTACCGACATCCTGGTTCACTCTCTCACCTGCCCATTACTCTCAGGGTGAAACCCTGAAGTAAGACTGATCAAGACCCCCAGACATTCCATGAACGCCTTCCAGACCCTAGACGTGAGCTGGGGACCCGATCAGACACTATATCGACAGGTACGACCGAGGCCACTGTGGAACGGGTAAGGGGTGTAGCTTACCTCTGGGTAGGTGCCTCGGAGCCTTACACTGGGCGCACACCGAGCAGGAGGAAACATAAACACTCAAGTCCTTAGCCAGGGTAGGCCACCAGTACCTCCCGCTCAAACAGCGCACTGTCCGACCGATCCCAGGAAGACCAGAGGAGGGTGACGTGTGGGCCCAATATATAAACCGGTCACGAACAGCAGACGGGACGTACAGATGCCCAGCGGGACACTGGAAGGGAGCGGGCTCCGCACATAACGCCTGCTCAATGTCCGTGTCCAGCTCCCACACTACCGGCGCAACCAGGCAGGAGGCTGGGAGTATGGGAGTGGGATCCACGGGCCGATCCTCTGTGTCACACAGCCGGGACAATGCGTCTGCTTTAATGTTCTGGGAGCCTGGTCTGTAGGAAACGGTAAACACAAAACGGATGAAAAACATGGCCCAACTTGCCTGGCGAGGGTTCAGTCTCCTCGCTGCCTGGATGTACTCCAGATTGCGGTGGACAGTCGAGATGAGAAAAGGGTGTCAAGCGCCCTCAAGCCAATGTCTCCACGCCTTCAAGGCCTTGCGACAGCCAACAGCTCCCGGTCCCCCACATCATAGTTTCGCTCCGCCGTGCTGAGCTTCTTCGAGAAGAAGGCACAGGGGCGGACCTTTGGTGGCGTACCTGAGCGCTGAGAGAGCACAGCTCCTATCCCAGCCTCGGACACATCCACCTCCACTATGAATGCCAAAGAGGGATCTGGATGGGCCAGCACGGGAGCTGAGGTAAACAGAGCCCTCAGGTGACTAAAGGCCCTGTCTGCCTCAGCTGACCACTGCAAGCATACCGGGCCCCCCTTCAGCAGTGAGGTAATGGGAGCCGCTACTTGACCAAAACCCCGGATAAACCCCCAGTAGTAGTTGGCAAACCCTAAGAACCGCTGCACCTCCTTTACCGTGCTGGGAGTCGGCCAATTACGCACGGCTGAAATGCAGTCACTCTCCATCTCCACCCCTGAGGTGGAAATGCGATACCCTAGGAAGGAGATGGACTGTTGGAAGAACAGGCACTTATCAGCCTTGACGTACAGGTCATGCACCAACACGCAACAAAGCACCCTGCGCACCAGGGATACATGCTCGGCACGTGTAGCGGAGTATATCAAAATGTCATCAATATACACCACCACACCCTTCCCGTGCAGGTCCCTGAATATCTTGTCTACAAAGGCTTGGAAGACTGATGGCGCATTCATCAACCCGTACGGCATGATGAGGTACTCATAGTGCCCTGAGGTGGTACTGAAAGCCGTCTTCAACTCGTCTCCCTCCCGGATACGCACCAGGTTGTAAGCGCTCCTGAGATCTAGTTTGGTGAAGAAGCGCGCCCCGTTCATTGACTCAATCACTGTGGCTATGAGCGGTAGCGGGTAACTATACCTCACAGTGATCTGATTCAGACCCTGATAGTCAATACACGGACGCAGATCTCCCTCACAAAAAAGAAACTCGGAGGAAGGTGAATTGGAGGGCCGAATGTACCCCTGACGCAGGGATTCAGAAATATATGTTTCCATAGCCTCCGTCTCCGCCTGTGAGAGGGGATACACGTTACTCCTGGCAAGTGCAGCGTCTTCCAGGAGATGTATCGCACAATCGCCCCGTCGATGAGGTGGTAATTGAGTCGCGTTCTTTTTAGAGAAGGCGAGAGCCAAATCAGCATATTCAGTGGGAATGCGCACAGTGGAGACCTGGTCTGGACTCTCCACCGTAGTAGCACCAACAGAAACCCCTAAACACCTACCTGAGCACTCTCGCAACCACACCGTGAGAGCCCTCTGTGGCCAAGAAACAGTGGGGTTATGACAAGCTAGCCAGGGTATGCCCAGCACCACGGGAAACGCAGGAAAGTCAATATGGATCCTTGTGACCCCCCTGCATCACCATGCCCAAAGGAGCGGTGACCTCCCTAATCCACCCTGACCCTAATGGTAGACTATCTAAGCCGTGAACGGGGAAAGGCACAGCCACTGGAACAATTGGGATCCCTGAACTATAGGCTAACGCTCTATCAATAAAATTCCCAGTCGCGCCGGAATCGACGAGCGCCTTATGCTGGGAATGCGGGGAAAACTCCGGGAAAGTGACATAGACAAACATATGTGCAACAGAGGGCTCTGGGTGAGAATGGTGCCGGCTCACCTGGGGTGACGCCAGAGCGCCTTACCTGCTGCCTCGATCCCCAGAGGAACCAACCTGGCACCTGCGGCCACAGATGGTTCGTGAGCTGGAACCCCCTCCAGTCTCCCTGTGCACCGCCCCTCCTAGATCCATGGGTATCGGAGAGGGGGTGCGGGAGTATGGAACCACCAGACCCCAATCAGAACGTCCACGGTTAGCCAGCAGGTTGTCCAGCCGGACGGACAAGTCACCAGCTGGACGGACAAGTCCACCAGCTGGTCGAACATGAGGGTTGTGTCTCTGCAGGCCAACTCCCAACGGACATCCTCGCGCAGACTGCAGTGGTAATGGTCGATCAGGGCCCTGTCGCTCCATCCCGCGCCGGCAGCCATGGTCCTAAACTCCAGGGTGAACTCTTGGGCGCTCCTCGTCTCCTGCCTCAGATGGAAGAGGCGCTCACCCACCGCTCTACCCTCGGGCGGTTGGTCAAAGATTCCCTGGAAACGGCGGGTGAACTCCCCAAACCGGTCCAACGCCACATCTCCCTCTCTCCACACGGTGTTGGCCCACTCCAGGGCTTTCCCGGTGAGGCACGAGACGAGGGCGGACACCCTCTCATGGCCTGATGGAGCCGGGTGGACGGTGGCCAGGTATAGGTCCAGTTGAAAAAGGAAACCCTGGCAGTTTGCAGCCTTTCTGTCGTATTCCTGGGGCAGGGAGAGACGAATCCCACTGGCACCAGGAGGAAGAGGGGCGCTCAGAGGAGACCCCGGTTGTGCTGGTGAAGGTGCTGGAAGAACTCCCTGTCTCTCCCAGTGGTCCATAGTCTGGACAACGCGGTCCATGGCGGTGCCAAGATGGCGGAGCATTCCTACGTGCTCCCGGAGGCGGTCCCCCACCCCTATACCCGGGGTACCTGCTCCTGCTGACTCCATAGTCGGGTCGGTAATTCTGTATAGGCTGCATACTGGCGGCAGAGAAGTCAGACGCAGGAGAGCAAAACTGTGTTTCCAAACAGCGCAGTTTAATAATTAAACACAAACCGAAAAGCAGAACAATCAAATAATGGGTACATAACCCGACGCACACCAGGACAGACGTGCACAAGCTCTTGCAATTAACAATCACCGACAAGGACATGAGGTGGAACAGACAAATAGACAACGTGTAATTGATGGGATTGGAACCAGGTGTGATGGAAGACAAAAGACATAACCAAAGGAACATGAAAAGAGGAGCAGCGATGGCTAGAAGGTCGGTGACTTTGACCGCCGCACGGTGCCCGAACAAGGAGAGGGACCAACTTCGGTGGAAGTCATGACATCTCCGTTATGCAATCCGGTTTCTGAGCTGGTCACGGGTGCACCTCAGCCACACTCAAGGTCCTAAACAATATCATAACCGCCATCGATAAAATACAGTACTGTGCAGCGGTCTTCATCGACCTGGCCAAGGCCAGACTCTGTCAAAAGCAGCAGACTCAACAGCCTTGGTTTCTCTAATGACTGCCTTGCCTGGTTCACTAACTACTTCTCAGATACAGTTCCGTGTGTCAAATCAGAGGGCCTGTTATCCGGAACTCTGGCAGTCTCTATTGGGTTGCCACAGGGTTCAATTCTCAGGCTGACTCTTTTCTCTGAATATGTCAATGATGTCGTTCTTGCTGCGGGTCATTCTTTGATCCACCTCTAAGCAGACGGCACCATTCTGTATACATCTGGCCCTTCTTTGGACACTGTGTTAACAAAGCTCCAAACTAGCTTCAACGCCATACAACACTCCTTCTGTGGCATCCAGCTGCTCTTAAATGCTAGTTAAATTAAATGCATGCTCATCAACCGATCGCTGCCTGCTCCAGGCCCCCCGACTAGCATCACCACGCTGGACGGTTCAGACTTAGAATATGTGAACAACTACAAATACCTAGGTGTCTGGCTAGACTGTAAACTCTCCTTCCAGACTCATATTAAGCATCTCCAATCCAAAATTAAATCTAGAATCGGCTTCTTATTTCACAACAAAGCCTCCTTCACTCATGCTGCCAAACATACCCTTGTAAAACTGACTATCCTACCGATCCTTGACTTGACTTCCTTTTCCAAAAATGCTCCAACACTACTCAGCAAATTGGATGCAGTCTATCACAGTGCCATCCATTTGGTCTCCAAAGCCCCATATACTACCCACCACTGCGACCTGTATGCTCTCGTTGGCTGGTCCTTGCTACATATTCGTCGCCAAACCCACTGGCTACAGGTCATCTATAAGTCTTTGCTAGGTAAAGCCCCTCCTTATCTCAGCTCACTGGTCACCATAGCAACACCCACCTGTAGCACGCACTCCAGCAGGTATATTTCACTGGTCATCCTCAAAGCCAACACCTCCTTTGACCGCCTTTCCTTCCAGTTGTCTGCTGCCAATTGCAAAAATCACTGAAGTTGGAGACTTATATCTCCCTCATTAACTTTAAGCATCCGCTGTCAGAGCAACTTACCAATCGCTGCAGCTGTACACAGTCCATCTGTAAATAGCCCATCCAACCAACTACAGTTGAAGTTGGAAGTTAACATACACTTAGATTGGAGTCATTCAAACTCGTTTTTCAACCACTTCACACATTTCTTGTTAACAAACTATAGTTTTGGCAAGTTGGTTAGGACATCTACTTTGTGCATGACACAATACATTTTTCCAACAGTTGTTTACAGACAGATTATTTAAGTTATAATTCACTGTGTCACAATTCCAGTGGCTCAGGAGTTTACATACACTAAGTTGACTGTGCCTTTAAACAGCTTGGGGAAAATTACAGAAAAGTATGTCATGGCTTTAGAAGCGTATAATAGGCTAATTGACATCATTTGAGACAATTGGAGGTGTACCCATGGATGTATTTCAAGGCCTACCTTCAAACTCAGTGGGAAAATGGGAAAATCAAAATAAATCAGCCAAGACCTCAGAAAAGAAATTGTAGACCTCCACAAGTCTGGTTCATCCTTGGGAGCAAGAATTAAAGTCGACTTATTTATGTTTATCTAAGTCTTAAGGAACTATATTGAGCCATTACATCACTTCCTGTTTCACTAGGGTATAAAAATGAGGTAACACGCATGCAATATCCTTTTGTCATCCAACGCCATGAAGAAAAACAAAATAACTGGCAGTTCAAAAGAGACAGATGGTCATAGACCTTCATAATTCTGGTAATGGCTACAAGAAGATTCACAAATGATTTATTATACCACTGAGCATTGTCAGGGCAATTATTTTTTTTAAAGATAAAAAATATGGAACAGTTGAAAGCCTCACGGGTAGATGGAAATGCATCCCCCCACCCACCCACCCAGGATAGGGAGGAGGATGGTGAGAGAAGCAATAAAATCCCAAAGAATCACTGTGAAATAATTGCAGGCCTTGGTGGCGTCTTTGGGTCAGACCTTTCTGACCGCGAGACACAGACGCAAGCGCTTGGAGTTTGCCAAACGTCATTTCAATTATGACTGACTTGGTCAGATACAGCATCGGCATGTTTGGCGTCAAAACAAAGATGCATACAAGGAGAGACACCTCATACTCATGGTGAAATATGGTGGTGGGTCAGTGATGTTTTGGGGCTGTTTTAATTCCAGAGGTACAGGGGCACATGTTAATATTGATGGCATAATGAATTCCACCAAGTATCAGGCAATTTTGGCTGACAATCTGGTTGCCTCTGCCAGAAGGCTGGGACTTGTCCGTAGGTGGACTTGACTTGACCCAAAATATACCTCAAGATCCACACAGAAATGGTTCTGTGACAACAAAATCAATGTTCTGCCATGGCCATCTCAGTCGCCGGAACTCAATCCAATCGAAAACCTGTGGGCTGAGTTGAAGAGGTCAGTGGATAAGCGAAACCCAAAAATGTGAAGGATCTTGAAAGGATCTGTGTAGAGGAATGGTCCAAAATCCCTCCAAATGTGTTACTTAACCTTGCTGTTATCCTTGCCAGAGGTGGTTGCTCTAAGTACTGAGTGAGGAGTGCCAATAATTATGAAACCTTGATTTTGGTGAAATGTATTTTGTATTAAATAATTGTATGATTTTGGTTAGTTCCATTGAAACATTAATAATGTACAGTATTTCTCACATGTTGGTATTTTGAGTTTATCTCTAATTATATTTTAAATATATTTTTAAGTATTGTTTGTGCGTTGCCAGTCAGGGGTGCCAGTCATTTTGGAGCCCACTGTCGGTGAAGTCTACCCATAGAGTATGTGGCATAGACTGTATACAAATTGTGAATATAAAAAATAAGCGTAGGCCTGCCATCCTTCATTTACATAGACCATGCTTCTCTAGATGAGAAAAAACTACATATCCCAGGAAGCATTGAAAACATCGGGAGCTTTAGGGAACAGCGCTGCTGCAGACTGTGTGAGTACTCGATCGCTCGCAATTTGGGGAGCTCTCGGGAAAGCCGTTGGAGACCTACTTCTCGAAACAAGAGTACAACAATAAATGCCGTAATTTCCATTTGTTGGTTTTACAGAATTCTTCGTTTAGAATGGGTAATGGGCTCAATAAGGTATGTTATTCGTTGATATACAGCCTATGCATGCGCTCCTAAAGCAAAGTTTACGCATAGTCGCTGAGTAGGCTACAGTAGTTTTGTAGACAGGGGGTTTCAATGAATATAGAATGTCAATCAAACGCGTGTAGTCAAATGTGTTTAATGCGTGTGTTCTATTGGTGTTATGAACACGTATTGCGTCTAATTTATATTGAATCGGTGCACAATTGCATAATAGCATATTCCACTTCAGGCCATCTGCCATAAGAGTGTCTGTTTGTCGCTGTATGTATGCTACTGTACAATGTACACTTTAATGACTCTAGCTGTCTATCAAAGTAGACACACCCGGTGTGTAGGCGTTGTGCTTTTACATACCAACTCCTTGGCTACACATTGGACAGATTTATGTTGAAAATGATCAAAGCATGCTACATTTGATGATATTACTTATGGGTGTAATGCATTTCTGTGTCTTATCACATACTGTAGGCTCCGTGTCATCATGGCTACTTTAGCAATTGACCTTCTCAAATGTTGGCTTGGTACTTGGTGTACACAACAGGTGTCATCAACTCATTTCAATTGGAAACGCTTTCTGCACCTCTCATCACTGTTATTCCAGCTGGGTTTGAGATGGGGGAGGAGAGGTATGAGGGAAGCAGGCACACACGTGCACGCACACGCACGCACACACATGCACATACAAACACACACATAAACACACACGCACACATAAACACACACGCACGCACACACACACACACACACAGTGGATGAAAAAGTACCCAATGACTCAAGTAAAAGGGAATGTTATGGATAGCCAGGGTCACACTCCAACACTCAGACATAATTTACAAACAAAGCATTTGTGTTTAGTGAGCCTTCCAGATCAGAGGCAGTCGGGGTGATACGTGTGTGAATTGAACCATTTTCCTGTTCTACTAAGCATTCAAAATGTAACGAGTACTTTTGGGTGACATGGAAAATGTATGGAGTAAAAAGTATAGATAACCCAAAAAAACGACTTAAGTAGTACTTTCAAGTATTATTACGACGTTTCCAGCTACAATAGTCATCTACAACATTAACATGGTCTACAACTGTATTTCTGATCAATTTTATGTTATTTTAATGGACAAAAAAATGCTTTTCATTCAAAAACAAGGACATTTCTAAGTGACCCCAAACTTTTGAATGGTTGTATATACACACACACAACAGATCCTACATTAACATGTCTTATAATCACTATCATCAGAGTGAACTGTGTCTGTTATGTGAGCTCACTCGCCTCTGGTATTTGGTGTCAAACTAAATATACAGTCTCTGCACCTCCATGTTGTCTTTCCTTGAGAACACAGGCTATATATTTGAGTTTCGTCTTTGCTGTCAATAGTGGCACAGGAGTATAGGCCCAGGGGCTTGTGTTTTAAGTAGTAATATTGTTGCTTAGCCTAGTTATTTGTGTAATGAATGAAATGCTTGTTGTAATTATGTCTTGTTTAAGAACACTGGTGAATGTAAACAACAGGTCACACAATAATATTCAATTCTTACCTTCCCATAGGTCCTGCCTGACTTGTACTTAGGAAACTTCAAAGGTAAGTGTTTCTTCCCAGCTGTACTGGTCAGAGGCTTGAGCTAAGGATAAGACCAATGAAGACACCCCTTCACCATTTTCCCTTCCAGTACATTTCAGTGGCACATTCATATTTGAGAACATTCTATGAATATTTAATGGATGATTCATGTGTTTTGTCATTCAATACTTGTTTTCCTTTAGATGCGAGGGACAGAGAGCAGTTAGCGAGGAACAACATCACACACATCCTCTCCATCCATGACAGTGCAGCCCCTATCCTGCCGGTAAGAAAACAATTCCCAGTGGACCATTCGCTAGATCAAAATGGCTAAATACCGTGTCAGACCTCCTTTCAGCATGATATTATATGAATGTACGTGATCTAATGACACCTGACACATGCATTAATACACGTTCCTTAATGCCTGTCTGTAGCATATGCACACACAAAATCCAGTTTCAAAATCCAATTTGGATGGATGTTAATGTGACAAATCAAGATTTGCATCCAAGAATGCGGACGCAGTTTGGTTAAGCAAATAAATTGACAGTCCCCATGTCAGTCCTCATGACTGCTCTTCCTATAAGAGCATGGTATATGTTTGCCCCTGGACCAGCCTTTCAGAAAATTCAGGACAGCAGTATGGGAATGTGGCTTAGCGTGTAATATTAGACTAGGCCCCATCCCAAACAAAACAGGTTCACATTACATCAATAGAAATCATTTGTTGGAGCCTGTATGAGCTCTGTGGGAGGGTGTAGGCGGTAGAGAGGAGTATTCTTTTTAGTTTCTGACCCAGTGCTCTGGCTCTAGCTTGTGTGGGATTTGGTGTTCTCATATTCTACTACTCCCTATAGAAACTAGCACAGTCTGTCCCGTTCCTTTACTTCCCCACTACAGCTGCAATCACCACATCAGAAACACAGTCTATAGGATAGGACCTGGTGTGTAAGCTTACATAATGGTTGTTATTGTTTGCAGGCACACTTGCAAGACTGAGAGCATTATGTAATAGTGTGAACAGAGTGGTGTTTACAACGATCCTGTCGGCATGCTTTGCCTGTTAGATTGTAATTGTGTTAGAGCGTATAACAGTTGTATGTTTTCCTGCAGGAGATTACCTATCTATGCATCTCAGCAGCGGACCTGCCCACACAAAACCTGTAAGTAGCCCAACACACAGCACCACACAGTACACAAGGCTACCATACAGAACAGGACAGCACCGGACTGAAGCAGACTAGACCAGTCAGATCCATTCTATCTAGCACACACACTCTGTGTGGGCGTCTCTAGTTCATGTTCTCCTGATATGAAAATGATATGCTTCACATGCTCACCAGTTGACTGTGAATCAAAGCACTGAATAAATCACCAGCTGACTAGGCGTTTCGGCTTCTTATTTCCCTCATGAGAAATCATGGAATGCTTTTTACTCATTAGGATTAAGACAATAAACATGCAGAGATGTAGTGAGCACCGACATACCAACATATGCATACATAAATAGGCGGATAGATAGATGCTGTAAAAACATGCACAAATGCACACACACATTTCCTCTGGTTGAGTGCATAGAGTGCAGGTGGCCTGGTCCTCTACGCAGGAAGGAACAGGAAGTCTCTGCTTCTCTATGAGTTGCCACGTCCGTCTGCACTGCGCCTCTATTTTTATCACACCCCCGAAAAAGACTCACGCACACACTAACACCCAGGCACCCAGATGTCGCTGTCAACTCCCCTGTTACTCCCACACCTTGCCTCTCCAGCAAGGTGTGTGAAACCTGCAGGTGAAATGTTAAACTGGCCCTGGCTAGCCAGAGATGGACAGACACCACTTGCTCATCCTGGTCCTGTCAGGAGGATGGATAGATGGCCCTAGGGCCTAGAAGAACACACCCATGCTCACCCCTACGGCCCTCCCCTCACCCATACCCTTCACTGCTCGCACACCACAGGTGGCTGATGGCACCGTAATTAGGGAGGATGGGCTCATAGTAATGGCTGGAAGGGAATACATGGAATAGTATCAAACACATCAAACACATGGTTTCCATGTGTGTTTTTTCACCTTTCCAGCCATTATTATGAGTCGTTCTCCTCTCAGCATTATGAGTCGTTACCCACTCATCCCCCCACTTTCTATGACTGGGGTGGAGGGCCCGTTTTACAGCTTTTTTGGCAAATTTAATGTTACTTGTCCTATATGCTTTGTCTTCCACAACAAATACAATGTTGTTACTACTGTGGGAATGGTAACCGGTTTGTTATTGTGTTATGACCTGCTTATGACTGTACATAACCTGTATGTGTGTCATTCTCAGGACACAGCACTTCAAACAGAGCATCATGTTCATGCACGAGTCCCGGCTGAAAGGAGAGGGCTGTCTGGTCCACTGGTGAGTCATAAACTTTGTCCATCTGTTACTGTATCTCTGTATCTCTGAGTGCTCACAAGTGAACCCATGTGTGACTATGGTAAGCAGCACATAGACAGATAACAAAGAAGGCTATTCTTGAACTTCCCCAAACAACAATCTTGATTTGAATGTGTTGTGTTGTTCAACTATCTGAGGTATCTCTGGTGAGGGTCTTCTGGGAAATACAGAAGACCCTTCCGTTAAATAAATGTTCTAATGTTGCCTCCACAGTCTCTATCTTTGACTTCCAAGTCAAGTAAATGTATTGTCTATTAATATGACCTGCTGATGTCCATGCCCTTTATCTCTATCATGGCCAGGCCAGCTCTTATCCATCCCTCCCTCTTAAATGTAAAGTCCCCATATTTGGGGACCCTGTTTGATTTGTTTTATTGAATTGAGGGCTGGTATGAGAATGGTAGACCCTATCTGCAAAACCAGGATGTCTGCGGAAAACTGAGTATCTTGGCTATTGATCGGCGCCTTCAAGTCTTTGGTGTGACTTACTACCATATATGGGCATACACATTTATGAGGGCCGATAACCTCATTTCAAGATGGCTGCTACCTTCATTCCGGTTAGCGTTGTGAAGCATAAACGGAATAAACACGGAATACACTGATAAACACCAAAAGCCGGGACTCCGCAGATCATAAGGATGTGTTATTCATCTGCCTGTGACCTACCGTTATTGATCACCAGTGCCGAGAGTCAAAATGTTTATTTTACCCAACGTTTTCATCAAACAAATTATAATCGAATCAAACATTATTTGTCACATGGGTCGAATACAAGTGTAGACCTTACCGTGAAATGCTTGAAATGAGTTAAGAAAATATTTACAAAATAAAGTAAAGGAGAAATAATAAAAAGTAACACAATAACGAGGCTATACAGGGGGTACCGGTACCGAGTCAGTGTGAGGGGGTACAGGTTAGTCGAGGTCATTTGTACATGTAGGTAGAGGTGAAGTGACTATGCTTAGATAATAAACAGTGAGTATCAGCAGTGTAAAAACAAATGGAGGGGGTCAATGGCTATTTGATTAATTGTTCAGCAGTCTTATGGCTTGGGGGTAGAGGCTGTTAAGGAGCCTTTTGGTCTTAGTACCGCTTGCGTGCGGTAGCAGAGAAAACAGTCTATGACTTGGGTGACTAGAGTCTGTGACAATTTTATGGGCTTTCTTCTGACACCACCTATTATATTTATTTTAATTTTACCTGTTAAGTCAGTTAAGGACAAATTCTTATTTTCAAT
This sequence comes from Oncorhynchus keta, assembly GCF_023373465.1. NCBI lineage: Eukaryota > Metazoa > Chordata > Actinopteri > Salmoniformes > Salmonidae > Oncorhynchus > Oncorhynchus keta. The sequence goes on along the minus strand of NC_068443.1, from coordinate 22,031,928 downwards.
GACGGCCTAGAAACAGTGGGTTAACTGCCTTGGTCAGGGGCAGAACTACAGATTTTTACCTTGTCAGCTCGGGGATTCGATCTTGCAACCTTCTGGTTACTAGTCCAACGCTCTGACCACTAGGATACCTGCCACCCCAGGTCATATAGGTCCTGGATGGCAGGAAGCTTGCCCCCCAGTGGAGTACTGGGCCGTACGCACTACCCTCTGTAGCGGTTTACGGGGACCCATGCCAAATCCTCATGGGTCTTACAAGGTAAGCTTTGATTTGGTCTGTGTTTTCGCTACATGGGGCATATGAAATGAATCCCTAGGTTGGTAGGAGCAAATCTAGCTTATTGCCAATGTTATCTGATGATGTATGACTTAATGGCAAGATCGAATGGCCAATGTCCACCGAATGACTATAGCCGGCAACTATGATGTTGCCGGCTGACGCCCTGTAGGCATCCATTACACATGGAATTGGCTACTATGGCACCTTGACAGTCTTGTAGCCAATGAGGTAAGCTTTCCAGGGATATGCAGTTGACCTGGATGGGACAAAGCAAGGCCTATAACCTTTTATGCGTAATGCGAACTACTGCTACCTGGATCAGAGACGAGACGCACACTACATTACATTGTAAACAGATTTCATCACTTTAACATAAAATGCTTCTCAAGGGGTAAAAAAGGTAAAAACTAAGAATATCGAACAGAAACCTAAAAAGAAAGCAACTTCGAATAAGTATACCGACATAGAAGCTTTGAATAAAATACTGGAGTCGGACTCGGATCCTTCATTCCCAAGATGGCAGTCAGACGTCCTTTGTCCTCGTCGTGTCGTGTCCCGTGTAAATATATATTTACATCTTTTCTTCACATATCTTTTTATATATCTTTTTTTCTAAAAATCTCAACTTCAAAACACTCTCCTGCAACCCGCCTCACCAATTTAAAAAAAAGTATTATTCACCTCAAATCTGAAATTCATAATAGAAGCTAGCCAGAAGCTATCCAGTTTACTGGCTAACGTTAGTATTCAGCTAACCACGGTTGGTGGTCATCAGCTATCCTTTAGCTCGAAAAGCTATCGGCAGTTTTGTACAACGCGACTCAGACCAGAGCATACCGGACCAATTTTCTCTCCATATCCCCGGATTTCTACCGCAAGCTCTGGACATTTACACCTGGATCTTGCAGCTAGCTAGCTTCTATCCAAGTGACTATTGGCTTACGTCAGTCCCGGAGCAAACATCAATTATTCTGGAGCTAGCCAGGTGAAGAGTTCCATCAGCCACTCCTGGACTACAATCACCTATCCAGACCCGTTTTACTGCCGATGCAGAGCCCCACCGGGCCTTCACGACTGGACTACCGACGTTATCTACCCGAGGGTGTTATCCAACTGGCCCCTCCGTCGCGACGTTACCTGAACACCCATCTGCGGCCCACTAATCGTTAGCTGTCTTATCGGCTGCTATCTGAATAGGTCTGAATAGGACAATTTTCTTGGGTCACTATAACTATATCTATTTTGCCAATTGGATTGTTCCCCTCTACCACACGGTACCCCACTAATCTACCGATGGAAACGCACAAGGTGGCTAAAAACAGACCTCCGTCCTCTGCCAGTTTGCTACCGATGGCCCGGCTAGCTGTCTGAATCGCCGTGACCCCAACCAACCTCACTACTCACTGGACCCTTATGATCACTCAACTAAGCATGCCTCTCCTTAAAGTCAATATGCCTTGTCCATTGCTGTTCTGGTTAGTGTTTATTGACTGTAAAGCCTCTAGCCCTGCTCACTATACCTTATCCAACCTTTCAGTTCCACCACCCACACATGCAATGAAATCACCTGGTTTCAATGATGTTTCTAGAGACAATATCTCTCTCATCATCACTCAATGCCTATGTTTACCTCCACTGTATTCACATCCTACCATACCTTTGTCTGTACATTATATCTTGAAGCTATTTCATCGCCCCCAGAAACCTCATTTTACTCTGTTATTCTGGACGTCCTAGACGACCAATTCTCATAGCTTTTAGCCGTTTCCTTATCCTACTCCTCCTCTGTTACTCTGGTGATGTAGAGGTGAATCCAGGCCCTGCAGTGCCAAGCTCCACTCCTATTCCCCAGGCGCTCTCTTTTGATGACTTCTGTAACCGTAATAGCCTTGGTTTCATGCATGTTAACATTAGAAACCTCTTCCCTAAGTTTGTTTTATTCACTGCTTTAGGACACTCTGCCAATCCTGGCTTAGGAAAACCACCAAAAACTCTGAAATCTCCATCCCTAACTACAACATCTTCAGACAAGATAGAAGAGCCTGACATGATGACTCCTTGCTGTCCCCAGTCCACCTGGCCGTGCTGCTGCTCCAGTTTCAACTGTTCTGCGTTATTATTGTTCGACCATGCTGGTCATTTATGAACATTTTAACATCTTGGCCATGTTCTGTTATAATCTCCACCCGGCACAGCCAGAACAGGACTGGCCACCCCACATAGCCTGGTTCCTCTCTAGGTTTCTTCCTAGGTTTTGGCCTTTCTAGGAAGTTTTTCCTAGCCACCGTGCTTCTACACCTGCATTGCTTGCTGTTTGGGGTTTTAGGCTGGATTTCTGTACAGCACTTTGAGATATCAGCTGATGTACGAAGGGCTATATAAATACATTTGATTTTATTTGATTTTTGATTTGATTTGATTTGAACGGCCGAAGGGGGCGATGTTGCAATCTACTGCAGAGATAGCCTGCAGAGTTCTCTCCTACTATCCAGGTCTGTACCCAAACAACTTGAGCTTCTACTTTTAAAAATCTACCTCTCTAAAAACAAGTCTCTCACCGTTGCCGCCTGCTATAGACCACCCTCTGCCCCCAGCCGGGCCTGTTGTCCGGGCGTCTGGCAGTCTCTATGTTGGTGCCACAGGGTTCAATTCTTGGGCCAACTCTCTTCTCTGTATACATCAATGATGTCGCTCTTGCTGCTGGTGAGTCTCTGATCCACCTCTACGCAGACGACACCATTATGTATACTTCTGGCCCTCCTTTGGACACTGTGTTAACGACCATCCAGACAAGCTTCAATGCCATACAACTCTCCTTCCGTGGCCTCCAACTGCTCTTAAATACAAGTAAAACCAAATGTATGCTCTTCAACCGATCGCTGCCTGCACCTGCCCGCCCGTCCAGCATCACTACTCTGGACGGTTCTAACTTAGAATATGTGGACAACTACAAATACCTAGGTGTCTGGTTAGACTGTACACTCTCCTTCCAGACTCACATCAAACATCTCCAATCCAAAGTTAAATCTAGAATTGGCTTCGTATTTCGCAACAAAGCATCCTTCACTCATGCTGCCAAACATAGCCTCATAAAACTGACCATCCTATCGATCCTCGACTTCGGAGATGTCATTTACAAAATAGCCTCCAATACTCTACTCAATAAATTGGATGCAGTCTATCACAGTGCCATCCGTTTTGTCACCAAAGCCCCATATACTATCCACCACTGCGACGTGTACGCTCTCGTTGGTTGGCCCTCGCTTCATACTTGTCGCCAAAACCACTGGCTCCAGGACATCTACAAGACCCTGCTAGGTAAAGTCCCCCTTATCTCAGCTCGCTGGTCATCATAGCACCACCCAACTGTAACACACGCTCCAGCAGGTATATCTCTCTGGTCACCCCCAAAACCAATTCTTCCTTTGGACGCCTCTCATTCCAGTCCTCTGCTGCCAGTCACTGGAACGAACCACAAAAATCTCTGAAACTGGAAACACTTATCTTCCTCACTAGCTTTCAGCACCAGCTGTCAGAGCAGCTCACAGTTTACTGCACCTGTACGTAGCCCATCTATAATTTAGCCCAAACAAGTACCTCTTCCCCTACTGTATTTATTAATGAATTTATTTTGCTCCTTTGCACCCCATTATTTTTATTTCTACTTTGCACATTCTTCCACTGCAAATCTACCATTCCAGTGTTTTACTTGCTATATTGTATTTACTTCGCCACCATGGCCTTTTCTTTGCCTTTACCTCCCTTATCTCACCTCATTTGCTCACGTCGTATATAGACTTATTTTTCTGCTGTATTATTGACTGTATGTTTGTTTTACTCCATGTGTAACTCTGTTTTGTGACGAACTGCTTTGCTTTATCTTGGCCAGGTCGCAATTGTAAATGAGAACTTGTTCTCAACTTGCCTACCTGGTTAAATAAAGGTTAAATAAAAAATATGTATAAAAAAGGGGAACGAAGATTTCGACTTGGCCGACGAAGATTTCTTTCTAGAAGGATTGGATCCACTTTTAGATCTGTAAGTAAATTATTTTCATGACTTTATATATTTACTATAGGTATTGTTTTTTTTTTTACAAATCTTCTGCTTTTTGTGCTTTGGATTTAGTTACCATAGGCCTATGTAACAAGTCATTTCAATGTTATATATTTCCAAAGTAGTTATTGTCTATGTTTCATATTAGTTCACTGTTTGCTGTTCTAAGTTTCATCTTTGTAACTTTGGAGAGGCCACTAAACTCTCATGGCCATTGTTTATTTGTGGTTGTCGCCTTTGTGTTACTGTTTGCATTGTGTGTGTGCTTCACACCTTCTATGAGAGTCACTGTACAGATAAAGTTTAGGCGTGGTGTTTTTACTCTACAGTAATGTCGTTTTGTAAATTTAGTCAACTGTAATTCTGTGTCTTACAACAATATATCCCTTTATTTTATTCACCACAGAGTGGAGGATGCAGAAGATTTGGATGATGACTTTTGGGAGCCACCCCTTCCATGCAAGCGCCACCCCGACGGTCAAGGTCCCCCCTTCAACCACCCCCACTGCTGTGTCAATCACCCCATCTGATGATTCTACTACCACTACTCTGCAAAGACCCCACTCCTCTTCAACCACCCCCACTGCAGTGTCAATCACCCCATCTGATGATTCTACTACCACTACTCTGCAAAGACCCCACTCCTCTTCAACCACCCCCACTGCAGTGTCAATCACCCCATCTGATGATTCTACTACCATTACTCTGCAAAGACCCCACTCCTCTTCAACCTGCCCCACTGCAGTGTCAATCACCCCATCTGATGATTCTACTACCATTACTCTGCAAAGACCCCACTCCTCTTTTACCACCCCCACTGCAGTGTCAATCACCCCATCTGATGATTCTACTACCACTACTCTGCAAAGACCCCACTCCTCTTCAACCACCCCCACTGCTGTGTCAATCACCCCATCTGATGATTCTACTACCACTACTCCGCAAAGACCCCACTCCTCTTCAACCACCCCCACTGCTGTGTCAATCACCCCATCTGATGATTCTACTACCACTACTCTGCAAAGACCCCACTCCTCTTTTACCACCCCCACTGCAGTGTCAATCACCCCATCTGATGATTCTACTACCACTACTCTGCAAAGACCCCACTCCTCTTTTACCACCCCCACTGCAGTGTCAATCACCCCATCTGATGATTCTACTACCATTACTCTGCAAAGACCCCACTCCTCTTCAACCACCCCCACTGCAGTGTCAATCACCCCATCTGATGATTCTACTACCACTACTCTGCAAAGACCCCACTCCTCTTCAACCACCCCCACTGCTGTGTCAATCACCCCATCTGATGATTCTACTACCACTACTCCGCAAAGACCCCACTCCTCTTCAACCACCCCCACTGCAGTGTCAATCACCCCATCTGATGATTCTACTACCACTACTCTGCAAAGACCCCACTCCTCTTCAACCACCCCCACTGCAGTGTCAATCACCCCATCTGATGATTCTACTACCACTACTCTGCAAAGACCCCACTCCTCTTCAACCACCCCCACTGCAGTGTCAATCACCCCATCTGATGATTCTACTACCACTACTCTGCAAAGACCCCACTCCTCTTTTACCACCCCCACTGCAGTGTCAATCACCCCATCTGATGATTCTACTACCACTACTCTGCAAAGACCCCACTCCTCTTCAACCACCCCCACTGCAGTGTCAATCACCCCATCTGATGATTCTACTACCACTCTACTCCTCTCAACCAAAGACCCCATCTGATGATTCTACTACCACTACTCCGCAAAGACCCCACTCCTCTCCATCAACCACCCCCCACTGCAGTGTCAATCACCCCATCTGTGATTCTACTACCACTCCGCAAAGACCCCAACTCTGTGTCAATCACCCCATCTGATGATTCTACTACCACTACTCCGCAAAGACCCCACTCCTCTTCAACCACCCCCACTGTCAATCACCCCATCAGTGTCAATCACCCCATCTGATGATTCTACTACCACTACTCTGCAAAGACCCCACCACCCCCTCTTCAACCATTCCCCCACTGCAGTGTCAATCACCCCATCTGTCAATCACCCCATCTGATGATTCTACTACCACTACTCTGCAAAGACCCCACTCCTCTTCAACCACCCCCACTGCAGTGTCAATCACCCCATCTGATGATTCTACTACCACTACTCTGCAAAGACCCCACTCCTCTTCAACCACCCCCACTGCAGTGTCAATCACCCCATCTGATGATTCTACTACCACTACTCTGCAAAGACCCCACTCCTCTTCAACCACCCCCACTGCAGTGTCAATCACCCCATCTGATGATTCTACTACCACTACTCTGCAAAGACCCCACTGCAGTGTCAATCACCCCATCTTGATTCAACCACTACTCTGCAAAGACCCCACTGCAGTGTCAATCACCCCATCTGATGATTCTACTACCACTACTCCGCAAAGACCCCACTCCTCTTCAACCTGCCCCACTGCTGTGTCAATCACCCCATCTGATGATTCTACTACCACTACTCCGCAAAGACCCCACTCCTCTTCAACCTGCCCCACTGCTGTGTCAATCACCCCATCTGATGATTCTACTACCACTACTCCGCAAAGACCCCACTCCTCTTCAACCTGCCCCACTGCAGTGTCAATCACCCCATCTGATGATTCTACTACCACTACTCCGCAAAGACCCCACTCCTCTTCAACCTGCCCCACTGCAGTGTCAATCACCCCATCTGATGATTCTACTACCACTACTCCGCAAAGACCCCACTCCTCTTCAACCACCCCCACTGCAGTGTCAATCACCCCATCTGATGATTCTACTACCATTACTCCAAGACCCCACTCCTCTTCAACCACCCCCACTGCAGTGTCAATCACCCCATCTGATGATTCTACTACCACTACTCCGCAAAGACCCCACTCCTCTCCTCTTCAACCCCCACTACCCACTGCAGTGTCAATCACCCCATCTGATGACTACCACTACCCACACTGATCTGATGATTCTACTACCACTACTCCGCAAAGACCCCACTCCTCTTCAACCACCCCCACTGCTGTGTCAATTCTGATGATTCTACTACCACACTCCGCAAAGACCCCACTCCTCTTCAACCACCCCCACTGCAGTGTCAATCACCCCATCTGATGATTCTACTACCACTACTCCGCAAAGACCCCACTCCTCTTCAACCACCCCACTGCAGCTGTGTCAATCACCCCATCTGAGTGATTCTATTCTACCACTACTCCGCAAAGACCCCACTCCTCTTCAACCACCCCCACTGCTGTGTCAATCACCCCATCTGATGATTCTACTACCACCAAAGACCCCACTCCTCTTCAACCACCCCCACTGCTGTGTCAATCACCCCATCTGATGATTCTACTACCACTACTCAAAGACCCCACTCCTCTTCAACCACCCCCACTGCTGTGTCAATCACCCCATCTGATGATTCTACTACCACTACTCCGCAAAGACCCCACTCCTCTTCAACCACCCCCACTGCAGTGTCAATCACCCCATCTGATGATTCTACTACCACTACTCCGCAAAGAGCCCACTCCTCTTTTACCACCCCCACTGCAGGCCCTGGCACCAGTCCCCTCTGTGCAAGTTAATCTGGAGGTGAGGGGCAGGGAGGAGATCTAGGCCTCAATAGAGAAGAGGGAGAGGCAGTGGAAGCAGCACAACAGAGGGAGAGGAAACTGAGGACAGGTGGCATACGGTCTTTGAAGATGATGAGGAACCAGAACAATTTTGGTTTAAACCCAAAGGCCCACAGGTGGTTAGTGATGAAACATACAGCCCCTTACAGCTGTTTCAGCTCTACTTTACAACCTCTGTACTGGGAACACTAATTAGTAATACCAACAAGTATGGGGACAAGAAGCAGCAGGGGGGAAGGAAGATGTCCTGAAAACCTGTCACCTTGGGTGACATGCTCAACTACACTTCCTTGGTGATTTACATGGGACTGGTAAAGGTATCAAGACTAGTTGACAACTGGAGCAAGTCCCCACTCAATCGGTTCGAGTTCCCCACCTCCATCATGAGTGAAACGCGATTCTTGGTCATCAACCATACTATTCACATGAGTGACCCACAAAAGTATCAGGAGAATGACCAGAAGGGGACTGCAGGGTATGATCGTCTTGCAAGAGTCAAGCACCTGTATCATGACATGGTGGAGGTATGCAAAACTTACTTCCAGCCTGCTCAAAATCTATCTATAGATGAGTGCATGGTTGCCTCAAAGGCTTGAATTGGCTTGAAGCGATATATGAAAAATAAGCAGACCAAATGGGGCTACAAGGTGCTTTGTGCTAGATTATTCAGCCTCTGCCTACACGTGGAACTTTTTCATCTAAACTCAGCAAAAAAAGAAATGTCCCTTTTTCAGGACCCTGTCTTTCAAAGATCATTCGTAAAAATCCAAATAACTTCACAGATCTTGATTGAAAAGCATTTAAACACTGTTTCCCATGCTTGTTCAATGAAACATAAAACATTTATGAACATGCACCTCTGGAACGGTCGCTAAGACACTAACAGCTTACAGATGGTAGGCAATTAAGGTCACAGTTATGAACACGTAGGACACTAAAAGAGGCCCTTCTACTGACTCTGAAAAACACCAAAAGAAACATGCCCAGGGTCCCTGCTCATCTGTGTGAACGGGCCTTAGGCATGCTGCAAGGAGGCATGAGGACTGCAGATGTGGCCAGGGAAATAAATTGCAATGTCCGTACTGTGCAATGTCCGTACCTAAGACAGTGCTATAAGGAGATAGGACGGACAGCTGATCATCCTTGCAGTGGCAGACCACGTGTAACAACACCTGGCACAAGATCGGTACATCTGAACATCACACCTGCGCGACAGGTACAGAATGGCAACAACAACTGCCTGAGTTACACCAGGAATGCACAATTCCTCCATCAGTGCTCAGATTGTCTGCAATAGGCTGAGAGAGACTGTTGTAAGGCAGGTCCTCACCTGACATCACCAGCAGCAACATCGCCTATGGGCCTATGGGCACAAACCCACCGTTGCTGGATCAGACAGGCCTGGCAGAAAGTGCTCTTCACTGAAGAGTCGCGGTTTCATCTCACCAGGGTTGATGGTCGAATTCGCGCTTATCGTCGAAGGAAAGAGCGTTACACCGAGGCCTGTACTTTGGAGCGAGATCGATTTGGAGGTGGAGGGTCCGTCATGGTCTGGGGTGTGTCACAGCATCATCGGATTGAGCATGTTGTCATTGAAGGCAATCTCAACACTGTGCATTACAGGGAAGACATCCTCTTCCCTCATGTGGTACCCTTCCTGCAGGCTCATCCTGACATGACCCTCCAGCCTGACAATACCACCAGCCATACTACTCGTTCTATGTGTGATTTCCTGCAAGACAGGAATGTCAGTATTCTGCCATGGCCAGTGAGGAGCCCAGATCTCAATCCCATTGAGCATGTCTGGGACCTGTTGGATCGGAGGGTGAGGGCTAGGGCCATTCCCCCCCAAAATGTCTGGGAACTTGCAGGTGCCTTGGTGGAAGAGTGGGGTAACATCTCACAGCAAGAACTGGCAAATCTGGTGCAGTCCATTAGAAGGAGATGCACTGCAGTTCTTAATGCAGCTGGTGGCCACACCAGATACTGACTGTTACTTTTGATTTTGACCCCTCCTTTGTTCATGTTACGGCTTTCTTCCGTTGAAGGAGAGTCGGACCAAAATGCAGCGTGGTGAGTTCGATACATCTTTAATAAAGAAAAAAACACGAACAATACAAAAAACAACAAACGGAAAGTGAAAACATATACAGCCTATCTGGTAACTACAAACACAGAGACAGGAACAATCACCCACGACATACTCAAAGAATATGGCTGCCTAAATATGGTTCCCAATCAGAGACAACGATATACACCTGACTCTGATTGAGAACCGCTTCAGGCAGCCATAGACTATGCTAGACACCCCACAAAAAAACCCATGACAAAAACGCACCACAATAACCCATGTCACACCCTGGCCTGACCAAATAAATGAAGACAAACATACATTACTTCGACCAGGGCGTGACAGTTCAGGGACACATTATTCCACTTCTGTTATGCAGTTGATGGGCTTCCCATTCGTCCTAACAGACTCGTTTTCCAAGACCAAGGTAAACAACATGAAAAGACTGCAGAGAGGGGGGCCATACGTTGGATCAGGACTAACAAGCTGCTACGGAAGTAACTATGCTCACCACACAGCATAAGGCATTCAATAACGACCATGTCTCAAGAAGCGTGAAAAATGCCAATGGGTGATGGGTGAGGAAGAATGTCCCTATTCCTGTTTCTGTGAAGGACTACAATGCCAGCATGAGGGGTGACGACCTATCTGATGCTCTGATAGGCTACTACCAGGTCCTCCACAAGACCAGGAAGTGGTATAATACTTTTTTTTTACCACTTTGTGGACATTGCTACAGTAAATACTTGTATTCTCCACAAGCAGATGGCCAAAGCAAAGGTCAAATCCCTCTCTCCCAGTTGGCCTTCCAACAGCAGCTGGTGTTGAATTGGGGGCCCAAAGCAACCTCACAACCACCACAGACCAATACATTGGATATGCCTAGGCTAAACGTTCAGGCACTTTGGAGAGGCTACAAAAACACTTGAAATCCCCTGTATGTCCCCCAAAACCACCACAATGTTTGAGAGAGGATGGTGTTTAAGAAATTTAGATTTTATAAAGAACAATAACTTTTAGGCACCCCCAGTGTGCAAAAACAGGGCAATTACCACATTCGGACACTTTGGAGAGGTTGAAAGGACAGTTGAATGTTGATATGGTAGATATTGTGTTTTTATAATGAACAAATAGCATTTAAGGATTGACAATATGTACTAGCAGTGGAATGATCTAATTTACAGACATATGCCACTTTGGAGAGGTTTAGGGACACTTGGAAACGTCCACACCAGACACCACTTACTAAAACATCTGCCCATTTCTAGCTGTTAGGTCTATCAATCCCATTTGCTTTCTGATATTGTTCACATGTTGTAGAAGCCATCTGATGTGTTTCAGCTCTAGTCATGAATTATTCACTTATAGCTTGTCAATAAAATAAAATAAACTGTTATTTTGTGTGCACTTGATCTTGTGTACTCCTATATATCTTCTGATCATTTCCTCAAAATCTCCCAGATGTCTTCTTTCCAAATATGCCATGTTTTTGCATGTCGGAATCATGTAATTACACATGAATAGCAGTTACTTTTGGGTAAGTCTATTTAGGCGGGAATCTACATTTTGCCATTACATTTAAGAGGTTAACCATCCATTCCTCTCTCCATGCAGTCTGGCGGGTGTGTCTCGGAGTGTCTCCCTGGTGGTGGCCTACATCATGACAGTGACAGGGCTGGGCTGGCAGGAGGCTCTGGCTGCTGTGAGGGTGGCCCGGCCCTGCGCTGGCCCCAACCTGGGGTTTCAGCGCCAGCTCCAGGAGTTTGAGACCACTCACGCTGACCAGGTCAATACAGAGGGGGATAGAGGGAGGACAGGGGAAAAGATGTCAGTCTAGGTACAGGTGACAGTGTAAGAGATGCAGGCACTCTTGGAGGGAATGGAAGTTCAATAAAAAGGAGTTTCTTATCATGAAAAATGTATGTGTTAAGCATTAAAGCCTTCAGAGAGTGGAGTAGACTTGTAGTTACTTGAGGAAGAGAATACAGCTGTCTCAACAGACAAGAGTATTGACATACTTTATGTTGCTGTCTGTCTCTCCAGTACAGGGAGTGGCTTCGGCAGGAGTACAAAGAGAGTCCCTTCAATGACGAGGACGACATCCGCATCCTGTTGACAAGGAGTCTCAAACCCAACGGGGTGGCGGTGGAGGTGAATATTGAGCCGCCCACCCCTCCAGGATTGCAGGGTACCTGAGACCCCTTATCTAGGTCTTAAGTCTTGCATTGTGGGATGATACCACTCTGGTCCCAAGAGGGGGGTTCTCTCTCTGTCAGTACGCCGTTGTCCCTTTGCTGGAGAAGACTGGGGGAGGATGGGCCGATTGATGCACCATTTTGAGAAAGTTTATTGATGTTTATTATGGCTAATACTACTGGTTTCATTACCCCTATTTTATGTATATAGCTATGTATACCACGTTCTGTATTTGTACTTGCTTTTCTAAATCTTCAAAATGTATAATATTGTTACAATGTCATTTGTTTCTTCTTGAAGCCATTTGTGAGCTTTTTGTGCAATAATAAAAGGATTCAAGTCACTGTGTGATTAAATGGTTATTAACTGCTGTGTGTGCTGTCAGATACCATGTGATGACAGAAAGACATTCTCTGTGCTCTCTGTTTCGGGTCTATTTCCTGTTTGTGTCTAATGCAAAGGAAGCCTTGCATGACAGCAGAGAAAAACAACCTTTTCAGCCAACTTTCACTGTCAGCATCGGAGGGATAGAGAGGGCTGGGCATGAGTGCAACTACATTTAATTTGTCTGTAGCTTACCCATCAGCTTACCTATAGTGTAGACCTCCAATAGATATATCACACAGTCTATGAAATAGACCCAGATGATATTTAAGGTTATGCACCTTTCACAACCACTGGAGGGCAGCAGTATTGCCATAGAACCAATTTAGGCTATATTGTAGGCTATTTGTTAATGAAATTAATCCACTCTTCTCCACTAAAATATACTATATCAGTGTAATACTGTAATCACATATCAGGAGGGTTGACTAAATTAAATAGAAATTCCATTTTAAAAGCAATATAACAAAGTTATGAAAAATATATACAGTGCATTCTGATAGTGTTCAGTCAGACCCCTTCACTTTTTCCACATTTTGTTACGTTGCAGCCTTGTTCTAAAATGGATTAAATTGTTTCCCCGCCTCATCAATTTACATACAATACCCCATAATAACAAAGCAAAAACAGGTTTTTAGATTTTTTTCAAATGTATATATATATAAAAAATGAAATACAACATTTACTTAGGTTTTCAGACCTTTTACTCAGTACCTTGTTGAAGTACCTTTGGCAGCTATTACAGCCTCAAATCTTGTTGGGTATGACGCTACAAGCCTGCACACCTGTATTTGGGGAGTTTCTCCCATTCTTCTCTACAGATCCTCTTAAGCTCTGTCATGTAGGATGGGGAGCGTCGTCGCTGCAGTTATTTTCAAGTCTCCTCAGTTCAATCGGGTTCAAGTCCCGGCTCTGGCTGGGCCACTCGAGGACGTTCAGAGACTTGTGCTGAAGCCTCTCCTGTGTTGTCCTGGCTGTGTGCTTAGGGTTGTTGTCCTGTTGGAAGGTGTCTGAGGTCCTGAGCGCTCTGGAACAGGTTTTCATCAAGGATCTCTCTGTTCTTTGCTCTGTTCATCTTTCCCTCGTGACTGACTAGTCTCCCAGCCCCTGCCGCTGAAAAATATCCCCACAGCAGGATGTGGGCACCACCATGCCTCACTGTAGGGATTTTGTGCCAGGTTTCTGTGACGCTTGGCATTCAGGCCAAAGAGTGCAATCTTGGTTTCATCAAACCACTCTTCCTTAAAGGCCTGATTGGTGGAGTGCTGCAGAGATGGTTGTCTTTCTGGAAGGTTCTCCCATCTCCACAGAGGAACTTTGGACCTCTGTCCGAGTGACCATCAGGTTCTTGGTCACCTCCCTGACCAAGTTCTTCTCCCCCGATTGCTCAGTTTGGCTGGGCGGCCAGCTCTAGGAAGAGTCTTGGTGGTTCCAAACTTCTTCCATTTAAGAATGATGGAGGCCACTGTGTTATTGGGGACCTTCAATGCTGCAGAAATGTTTCGGTACCCTTCCCTATGCCTTGACACAATCCGTTCTCAGAGCTCAACAGACAATTCCTTTCAACCTCATGGCTGGTTTTTGCTCTGACATGCACTGTCAACTGTGGGGCCTCACATAGACAGGTGTGTGCCTTTCCTGTCCAATCATGTCCAATCAATTGAATTTATGGGGTATTGTTTGTAGATTGATGAGGAAAACAACAAATGTAATACATTTTAGAATAAGTCTGTAACTAACAAAATGTGGGAAAAGTCAAGGGGTCTGAATACTTTCCAAATGCCCTGTAAACTCAAGAACATTATATTTTAGGATTCATAATACAGGAGACTATTCAAAGTATAAACATAGAATGGTAACGCAATCTATTGATATAATGACGATTTTAGGGAGTTTCTGTTTTGATATTGAGCGCAGGTAATTGTTCCATTCCATGGCGGTGTTTGCATCCTGTGTTTGCCAGTCGAGAGGGATTCCCCATCCACTTACTGTAGACTACTTACTGTATGTAGGTTGTTCTCTGATAAGCTTCAAAGAAATGTAGCGCATAGTGCTGCACGCATAAAGTAAATAGGCTCCTCCTAGTCAAGACACCGCCATAAAGATGTGACAATATTTAAGAATAGGTCATCCCATGCTCTCTCTTGAGAACAGTGTCGGTGAGATCGATTTCATTACTTTTCAGAGACGCTCACATGGTTAGAGGTAAGGAGTTTATTCTCATTCATAGTGAACATACGAGAGGGTAAACGTCCTGAAATTAACGCAGTGATGTTGATGCAGTTAACACTAGGCTATTACGTTATTTATTTTATGCATGTGTTATAACACATTTTTTTTCGGATTGCAATTATGAGTCTACAAAATATTAATTTAATTGTCTTTGAATCAAGATGACCAACAAATCCAGAAGTGTTTAATTCTTAAATTAGACCTATTTATTGTTTGTGATTTTTGGAGGCGATGAAACATATGTAATAATCTCAATGATTATACTCTCAAATTATCAGTGATAATATATGAATGCATTACATTTGATAAAAACATGATTTACCTAATAACATTAACCACCATCATTCAACACCAACTGACAATGTCTTTTTTTTTTGCATTGCATAACCGACTCATTGGTCCCACATAACCACTATATGCCCATCCTTCTATTGCATGCGTTTTTCGAAAGAGATGAACTTCGAGGGGGACAGCGGCCTGTCAGGGATTTGTGGCAATGGGAAACTTAGACAGTGGCTGATCGATCAGATTGACAGCAGCATCTATCCCGGACTGGTTTGGGAGAATGAAGAGAAAAGCATTTTCAGGATTCCGTGGAAACATGCGGGCAAACAGGATTACAATCGTGACGAGGATGCTGCACTCTTCAAGGTGCGTTAGGACCCACACCTTCACTTTACCCGACTTCTCCTATTGTTTTTCTTCTACTTTTAAGTTACTATTTACAACTCGTGAATATTGAATATAGTGTGCAGGAACCCCATAAAGTATAGCTAACTCAATCATATTCATACTTATTTATCTCCAAACCAAGTCTTGTTGGTCTGGTGTAATTTACACTATTTGTTATAGACTACCTGTTGATTTTTACTACAGTATAGCAAGTGATGATCTTTGTTCAAGACAGTGGTATTTATTCAAGGCAGAGACCATGACATGGTGATTTTGATGCAGGCCCATAATGCCTTACTAATCGCCAGGTAAATTGTCATTGAATGCAGAGAGGAAGTCAAATCATTATGTTGTTGATTATTGCAGGCCTGGGCATTGTTCAAAGGGAAACATAGGGAAGGAGTGGACAAACCAGACCCCCCCACATGGAAGACCAGACTGCGATGTGCTCTGAACAAAAGCAATGACTTTGATGAGCTGGTGGAGCGAAGCCAACTGGACATATCCGATCCTTTCAAAGTCTACAGAATCATACCGGAGGGAGCTAAGAGAGGCACGTTTTGTTCATCTTATTGTAGTATTACCAAAGTGAAGTCCATGTCATGAATGCCTACTGTTCTGACTGTACTGTACTGTACCATAGTGAAGTGATATAGGCTACTGGCAGTTGATAGAGATTTCATGTGTCAAAGGTAATAATGCACTAGGGTTCAAGTTACACCTGCACTGTCGTAACTTGTGCTTCTGAGAAGTGCTGTAGTCTACCCCTCCCAAGAACCCCCCTGCTTACATAGAGGGTGAGCCCAAACTCATGCTGTCTGACTCTGAACCTAGCCGAGCAGACACACACACACAGCCGGCAATGTTTCATTTAGCCTCCATCGTCTGAGGAGGCAGGAAGCAGAGAGGAAGCCAATGTGTGTACCAAAAAGGCCTTGACACTTTTTTTAGAAGGCTTCAGTTACCCAGTGCAGAATGCACAGCATACATACTTAACCTCCAGGCTTGCATAACAAAGGCTGAATGCTCCACCATCAGAAGAATCCTTTGTCACTCTCACATGGCAGTCTCAGTTAGGATTGACTCTTCGAGGCCAAACCTGCAACCTAGGGGTTGAGACACTTTACACATGTTGTTATCGCGTGGCTCTATAGTTTCTGTATTCAACTGTTTGAAGAGGCTGAATGGCCTTGAACTCTGTTGAAAAGGCTCTAATTGTAAGGATGACAGTTGACAGATGAATACAATTGAATTTTATTTGACTTCTTATTGAGGACATAAATATTTCTGGAGGGACCACCACATAATGTTGCATTAGAGAGTTCTATGATGTGATGTCTAATGTTACGTTTCTGTAATGTAGGGATCAAGATGGCAGAGACGACGTCCCACATGAGCTCAGTCAACAGCTACCCTATGCACTCTCTATACCCATCTCTACAGAGCCAGGTAAGGTCATGTGTTTACCTCTGCAACAGGTACAATTGAAGTCGGAAGTTTACATACACCTTAGCCAAATACATTTAAACTCAGTTTTTCCTGACATTTAATCCAAGTAAAATAATTCCCTGTTTTAGGTCAGTTAGGATCACCACTTTATTTTAAGAATGTGAAATGTCAGAATAATAGTAAAGATAATGATTTATTTCAGCTTTTTTTGATTTCATCACATTTCCAGTGGGTCAGAAGTTTACATAAACTCAATTAGTATTTGGTAGCAGTGCCTTTAAATTGTTTAACTTGGGTCAAACGTTTTGGGTAGCTTTCCACAAGCTTCCCACAATAAGTTGGGTGAATTTTGGCCCATTCCTCCAGACAGAGCTCGTGTAACTGAGTCAGGTTTGTAGGCCTCCTTGCTTGCACACACTTTTTCAGTTCTGCCCACAAATGTTCTATGGGATTGAGGTCAGGGCTTTGTGATGGCCACTCCAATACCTTGACTTTGTTGTCCTTAAGCCATTTTGCCACAACTTTGGAAGTATGCTTGGGGTCATTGTCCATTTGGAAGATCCATTTGCGACCAAGATTTAACTTCCTGACTGATGTCTTGAGATGTTGCTTCAATATCGCCACATTATTTTCCTACCTCATAATGCCGTCTATTTTGTGAAGTGCACCAAGCCCTCCTGCAGCAATGCGCCTCAACAACATGATGCTGCCACTCCGTGCTTCACGGTTGGGATGGTGTTTTTCGGCTTGCAAGCCTCCCCCTTTTTCCTCCAAACATAACTATGGTCATGATGGCCAAACAGTTCTATTTTTTTTTCATCAGACCAGATGACATTTCACCAAAGAGTACGATCTTTGTCTCCATGTGCAGTTGAAAACCGTAGTCTGGCTTTTTTATGGCGGTTTTGGAGCAGTGGCTTCTTCCTTGCTGAGAGGTCTTTCAGGATATGTCGATATAGGACTCGTTTTACTGTGGATATGGATACTTTTGTACCTGTTACCTCCAGCATCTTCACAAGATCCAAAGTACGTTCATCTCTAGGAGACAGAACAAGTCTCCTTCCTGAGCGGTATGACGGCTGTGTGGTCCCATGGTGTTTATACTTGTGTACTATTGTTTGTACAGATGAACGTGGTACCTTCAGGCATTTGGAAATTGCTCCCAAGGATGAACCAGACTTGTGGAGGTCTACAATTTTTTTTCTGAGGTCTTGGCTGATTTCTTTTGATTTTCCCATGATGTCAAGCAAAGAGACACTGAGTTTGAAGGTAGGCATTGAAATACATCCACAGGTCCACCTCCAATGGACTCAAATTATGTCAATTAGCCTATTGGAAGGTCCTAAAGCCACAACGTCCTTTTCTGGAATTTTCCAAGCTGTTTAAAGGTACAGTCAACTTAGTGTTTGTAAACTTCTGACCCACTGGAATTGTGATACAGTGAATTATAAGTGAAATATTCTTTCTTTAAACAATTGATGGAAAAATTACTTGTGTCATGCACAAAGTAGATGTCCTAACCGACTTGCCAAAACTACAGTTTGTTAACAAGGAATTTGTGGAGTGGTTGAAAAATGAGTTTTAATGACTCCAATCTAAGTGTATGTAAACTTCTGACTTCAATTGTACCTTCAAAGATCTTCACAGCTCTCTCCCTGCTGGGTGTGGATCAGGAACCCACCACTACCTGACTAACAGCTGTCTCCTCTCCCCCTGGCCTGTCCCCAGGTGTCTGGCGGATTCATGATTCCTCAGGAGAGGAAGGAGTGGAGGGATTACAGCCACACACTGGACCCGCCTCAGCTTCACCAGCCACCCCACACTGAGCTGCAGTACAGCCAGTGCCACTACCCACAGCCACTCAGCCGTCCCTGGCACACTGGGCCACACACAGATAACGGTGAGACATGGCATCGCCATGGGGAAGACACTGATTATAGGAATGAAAATATCATGGAGAGATAAGACTCCACAGTATATGTCCTTCAGTGCAAGTACAGAGGAGCCAGGTAGAGATGAAGCCATGTGAACACCATACTTCACTAGTTCTCATGTTAACTTGGTTTCAGATAATGAAAGGCTATAGTATAGGTCAGTGGTCTGTATGACAAATTTGACATATGTTAATCTGAGTGACGCACACTCACATAAGTTGTTAAAACAGCTACAGTTTGACAGTGAATGCTTTGGTGACCCCCAGTTCTCCAAAATAATGAGGACTTCATTTAACAGTCTTTAGTCAGGTTCCTCCTGATTATTTAGACAAGGTCTAGTAATTCATCCTCCATGATATGTACACTGAAAAAACCCATTCATTGGTTAACAACAGTATTTATTTATCTTCTCCCCTCAGGTTATCAGTTTACTGGCTCCTTCTGTTCCTACTCTTCCTCAGAGTCTCACCCCACAGCATTTAAAATGGACCACAACATGTCTACCCTTTCTGGTACATGCTATTCTATACTTCTAGATTACTAATGTACTACTGCTGCCTCTGCTACTACTCCCACTTCTGCTACGACTGCTCCTACTACTGCTGCTACTACTTGTACTACTACTACTGCTAACTATACTACTAATACTACTGCTGCTACTACTTCTACTACTAATACTACTGCTGCTACTACTTCTACTACTGCTACTACTGCTACTACTACCATTTCTTGCTAGTCTTTTCATTTCCTTCAAGATATCATGGAATTATTCCCGAAACACCCTTTTCAGTTATTGTGCACACGGCATGTGTGTATTGTATTGTAATTCCACACCACTGACCAGTGATAATGACAGATAGACACAAAGACAAGATTAGTACGATGTAGTGGAGCGTACTGAATTATTATATTGTTTTGCCAACCACCAGAAACTAAAAGCTGTTTCTATAGGACAATTACTTCCCTAATCTGGCTTTTAATATGGTCAGGTATTTGTCAGTGTTGGAACTGGAAACAGTGCTCATATTAATGATATTCTATTCATATACAGTTGAAGTCGGAAGTTTACATACACCTTAGACAAATACATTTAAACTCAGTTTTTCACAATTCCTGACATTTAATACTAGTAAAAATGCCCTGTTTTAGGTCCGTTAGGATCACCACTTCATTTTAAGAATGTGAAATGTCAGAATAATAGTAGAGACAATTATTTATTTCAGCTTTTATTTATTTCATCACATTCCCAGTGGGTCAGAAGTTTACATGCACTCGATTAGTATTTGGTAGCATCGCTTTTAAATAGTCTAATTTGGGTCAAACGTTTCGGGTAGCCTTCCACAAGCTTCCCACAATAAATTGGGTGAATTTTGGCCCATTCCTCCTGACACAGCTGGTGTAACTGAGTCAGGTTTGTAGGACTCCTTACTCACACATGCTTTTTCAGTTCTGCTAACACATTTTCTATAGAATTGAGGTCAGGGCTTTGTGGTGGCCACTCCAATACCTTGACTTTGTTGTCCTTAAGCCATTTTGCCACAATTTTGGAAGTATGAATGGGGTCATTGTCCATTTGGAAGACACATTTGCGACCACGCTTTAACTTCCTGACTCGTGTCTTGAGATGTTGCTTCCATATCGCCACATAATTTTCCTACCTCATGATGCCATCTATTTTGTGAAGTGCACCAGTCCCTCCTGCAGCAATGCACTCCCACAACATGATGCTGCCACCCCCATGCTTCACAGTCGGGATGGTGTTCTTTGGCTTGCAAGCATCCCCCTTTTTCCTCCAAACATAACGATGGTCATTATGGCCAAACAGTTCTACTTTTTTTTCATCAGACCAGAGGACATTTCTCTAAAAAGTACGATCTTTGTCTCCATGTGCAGTTGAAAACCGTAGTCTGGCTTTTTTTATGGTGGTTTTGGAGCAGTGGCTTCTTCCTTGCTGTGAGGCCTTTCAGGTTATGTTGATATAGGACTCGTTTTACTGTGGATATAGATACTTTTGTACTTGTTAACTCCAGCATCTTCACAAGGTCCTTTGCTGTTGTTCTGGGATTGATTTGCACTTTTTGCACCAAAGTACATTCATCTCTAGGAGACAGAATGTGTCTCCTTCCTGAGCGGTATGACGGCTGCGTGGTCCCATCGTGTTTATACTTGCGTACCATTGTTTGTGCAGATGAACGTGGTACCTTCAGGCGTTTGGAAATTCCTCCCAAGGATGCACCAGACTTGTGGAGGTCTACAATTGTCTTTCTGGGGTCTTGGGTGATTACTTTTGATTTTCCCCTGATGTCAAGCAACGAGACACTGAGTTTGAAGGTAGGCCTTGAAATACATCCACAGTTACACCTCCAATTGAGTCAAATTATGTCAATTAGCAGAAGCTAAAGCCAGAAGCTTCTAAAGCCATGATGACATTTTCTGGAATTTCCCAAGCTGTTTAAAGGCACAGTCAACTTAGTGTATGTAAACTTCTGACCCACTGGAATTGTGATACAGTGAATTAAATAATAAATAATCGGTCTGTAAACAATTGTTGGAAAAATTACTTGTGTCATAAACAAAGTAGATGTCCTAACCGACTTGCCAAAACTACAGTTTGTTAACAAGAAATGTGTGGATTGGTAGAAAAACGAGTTTTAATGACTACAATTTAAGTGTATGTAAACTTCTGACTTCAACTGTATGTTGTTGATATTTTAGATGGGTGACTGCAGGGACAGAAACGGATTAAGATGTTTATTACGACTTCACACATGGAAAGAATGCATTTGTTTTCAGACAGCTGTCAATCTTCTTTCATTTGGAATACTTTTACTTACTGGTTCATTCTCTAACATCTTCCCCCCTCTTTCCTCCAGACTTCCGACTGCACGTATCCCTGTTCTACCGTGAGTCTCTGGTCAAGAAGGTAACCACCTCTAGTCCTGAAGGCTGCCGGATCACCTCTTCTTCCTCCTCATCTTCCTCTCCGTCCTCCCTCTGCCACGAGGACAGGCTGTACAGTGGTGCAGAGACGGTGCAGTTCCCCTCCCCTTACCCCCAGTCTCAGAGGAGAGGGGCAGAGAAGCTACCCAACGTCCTGGAGAGGGGCGTGCTCCTGTGGATGACGTTAGATGGGCTCTATGCCAAGCGGTTGTGCCAGAGCCGAGTGTACTGGGAAGGCCCGCTGGCACCCTACACGGACAAACCCAATAAATTGGAGAAAGAACAGACCTGCAAGCTGTTTGACACCCAGCAGTTCCTCACTGGTGAGAAACAGTATTTTGATTGTGAGCTGATTGTGATGATGATGATGGTGCTGAACGTTGATTATGGTGGTGAGGATACCTACTGTAGAATGTGAAGTCCCTCTCCATGCTGTGGTATTAGTGGGTATGTGACCTGTCACGTTCTCAGCGTCGGCCTGTCTGTGGAGTCTCCATGAAACAGCCCCCGCCCACCTCCTGTGGTCTAGCTGCAGTTTACATGTGACCCACTCATTTTTCACACCAACGACTTCCTTGCAAATGACTGGAAAAAGCTTTCTCTGACTCCTCTTTCTCATTCTGTGAACCTTTTATTTTTAGCATTTTCTATGCAGTGATACTGAATCACAATACCCATCTCTCTCAAGCTGAACGTCCTTCCTTCATGAGCAAAGTAGATGTTTTCAGCTGTTAGGGGGCGAATTGATGAATTGTGGGTGAAATAAGGTGATAAAATCATTGTACACTCCCTCCATCCTGCCTTCCAGAGCTGCAGGGGTATGCCCACCATGGCCGTCCCATGCCCAGGCACCAGGTGGTGCTGTGTTTCGGAGACGAGTACCCGGACACCCAGCGCCAGGCCAAGATGATCACAGCACAGGTACAGTACATTACAGACTCTCGCTAACTTATTATGGTTGGAATCAACAGTGCATTGAAATAACAGTCCAACATGATAAAGGCTGGAATAAAAAGAAAACAAAATATAGCCTTGTTACTCATGATGATAAACAAAGGACTCTATCAACACGTCCAAATCGATTCTTCCCCCACTCTCTTGGCCCTATCCCATTGATGTTTGCAAATCTGTAGGATCTGGATAGGTATAAGAAGTGCAGTGCGTATTGCTTATACCTTACACATTTTCAGAAACTGAAAGTGAGGCCCAAGGGGGAGGGGAAGGGAGAGATTTGGTATTTGCTATTCTTGGTTACCCAGAAATAAATTCTTGCGAAATTTGGTCAGCATCCTTATTTACTTCTGGGTCAATACGTGTTAACAATTGAGAGTTCCATTGTACCAGGGAGAAAGCAATGTCTCCCCCCTCTACTGATTAACTACTGCGCACACAGGTTTGAAATCCCCCCCTCCCCCCTCCCATGTATATATTGAAGCACCGCCTTCGCCCAATTGTGATTTTTTCAAATAGAGACGAAAACCCCAAAACAGAAACTACTGCTACTAGTTATCTCAGCCATTCGATTACAGCCCTGACAGATTCTCTCGGTTTACACACAGAATCTGCCCAAGAGAGATTAGGTAAATGGGAGCAATCTTTATTCATTTTTCATCATTCATGGTGTGACCCCTGCATGTGTTGCAGGTGGAGCCCATGTTTGCCAGGGGCATGATATACTTCAGCCAGCAGAGCAGCAGTCACTGCCTGAGGGACTATGAGCTACAGGGACACACAGAGATCTCCCTTCCGGCTCCAGGAGTCTACCAGAGGACCCTTCAACAGAGCTCCCCTTTAGCTCCAGGAGACTACCAGAGGACCCTTCAACAGAGCTCCCCTCTAGCTCCAGGAGACTATCAGAGGACTCTGCAACACATGCAGGAGTAACACACAAACAGGCCCCAGGAGCCATGGACATGAATGTAGATTGACCAATGAGCTTTACATCGCTTCTCCTGAATAGTGTACAGTATACTGAGGTCTTGGACTAAAATACCTTACTGTAATTTTAACGTAAGACTGGACTGTGCCTCCATCGTCAGTGTCAGCAGTTTGAGCCAATGATCAATGTTAAAAATGGGGGCGCTTAAAGAATCTACCCTAGTTTGTACAGCCTTACAATTATTTTTGTAATCAACCATTTTTTTTGTTGTTCTATTAAATGCTATGAAAAAGTGAAAACCTATCACACGAGGTGGCGCGCAGGCCTATCACACGAGGTGGTGTGCAGGCCTATCACATGAGGTGGCGCGCAGGCCTATCACATGAGGTGGCGCGCAGGCCTATCACATGAGGTGGCGCGCAGGCCTATCACACGAGGTGGCGCGCAGGCCTATCACACGAGGTGGCGTGCAGGTCTATCACATGAGGTGGCGCGCAGGCCTATCACACGAGGTGGCATGTAGGCCTATCACACGAGGTGGCGTGCAGGCCTATCACACGAGGTGGCGTGCAGGCCTATCACATGAGGTGGCGTGCAGGCCTATCACACGAGGTGGCGTGCAGGCCTATCACACGAGGTGGCGCGCAGGCCTATCACATGAGGTGGCGTGCAGGCCTATCACACGAGGTGGCGTGCAGGCCTATCACACGAGGTGGCGTGCAGGCCTATCACACGAGGTGGCGCGCAGGCCTATCACATGAGGTGGCGTGCAGGCCTATCACATGAGGTGGCGCGCAGGCCTATCACATGAGGTGGCGTGCAGGCCTATCACATGAGGTGGCGTGCAGGCCTATCACATGAGGTGGCGTGCAGGCCTATCACACAGGAGGTGGCGTGCAGGCCTATCACACGAGGTGGCGTGCAGGCCTATCACACGAGGTGGCGTGCAGGCCTATCACAGGTGGCGTGCAGGCCTATCACAGGTGGCGTGCAGGCCTATCAGGCCACGAGGTGGCGTGCAGGCCTATCATCACGAGGTGGCGTGCAGGCCTATCACACGAGGTGGCGTGCAGGCCTATCACACGAGGTGGCGTGCAGGCCTATCATCACGAGGTGGCGTGCAGGCCTATCACATGAGGTGGCGTGCAGGCCTATCACACAGGAGGTGGCGTGCAGGCCTATCACATGAGGTGGCGTGCAGGCCTATCACATGAGGTGGCGTGCAGGCCTATCACATGAGGTGGCGTGCAGGCCTATCACATGAGGTGGCGTGCAGGCCTATCACACGATCACACGAGGTGGCGTGGCGTGCAGGCCTATCACATGAGGTGGCGTGCAGGCCTATCACATGCAGGAGGTGGCGTGCAGGCCTATCAGGTGGCGTGCAGGTGGCGTGCAGGTGGCGTGCAGGCCTATCACATGAGGTGGCGTGCAGGCCTATCACATGAGGTGGCGTGCAGGCCTATCACATGAGGTGGCGTGCAGGCCTATCACACGAGGTGATGTGTGTTACTCGTATTCCTGTGACATCTGTGGGTGCTGATGGGAAAGCTCCTGACCTGTGATAGTGGTGTGGGAGGGAGAACCCCACTACTTAGCCTCTCTCGTTCTCCTCTCTCTCATTTTCTTTCAACGAGAGGGGGATGCATGTGTATTTGTGTGCATGTGACATGGTGACAGTGTATAGGATGTGGTTTGGGGTAGAGGGTTTAGGGTGGGTGATGGGGGACCAATGTGAAGCAGAGAGGGACTGTCAGAAGCAGGAAGCACAATTCACAGGTGCACAGGAAGAAGAGTAGCCCTTATGAGAAATTAAGACTTGAGAAGGAAGAAGAAGCCAAATGTATATGATTGAAGAATACAAATGGATCATTGATATATTGAAGTGTCTCACACAGAGAGAATTTCTGTGTAGTATATTTTCACCCATTTATCAAACAATCTATGAAAGTGGTTTACTCCACTTAAGGCCAGGCACTGAATACAAATCCCTTGACATATTTTGATTATTTCTGAACAACAATAGGTAACTTTGATGCAACTTAACTGAATAACGATTATTGTATTCTTCTATTTTCTTGATTATCCGGCTCCATAATCTTCCAATCATATATTTCTATTGTCTACTACTTCACCATCTCACAACTGATTGAAAAAAGGGCAACCCTGGTGTACAGTGCTTTCGGAAAGTAGTCAGACCCCTTTACTTTTCTCACATTTTGTAACGTTACAGCCTTATTCTAAAATGTTTTCAATTATTATTTATTTCTGATGAATCTACACACAATACAAAACAGACCCTTTGCTATGACACTTGAAATTGGCGAATTGTCTACAGTCCCACAGTTGATAGTGCATGTCATAGTAAAAACCAAGCCCTGAGGTCGAAGGAATTGTCCTCAGAGCTCAGAGAGGATTGTGTCGAGGCACAGATCTGGGGAAGGGTACAAAAACATTTCTGCAGCATCGAAAGTCCCCAAGAACACAGTGGCATCCATTATTCTTAAATGGAAGAGGTTTGGAACCACCAAGACTCTTCCTAGAGCTGACTGCCCGGCCAAACTGAGCAATCGGAGGAAAGGGCCTTGGTCAGGGAGGTGACCAAAAACCCGATTGTCACTTTGACAGAGCTCCAGAGTTACTCTGTGGAAATGGGAGAACCTTCCAGAAGGACAAACATCTATGCAGCACTCCACCAATCAGGCCTTTATGGTAGAGTGGCCAGAAGGAAGCCAGTCCTCAGTAAAAGGCGCATGACAGCCCACTTGGAGTTTGCCCAAAGGCACCTAAAGGACTCTCAGACCATGACAAACAATATTCTCTGATCTTATGAAACCAAGATTGAACTCTTTGGCATGAATGCCAAGCGTCACATCTGGAGGAAACATGGCACCATCCCTGCTGTGAAGCATGGTTGTGGCAGCATCATGCTGTGGGGATGTTTTTCAGCGGCAGGTACTGGGAGACTAGTCAGGATCGAGGGAAAGACGAATGGAGCAAAGCACAGAGAGATCCTTGATGAAAACCTGCTCCATAGCGCTCAGGACCTCAGACTGGGACAAAGGTTCACCTTCCAACAGGACAACAACCCTAAGCACACAGCCAAGACAATGCAGGAGGGGTTTCGGGACAAGTCTCTGAATGTCCTTGAGTGGGCCAGCCAGAACCCGGAATCTCTTTTTTTGCTTGTCATTATGGGGTATTTATTGTGTGTAGATTGATCAGGAGAAAAAACTATTATATTAATTTTATACTAAGGCTACAAAAAGTGGAAAAAGTCAAGGGGTATGAATACTTTCCGAATGCACTGTACATGTACCAGTAATATACAACTCCAATTCGAGAGCAATTGTTGTTATCAGTTGTCTAGTGGTGGAGGGGAGGAAGCTGTTATAACAAATTGTTTCCCCTTGGCAGCTGGATGTGATGGAGGACACTGGCGTAGCACACACCACATGGGGCCCACAAGCTTTGCCCCCAAAAACACTTTGAACATTATAAATTTCCACGTAAGCTCTATGCCTGGAAATGCCCTTGTCAGGAGCAAAGGATCCCAATATTAAACTCTCCAAAAAAGTGTTTAAAATTCCCAAAACTGTCAATAATGGATATTAACTGAAAAATGATCGTATGTAGTGTCTTGCAATAGCCCTTTCTGACTCTTAAAGAATATTTCTCTCAGAACTGTGATTCCTAAACGATGTGTCTGGAGATTTGATACATTTGGACTCGTTATTCATTTCATCATTACATGTAGTGCAACAAGACCACTCATGGTCTGTAAAGCTCCTTACTTTTGATAGATTTAAACCAACAATATTGGAATCACCATGGTCACAACCTTAAACTGTCAACTCCATCTGCCTGGTAGAATATGAATTTGTAGTTCAAATATGTCGTGAGTGAGGCAGGCAAAAACGGGAGGAGAGAAGGACGGGAAAAAAACAGCGCTCCGAAAAAACAACACCTCACAGTGATGGGGTGCAAGGAACTGAACTAGATAGTGTGGGATGATGACATGCAGGTGTGTGGAACAGGTGATTAGAATACCAGTGATGGGGATCTGGAGAGTGAGATGGAAAGTGGTCTGCGTTTCCGGGATCGAAGTGTTTGGGAATGTGAGTTGGACGCAGACGTTACAGTGTGGAACTTCTTCCGTCCCTTTTCTCGGTCTTAGCTAGCCACTGACTACACTTAGGCTGGCTAGTTAGCAGAGCAGTAGATATATTTTAGTATTACTTAGCCTAGATCATTATTTGTACAGTATGTCAACTTTGGTGTCTATTTCAGACCTTGTGAAGGATTTTTGAAGGATGAGCATAAGAGCATTAAAAGGGGAGAAGACTATAAGTCTGGCCATGTGGAGAAGTGCAGCTATAGTGAGGGGCAACTTACCGGTTTGGAGAGGGCAAGCATGAGGGTTAAAGTTATCCTGTGTCAGTGAGTGTAGGCATGAGGGATAAAGTTTATCCTGTGTCAGTGAGTGTAGGCATGAGGGATAAAGTTTATCCTGTGTCAGGGAGTGTAGGCATGAGGGATACAGTTTATCCTGTGTCAGTGAGTGTAGGCATGAGGGATACAGTTTATCCTGTGTCAATGAGTGTAGCTCTATTAAGTTTAAGTTTGAGCATCTTAGCAATACAATGTGTTCTATGCTGCCGACAAGACAACATTCTACAAGGATAGAGCCACTTATTAAATTATATAATCATAAACCAGATCACCAAGGATACCAGACAGATGAGTATTAACTCAGTTCTGGGATGTTGTCATTGATGAGAATGAACCTAAAAACATATTGACATTCAGAATTGACTTTATTTAGACATCCAGTCTGTATTGTAGTTTCATGATCAGAGACAAATCATCAAAGACACAGTATTTATTTATTCCGTGTGCTACATGCATTCACACAGTCTTGATTTATAGGATCCTTCCCACTATACGATTGATATGTCAAGTAATAAAATCCCAAGTTATTAATTAAACGTTTATGGAAAAACTGCACTTGTCCTCGTGAAAATGACAGTTTATTAAATATTCTACAGCTGTAATGTCATCAATCAAATACATTTGATCTATTTATTTATATAGCACATCCTTCCTCTTGGCAGGTCTCTATAGATGACCAGGGTATTCTCTCTACCACATACTGATGAATGCCTCTGTGGAGCTCAAAAGTATAGCTATGCAGCCAAATGTGGCGGTTCACAATATCGGCCGTACGGATGTGGAATGCGAGTGGAGGAAGCCAGCCGTGCCCAACCAGGTGCAGTCAGTGTAGGACCTACAATGTATTTGGAAAGTATTCAGACCCCTTGACCTTTTAAACATTTTATGTTATGTTACAGCCTTATTCTAAAATTGATTAAATTGTTTTTTCCCCTCATCAATCTACACACAATACCCCACAATTACAAAGCAAAAGCAGGTTTTTAGAAATCTTGCATATTAAAGAAAAAAAAAAAAGCATTTACGGAATTATTCAGACCCTTCACTCAGTACTTTGTTGAAGCACCTTGATGCTGCCACCACCATAATTCACAGCAGGGATGGTGCCGGGTTTCCTCCAGACGTGACGCTTGGCATTCATGCCAACGTGTTCAATCTTGGTTTCATCAGACCAGAGAATATAGTTTGTAATGGTCTGAGAGTCCTTTAGGTGCCTTTGGGCAAACTCCAAGCGGGCTGTCATGTGCTTTTTCCTGAGGAGTGGGTTCCTTCTGGCCACTCTACCATAAAGGCCTGATCGGTGGTGTGCTGCAGAGATGGTTGTCCTTCTAGAAGGTTATCCCATCTCCACACAGAAACTCTGGAGCTCTGTCAAAGTGACTAGCAGGTTCTTGGTCACCTCCCTGACCAAGGCCTTTCTCTCCTGATTGTTAAGTTTGGGGGGATGGCCAGCTCTAGGAAGAGTCTTGGTGGTTCCAAACCTCTTGAATTTCAGAATGATTAAGGCCACTGTGTTCCTGGGGACGTTTGATGCTGCAGAAATGTTTTTGTACCTTTCCCCAGATCTGTGCCTTGACACAATCCTGTCTCTGAGCTCTATGGACAATTCCTTCAACCTTATGGCGTTGCTTTTGCACTGACATGCACTGTTAACTGTGGGACCTTATATAGAAATATGTGCCTTTCCAAACCATTTACAGTCAATTGAATTTACCACAGGTGGACTCCAAGTTGTAGAAACATCTCAAGGATCTCAATTTCAAGTCTCATAGCAAAGGGTCAGAATACATATGAGGTATTGTGTTTAGATTGATGAGGATTTGTATTTATATCATCACCATCCCCATTTTAGAATAAGGCGGTAACGTAACAAAATGTGGAAAAAGGAAGGGGTGTGAATACTTTCCGAATGCACTGTATACCCAGCCAAAGACCACAACCCTCTGTCCAGAGAGCTCACAGAGGAGGATCTTTATTGGCTAAGGAACCATCTCTGGGGCAGGTTCAGTGGAATGGCATAGAACAACTGACACCCACCTTGTTATCCCTGTCTGTACCAGACATCGTTAAAAAACAAGGGCACCTGGGGTATGCAGGCACCAACCGCAACTCGCACACCATGAGGAGAATGACAGCAATTATGGAGCAGTGGTTAGGGCCAAGCTCGTTACTCCGTTGCTGCGGAAACGGGTCTTCAGATCAGTCATTAAATGGGGTGCTGTCTGTAAAGTGGGACACAGATAATGAAGAGGAGGCATTCAAAATGGCTACATGGATGGATGTGCAGGAGCCAGGGCTTTGGGTCAAGGGGTCTGAGATCCTGGATACCTCACTGCTGGTCTGGTGGGGACCACAGCAGTGGTGGAGGTCAAGTGTCCCTATGCTGCAAAGGACCTTACCATTGACGAGGCATTGAAGTCAACGCATTTCTGTATCAAGGAGGGAGGGTCTTACCGCCTCTGTGAAGACCATCCTTACTGGCACCAGGTCCAGGGGTCAACTCCACATCACTGGAAGGGACACCTGCTTCTTTGTTTTAAGGACCACCAAAGCCTCCATCTGTCACGCCCTGACCGTAGATTGCTTTGTATGTTTCTATTTTTTGTTTCGTCAGGGTGTGATGTGGGTGGGCAACCTATGTTTGTATGTCTAGGTTTTGTATTTGTATGTTTTGGCCGTGCAAGGTTCTCAATCAGGGACAGCTGTCATTCGTTGTCTCTGATTGAGAACCATACTTAGGTAGCCTGTTTTCCCACTGTTAGTTGTGGGTTGTTATTTTTTGTTTGTGTTGGTTGCACCTTGCAGAACTGTTTCGGCTATTCTTTTGTTATTTTGTATTCAGTGTTCAGTCAGCTAAGCTAATAAAGATGAACACGTACCCCGTTGCATTTTGGTCCAATGACTCCTCTTCTTCTGACGAAAGCCGTGACAGAACCATCCACCACAAACGGACCAAGCAGTGGGGTAACAGGGAGCAGAGGTTGATGGACTCATGGACATGGGGGGAATATTGGACGGCAAGGGACCCTGGAGACAGGCTGGGGAATATCGCCGCTCCAAATAAGAACTGGAGGCAGCTAAAGCTGAGCGGTGGCGATATGAGGTAAGGCAGTGCAACAGGCACGAGAGGCAGCCCTAAAAACTTTTGGGAGGGGGCACACGGGGAGATTGGCGGAGTCAGGCGAGAGACCTGAGCCAATTCCCCGTGCTTACCGGAAGCAGCGTGGTACTGGTCAGACACCGTGTTATGCGATGAAGCGCATGGTGTCGCCAGTGCGCGCTCATAGCCCTGAGGGCTATATGCCAGCACCCCGCAAGTGCCATGCGAGAGTGGGCATCCAGCCAGGGTGGATTGTGCCAGCTCAGCGCGTTTGGTCTCCGGTGCGCCGTTTCGGTCCAGGGTATCCTGCGCCGGCTCTGCGTACTGTGTCTCCGGGGCATTGGGAGGGTGCAGTTCGCCCTATGCCTGCACTCCGCCCGTGCCGGGTAAATGTGGGCATTTAGCCTAAGGGAGAGGTGCGAGGGGTATGCACCAGATCTCCAGTGCTCCCCCACAGCCCGGTTCGACCTGTGCCTGCACTCTGGAGGGTCCGGGCTAAAGTGGTCATCCAGCCTGGAGGAGTGGTGCGAATGCTGCGCACCAGAGCTTCAGTGCTCCCCCACAGCCCGGTCCATCCGGTGCCTCCTCCACGCACCAGGCCTCCTGTAGGTCTCTCCAGCCTGGTGGGCCCTGTGGCAACCCCATGCACCAGGCTGTCTCTCTGTCTACTCCCTCCAGGTTCTCCCTCCAGTCCGGAGCCACCAGAGTCTCCCTCCTGTCTGGGGCTGCCAGAGCCGCCCGTCAGTCCGGAGCTACCAGAGCTGCCCGTCAGTCCAGAGCTGCAAGAGCAGCCCATCAGTCCAGAGGCACCAGAGCCGCCCGTCAGTCCAGAGGCGCCACTCACTCCAGACTCGACCATCAGTCCAGTGGCGTCCTTTAGTCTGGGGTCAGCAGTGAGGGTTCCCGCTCCAGAGGCATTACTGAAGTGGGCCGAGTCAGAAGTGGGGCGGGGTCCACGTCCCTCACCAGAACCACCACCGCGGAGTAATGCCCAGACCCTCCCCTATAGGTTCAGGTTTTGCGGCCGGAGTCCGCACCTTTGGGGGCTACTGTCACGCCCTGACCGTAGATTGCTTTGTATGTTTCTATTTTTTGTTTGGTCAGGGTGTGATGTGGGTGGGCATTCTATGTTTATATGTCTATGTTTTGTCAGGGACAGCTGTCTTTGGTTGTCTCTGATTGAGAACCATACTTAGGTAGCCTGTTTTCCCACTGTTAGTTGTGAGTTGTTATTTTTTGTTTGTGTTGGTTGCACCTTGCAGAACTGTTTCGGGTATTCTTTTGTTATTTTGTATTCAGTGTTCAGTCAGTTAAGCTAATAAAGATGAACACGTACCCCGCTGCATTTGGGTCCAATGACTCCTCTTCTTCTTCCGACGAAAGTCGTGACACCATCACCATCCCCATCCAGGGTGATGACCTCTGACAGACTCATATTGCTCCTTCTGTCAGTACCTGCTTTTTTCAATGGTCTAAAAATATTCCACATAGTTCATACACACACAACGCTCCCAGAATAGGTTATATTACATTAAAGTGTTGCTCAAAGCAGCTAACTAAAGTAACGCACTGTAATTAGCTTTATCATGGGCACAGTGGGAATTTACATCTGTGAAGTTCAAATTATTTCTTACCCCATGTGTTTTACTTGCTGAAGGCCCCAGTCATCCCTGCCTGTATCTGACATTGTTGAAAAACAAGTGAACAATGAATAGAAATCATACACACACTAGGCTTCTAGAATAGGTTATATTGCAAAGAAGTCTTCATCAAAGCAGCAAACTAAAGTAATGCACAGTGGGAATATATATCTGTGATGTTTAAATGATGTCTTACCCCCAGAGTGAAAGAGAGAGATCACTTCCATCAGATCTCCTTGATGAGGGTAGTGTTGATCATGCACTGCTTCTTGTGGAGTGAGCCTCATGTTCCGTATTTCACGTGTCATGTCTAAAACATTTGGAAAAGAGGTCATATAGTCAAAATTTCGATGCATCGACAAATTCAATGTTTTACACAATATTGTATTACATTTGATGAGCTGTCCGTCCACAGGCTCGATCTGCTGTAGTCTCTACAACTTGAGGCTTGTGCTCCGATCACACTGGCACAGGATGTCCACGCACCGGATGGCCCGAGGGATGTACTCCTGTTGGACTGGAAAACAAAGGGACATTTGGTCAGTGGTGGGTCTTTTTCAATGCCGTATCAACATCTTTATCTGGACAGAAAATGCATTGTTTATCATAACACAAACCCACCTTGAACCTTGTGACAAGTGATCCCTCAACACCCAATCCTCATGCCTCATTGTTTGTTCCTGTTTCCCAATCAACAGTCTGAATCTTCCTCTTCTGCCATGGTGGATGAGCTAGCTACTGTTTCTGATAAATATAGGGCAATTTCTCTTTCCCACTGGAAAATGGCAGATGCAGACCCGAGTTTTGTCACTGGGTTTCTGATCCACCCATCTGAAAGACAAAAATATGTATATGTTTACTAGCTAGCTAAGTTGATTACTACAATGTTAACATCTATATTAAAAAACAATAACCCACAGACTTGACTATAGTAAAGGTAAAATAGACCTGGCTTTGGTCCATGTGCACATCTAAACTCCTACTTGCCCAATGAGATGGTGTATTGCGATGAGCTATATAACTCTACCTATGATTCTAATTCTCAAGAGTAAAGTTAAAACCGCCAGCTGTGAGGTCACCAAGGAGGACTAACAGTGATAGTGGGATCGTTTGATAGGTATTGACATGCAGCAATAAGGATTTTGTGCACTGGCCAGCAGACCGCGATTTATACTAGCCCGGGTAACATTCAGGTCCTAATTCTGTGCCATGCAATGTTTGTAAAGGCAAAATTTCACTGCAGTGTCTGGCTAGTTTGCCACATTTTCTGATAGCCATTTCACTGCTGTGTCAGGCTAGTTTGACAAATTGTCTACTAGCCCAGTATGAAGAGTACTAGTCTTTGGCTAGCTTAATTTACATTCCTGTTGACATGTTTAACTGACTTCACAGGTCATTTGATTAGTCATATATAACAGAAGCACACGTGGAACAAAACCATTTGTGTTTTGTATGGAAAAACATTGTGGCCACCTGTCCTTTGTGAGCTAGCTATTCGGCTAGTTAATGTTAGCTCACCATTCGCCTTTCCACATGGTGACATGCTAGCTAATGTTAGCCCTCCAGGGTAGGGATATTTAGCTAATGGAAGGTAGTTATGTTAGCTCATCGTTCATGTTGTCAGACCTTTCCCCAGACCCCACGGGTGGTCACATGCTAGCTAGTTCACCAGTGCAGGGATATTTAAAACTTGAGCTAATTAGTGCTAATAGCTCATTCGGAAAAGTCTGACTACACCCCAGATAGATACGATGCAACGTTAGCTAGATAACATTCAGTAATGTAGCCAACTAGCCAACCACGGTGCCTAACTAGCTAGCCCACCAGGCAATATTTAGCTAGTCATATAAGAAATTAGTGGTTTGTCTGTATTTGGGTCAAAGAGTTATAAGGTTTTCAAAGTAGCAAAAAAATTAAATAGCTATTACAATTCCCTAAAAGGATTGTTTTTATGTTAAAGTGTCTCCTATGCCCTTATATTAGTTATATTCAATAATAATTCATTTTTATTGAGATTTATATGTTTTATTGAGATTTGTACCCTAGTAAAATGTAATTCAGTACAACACTGTTTAAAAATATATATTCTATGCCCTTTTTCATAATCAGAAGGTTATATATCCATGCTTAGACTGGTAGAAATATAACTACCCAGAAAAAATGACAATTTATTTTGAATACTACATATTTGATGTGTCACAGGTACATCTCAAAATTTGTTGAAGGTTTTTTACAAAATCATCCTGCCTTACACTGAAAAAAATTCATAATTGTGTGTGTGTGTAATATTATGTTAAGTAATATAATCCATCGGTTATATCTCAACTGCAGTGCAAAAAAACATGAACTACAATGCAACTTAATGTTAAGTGTTATCCACCCAGCTTTATATCCTATTATGTCCTATTCTGTTGCTGACAGTAGCATGAAACCTTGAAAAAAAACCTTGCTTTTCTTCTGGCTAGTCTTTCCTCCCTAGCAACTGGATATGTGTTAAACTTTTGTCTGTGCCATGCAACCCTATCCTTATTAGACAACAGCATCTACAGTATAAAGATAATGTATCTTGAAATACCTTTAAAATGCCATAAAATTATTTCAATTTATAATATTCAGTATTCATACAACAAGTAAATATGAATGGCATGATTAAACATTGTAAACTAGTGGAAACATGGTATAACAAAAGTGACTGTCATTCAGTATAACGGGTGACATTGTGGTATAACACGAAACGTTTGTTGTGCTGAAGGACAAAAGCGTAACACTGAAGGACGGATTTCATACATAAACATATATAACAGGCCGTTCCTTGGCCACCTATATAAAGTAATGACCTTGACCTATAAAGATTATCCTTACTTTTCATATTTAATATAGCTTTTCATAAAATAATAACATTAAAAGTATGTTACTAGAGAGTGAAAAGGTGAAATCATCAAATATTTCAGAGAGATTTATTCACCTCATCACATTGATAGAGGGTCTTCAATGGGTCTTCTTTCTGATGTCACACACTGTCCCATGATTACCATCATGTGATATGCTTTAAAATGTTTTTTTTTTTATATTTGTTATACTGAATGACATTGATGAAGCGCAAAAGTCCGGACAAAGGTTATCAAAGTTTAAAATAATTTTTAGATACAGTATGTGATACAATTATTCTATATATTGTTACAAACACTAACACAATTATTGTTTTTTTCATTTATATTTTTAGGAGGAATTTCTCAATTTTAAAAACTTTTTTTGTTGGAATTTTAACCCAGACAATTACACTGGAGGATATTTTGACACTTTAGAGCTCAATAACTCCCTTAATGTCACGCCTGCTCCCACTCTTCCCCCCTGACACTCGAGGGCGCCAGGCTGTACTGCATTACGTACTCCTGCCACCATCATTTACACCTTCCCTCGTCACACGCTTCAGCAATATTGGACTCAACTGGACTCACTCAATCACCTGTTTATTACCGCTACAGTTTTTCACTGTCTATTGTTTACCTAATACCTTTTGTGCACTATTGGTTAGAGCCTGTAAGTAAGCATTTCACTGTAAGTATTGTACTGTTGTATTCGGTGTACATGACAAATACACTTTGATTTGATCTCCTATATTTGTCAGTCCCCAGCTCTGTTCCCCGCTCCTGCATTGTTTGTCATATGTCCGTGTTACCCGTGTGCTGATGCTGTTCCTGTCTTGTTCTATGTCTGTTCCCGATTAAATGTTTGACTCCCTGTACCTGCTTCTCATCTCCAGCGTCTTTCCTTACAGAATGCCTCAGCCGTCACACAAAGCATCGGGGAGTACTGGTGTTCCGGTTGGTGGTGACGTCGGTCCTGGGTCACTGCTAATGGAACCATGGGTGCCTAGCCAGCTCATCGGGCTTCCACGCCCTAGCTGGCTCGAGAGGTTTCCTTGCCCCAGTTGGCTCGGAAGGTGCCCATCCCACGTTGAGCCTCAGCCGGATTGTCAGGTCTTGTTCTCCCAGCCGGCCCAGGAGTTTTCTTGTTTTGTTGGTGACGTCGGGCTTGGATTCCGCAGCTGAGCTCGTTGGGCTTCCACGTCCTAGCTGGCTTGAGAGGTTTGCTTGCCTCGGTTGGCTCGGCAGGTTCCCATCCCACGTCATGCTCCGTCGGATCATGGGGCTTCCACGCCACAGTGAGATCGACAGGCGTTCATGCCTCAGCTGGATCGTCAGGCTCCTATGCCTCTGCCGGTTCGTGGGGAGTTTACCCCCAGCCGGCTTGCCCAGCGCCCATGCATCGCCGGGTGACGCCCCTCGGGGGGGGGTTACTGTCATGCCTGCTCCTGCCACCATCAGTTACACACACCTGCCTTCGCTCGTCACACACTTCAGCAATATTGGACTCACCTGGACTCACTCAATTACCGGTTTATTACCTCTCCTATATTTATCAGTTCCCCAGCTCTGCTGCATTGTTTGTCATATGTCCGTGTTACCCGTGTGCTGACGCAGTTCCTGTCTTGTTCTTTGTCTGTTCCAGGTTAAATATTTGAATCCCTGTACCTGCTTCTCATCTCCAGCGTCATTCCTTAGACTTATTTAATAGTTTGCAACATAAATATTTCTGGGTAAAAAGAAGGGTAAGAGTTGAGTGATTTAATATTATATTTATATATATTTATAATTTTATGTTAAATCGATGGCCTTCGGACACCAAATTCACACTTCTCGTCTTTGACCCATTATCCAAGGTTTACAGGTTTACTGTCAATACTGAAAATATTTTGTACAAAGTAATGATTTGGAAACTTTGGACACTGACTGGTTGTTACTGTATGAAGCAGCTATTATGAACCGGTTATTGTAATGTCAAATGTACAGACAGTGACTGTCAGAACAGGATTGTCAGGAAAGCATCACCATTGTCATGTTTCACTAATGGGAAGAAACCACACCTCTTCCCCCATGACTCGAAACCGGTGGGCAGGCTAACGGGAAGGAAAACTATCTGTGGTTTCCATGTACAGTAGGGCCAGCCAAGACAGGAGCTTTCAGGTTGGTTCCCTTCCCACTCTGAGCTTGCATCACACAGGGAGATGCTTCCTTGTTACAAGTCCACACACATGCTGTTCACATGCTACTGATACTCTATTGATAATTTGTTGAGCATCTATACATGGATTATCTGACTAAAGTGGTACCCATGTGGACAATGCTCACTACAGGAGTAGACATAACATAAACATACAATAACATGAAATTAGACAGTTCTGTACATTGAAGTGTGAGTAACGATGAGGGTCCTGTTTTTTCTCTCGCTCTCACTGTCCAGTTTCGGTCTCTAAGAGTGAGTTCCTTCACACTTTAACCACTTTACTTTCACTGTGGGCCGTCAAAACCAAACTCACTGTTGATTTGCTGTGATTCAGAAACCCCAATCCCCACCCCCTCTTCCAATCACTCTCCCTCATTCTCTGGGCTAAAATAAAATGTTATTTAGTTCATATTGGGACTACACTTAGGGAATTACCAAGTTGTATGAACTTAAATGAACCAGAGCCATCTGACTGATGTAGACTCATATTGCTCTTGTAAAAGTCAGTGTTTGGGTCTGACCCCCAGTCGCTGTTGCTTGATGTGTGTGTGTGTGTGTGTGTGTGTGTGTGTGTGTGTGTGTGTGTGTGTGTGTGTGTGTGTGTGTGTGTGTGTGTGTGTTGTGTGTGTGTGTGTGTGTGTGTGTGTGTGTGTGTGTGTGTGTGTGTGTGTGTTGTGTGGGGGGTGGACCACTAGCACAGCTCTAAGAGCTTGACATTTGAGGAGAAAGGAGAACACATGTGACTCCCCCACCTACATGCTTGGTAATAATCTGGTCACATCAGTGACTTACACACACACACACTAATTAATGTACAGTAAAACAATGCATTTGAAACATCCCAAGCCATACATTTCAAAAGTTGCCAGATTACTGACTCAAAAAGAAAAAGAAACCGAAAAACCAAAAATAAATGAAAATCTTAAAGAAAAAAACATATCAATCTATGATGATGGAGCATGAGAGGATTTGATTGAAATTCGAACATACTTGCGATAAATACACCAGATCTAATTTGATCTACAACCACATCTGATTATATCCAGCTAGTCTACAGAATATGATTGAAGGCAAGCAGACTAACAAAGGGTAGAGGGTGCTTCCCCCCCTTCGCAGGAAGCAAAGACCGAGGCTTGAGTTTTTCCATCTATGAGCTGCCCTGACAACTCTCACCTCAATCAAGGTTACTGAGAAGGACAGACAGACAGGATACAGAGCATTAGCACCAGAGACCAGAGACCTGTTCCACCATCATAACACATCAGGCTTTACAGAGAAATTACACTGTCTGTACTGTGTGGGCGACTCAGTCTCTAACTAGTCTCTAACCAATGGCTGTTAAAATGTCTTAAGGATCCACCCCTTTTCAATTTTCGCCTAAAATGACGTACCCAAATCTAACTGTCTGTAGCTCAGGACCTGAAGCAGAGATATGCACATTTGAAAGGAAACGCTTTTGTGTTTGTGGAAATGTCAAATTAATGTAGGAGAATATAACACATTTGTACCATCATCTTTGAAATGCAAGAGAAAGGCCATAATGTATTATTGCAGCCCGGGCACAATTTAGATTTTAGCCACTAGATGGCAGCAATGTGTGTGTGCAAAGTCTTAGACTGATCCAATGAATCATCTCATATGTGTTCAA
Organism: Oncorhynchus keta; assembly: GCF_023373465.1. NCBI lineage: Eukaryota > Metazoa > Chordata > Actinopteri > Salmoniformes > Salmonidae > Oncorhynchus > Oncorhynchus keta. Next base: position 21,992,262 of record NC_068443.1, on the reverse strand, counting down.
AATATTGTACCAAGACTGCCCAAATTTGCCTAATTGGTTTATTAATATAATTTAAAGTTCATAATTGTGCACTCTCCTCAAACAGTATTCTTTCACTGTAAATTGGACAGTGCAGTTAGATTAACAAGAATTTAAGCTTTCTGCCCATATCAGATATGTCTATATCCTGGGAAATGTTTGTGTTATTTACAACCTCATGCTAATCACATTAGGGGGGGCACCGATCCTGTAGAGGCTTTTAATAATGCTAATAACTAAAATCTTAGAGAAACACGTCATGGTGGAAATACAAGATAACCACATACTGACTTTTGATTGCTTTAGAAATTATTGTCAATGCATTGGCAAATATCCTCATTCGAACTATGAAATTATGTGGTAAAATGCATGGGAATTGTTTGGTACAACATGTTTTTTTATTTAGAAAATCCCAATGTAATAAAATTAAGTAGGCTACGAAGGCTTGTTACCATGTAATTTCCTATTTCCAATGCAATTTCTTAAACTATCATATAAACTGCTGACCTAAATAACGTAACCAAAAATGTATATCTGAGTGATAAAAAAATATACATCTTAATATTGACCTGAATGGTTTACTGATAAAGACAAGGATTGCAAAACAATTAAGGTGATACAGATGATTCAGATTCTCTTTAAATACTGATTTGGTTTGTACATTACTGACCTCTGCTGGATATGACAGATGTCAAACGATCTACGCTGAGAAACTCTTTTTGTTATTTTTTTAAAGAAATACTTCAATAAGAGCTTGTAACAATTACTTGAATATCCAGAAATTGATTCGAGGGGGACAATTGTGTGCATGTGTGTGTGTGTGTGTGTGTGTGTGTGTGTGTGTGTGTGTGTGTGTGTGTGTGTGTGTGTGTGTGTGTGTGTGTGTGTGTGTGTGTGTGTGTGTGTGTGTGTGTGTGTGTGTGTGTGTGTGTACAGCATGTCTGTGTATGTGAAGGAGGAACGACATCTTACTGGGTGGCTTGCATATCATTTTCATACCTCCATGGGTGGTCACAGCAGCACCAAAACACTTGGCAAATTACAGGGCTGTATGGGGACACTTTTTACCCTTCTGTATCCACCATCTGGACTAGACCTTTGACTTAACCACATGAATGGTTGGTGACTACACATACAGAGAGAAAGAGAGTGAGAGTGAGACAACCCTTTCACTCAGTGAGAGGATTTTTTAAAGGTACAGGAACTGTAGGTTAAAGACTTGAACTGTCTTGAACTTGAACTGTACCTGAACTGTACAAGCTATACCAGCCACACACACACACACACACACACACACACACACACACACACACACACACACACACACACACACACACACACACACACGTTTACCATAATGTTCAGGGCCCAGTCGACCAACTGGATCTTAATTTAGTGTTGATATATAGGATAAACATATAAGTGTTGATCCTTGATCATCATTTAGGTGTGTTGATCATCCATCGCCATTTATCTGTGTTGTTCACAGATCATCACATTGGCTCGGATTTTAATATTAAATTCATTAATGGGGTGGGGCAGGTAGCACTGCAAGTGTTGATGATGTCACAAGGCAGACTATTGTCTGATTGGTTGATGGACTTCTTGATCCAGGGATGACAAAATAAAGATGACCCAGGTACATGTACCTCTTGGTTGAATGTGGGTGTATGTCTGAACCCTTGTGTCACTAACCTCTGTGTGTTTAGGGTCGGTGAAGGGCGAGACACTTCTCACAGTTTCACATCCAGGGTGCTGACAAAATGACCAATCCCCTCTAACCCCAGAACAGTCTGGCTGGTCCCATAGTCAGAGGGGGTCATTGACACCTCTTGACCCCATTACCCTGCTCATGATCTCTGACCCCTGAGTCTGACATTACATGCCCCCCTGTCAACACCTACCAGCCAATCACAGATGTCCTGCTCCCATGAAGCAGTGGGTGATGGGTAACGGCACATACATTACATGTGTTGAGTTATGCATTAATGTGAGCTGTTTGACATCACAGCAGTGGTTATCAAACCGGTGGTTAAAAGTACCTTTCTTACCTTCCTTCATCCAATCACAAATGTTGCCCTTGTAGAGCGAGCTCTGAGTGGCATGAGAATAGTCTCCGGCACTTTATGATGAATTCACTAGAAACAAACAAAACTTTATCGCCACAATTAACCACCTTGCATTGTTATGCAGACGCTGATTGTTTATTTGACCCACTTCAGATAACAATGAAAGCAAACCACTCCACTGTAACGTCAGGAAAGCAATAACAGTTGTCGGAAGATAATAAAAACAGTAATGTAATGGGAAAGACGCAAATGACCACAGGCCTCTGTGTATACAGATGGAATGATAGTCAGGCAGAACAATACTGTAGACTAGTCTACCTGGCAGAGAGAAGTGCAGACTGGGGCCGGCTCCTGCCTGTTTAGAGTTAGGAAGGGATGGCAGGGGCTTTTGGAGGAGGAGAAGGATGTTTCTGTAAACACTGTGGGAAAAATATGTGGGTCCATTGAGGCCAGTGGAGAGCTTGGGGAGAGTTACTCGGTGATATCAGAAATGTATTCATTAAAATAGAAGATTTCTCTTTGGATAAGGTGGGAGGAACTCCAGAACTCACTTACTGTCCTTACAGTACACTATAAGGACAGTGACCCTACATTGATTCTACCCTTTAATTGGTCAGGAGGTATTTCATCCTGTTTTTCTTCAGTAGTGTTAAACCTCTTAGTCCGCCCCATCCCGCATGAAAACTGGTGCAATACACGGTATCACCAGCAGGGGGTGATACAGTATGTGATTAGTCAGCTGTGGTAAAAAAGACAGTTGGAGAAAGAGAAGAAACAAGCACCCCTGCGGCAGAATGACCACCATGAGAGCCTACGCTGAGACCGCCAGAGCCCCACAATCAACGCATTTACACAGCCTCTGATCTCTGCTAATGACCCATAGCCCTGCATCTGCTAACACCCTGACCTCCAGCACACAAGCCCACACATAATCATCTACACGCACATACTCACACACAGTACTTCAGTTACGGTATTAATATAACTAACATTTCCAGTATAATAAAATTGTGAAATTTTTATTCAAATATCACATTTCGAATCTAATTCCTTCAATTAAACATCTCTTTAAAATAAGATGCCCAATTACATATCACAGATAGCGGCATCTGACGCTTGAAATTAATTTTAGCCCAATGGTTGTATATTTGTTCTTGGTTCATGAGTCAAGTGAAACCACTCGCATGTGACCATGAAACAGAGAGAGAAAGGAAGGACCATGAAATCAATCAAGAAGAGAGGTTCTCCTCTCAACACCAAAGCTCTGCTCTGGGCCATATTTGACAGAATTGACATGTAGATTTGTGAGGAAATCCCAACCCAACAACTTCAATAGACTGATTCATAACTTTTTCAATGTGTAATAACCACAGAAATACATACACTACCACTCTCTTCCTCTCATACGTGTGTGTGTGTGTGTGTGTGTGTGTGTGTGTGTGTGTGTGTGTGTGTGTGTGTGTGTGTGTGTGTGTGTGTGTGTGTGTGTGTGTGTGTGTGTGTGTGTGTGTGTGTGTGTGTGTGTGTGTGTGTGTGTATGTAGGGGGGGTCAGAGTGACAGCTCGCGGGTTGCGGGTCGTTTTGCGTGAGAGGGGCCTGGGTCGAGCTCAGATTCTGTGTGGTCTGGCTGTGTGGTCTCCAGCTGATGGGCAGGCCGGGGAGGAGGATTGGAGAGGGAAAGAGCCCCAGTGTGTGTGTGTGTTTACTTTATCCAGAGCCTGGCCCAGGCACTTGGCAGCCTCAGCCCCAGCGGACAGCCCTGCTTTTAAGCCACTCAGTAGCAGCAGCAGCCCCTGGTCCTGGCTCTGCTGTACAGAGGATAAATACACAAAGTTCTACACACCAAACAAGTTACTCATATGGCTCTTCTCAACATGTCTTTTATTCCTGGACCTATGGGGCCTTAGGGCTGACGCTTTGGTGCCGCATGTACAGGAGTGTATAAGGTGCCTATGGTATTAGAGAGAGAGATTCTGGGGTAGAATCTGAAGAATAATTCCCTTCTCTAATAGATTTAGATTGGTGTGTTAAGGTCATGTACTGTTTACAGAACATGGCCAGTCAAGGACATAATAAGGGACCCTCATTTCCTTCCTCTCTTTTTTAAATGTCCTTCTAAATGTTCTTAGAGAAAACCACTCATTCTTTGCTCTGTGAAAATGCTTAGTCATGTAGAATCATATGGATGATAATTGCCGGTGTACCACGATGCACCCTGTTCTGGTTGCGGTCTCACTTCTCACAAAGCCAAATCTTATTCCAGAAATCCATCTAGCTAAACAGGTGACAATGATCAATATGACTCCAAGACATCATTCAACCCTTTTTACCCCCTTTATTAGTCCCTCCCACCCCCTATCCTTCTACTCCCCGACAGACACAAATCGACCTAATCGAACCTAGCCCCCCCACCACCCCCTATGGAATCTCCGGGGAAGGCCCTGTAATGCTGCACTGCTGAGAACGCGCCACGAAAATATAAATACAACCTCGCTTTTCGCATTTCTACCGAGCAAATAAACAGGGCCACCCATATTTCCAATTAGAGCCAGCATAGTGTAGACGGCAGGAAATGTGGTAGGGAACAGGGAACAACCCTTTCTCCTCGATCCCCACCCCCCTAAACAGTGTCCTGGATTAGGGTCAGGGACACGGGAATGTGACAGGAAAGACGCTGAGCAGAAGCAAGTAATGCCTAAACCCCCTAAACCTTCGCCTCCCCCTCTCAATCATCCCCCGCTCCCTATTACCTGACCCCCCGTACCTGACCCCAGTGCTCCCCGTAGCTAGCTGCTCCTGGGTGACGATAGCTGGGCTCTCCAGACTTATCAGAGAGCTATGGTAAGTAAACAATGGTTTCCTGTGAAATGGTCCACACGGTCACTCCAACACAGTCAACTCTGTCGTGATAAACTAAACAAATACAATGTATACAACGATTTCTCTGGGATGAGAAAAATACATTACATCCGGTGCATCCTAAACTATGAGAAAGGAGAGTACTTTAGGAGAGTGAGGAGAGTGAGAGATCTTTTGTTCTTAACTGACTTGCCTGGTTAAATAAAGGTAAAATAAATCTTTAGTCTGAAATGGTCAACAGAAGGTGCAGGGGGAGCCCCTTTGTCCACTTTTCCCCTCTACTGTTTACACACCCTCTCTGACATATGCAGTGTGTAGGCTGTTAACATGCCTCTCTTGCTCTCTGTCTCCCCCAGTTCATTTCAAGAAACAAGTCCGACCTTTGCCTTATCAGCCCCATCAGTTTTATCAGGTTATCCCTCTCGGTTTTAAATGAACCATTCTCACTGCATTTCCACTTGTTCTGGGAACGACTCCCCTCCACCACCATTACAGAGGCTAAGCCTGGGACCACCCAAGCACTGAGACTGAGCTCCTGCTGAGTGCTGCAGAGACCGAGTCAGTGGACAGAGTCCTTACTGCTTTGATAAGAAAGACAACCGTTCTCCTAGGAGTATAGAGAGAGACAGTTCTCTAATGCTGCTGCCTGGGTTTTTCTGATAGACTGACGGATCAGTATCACAATCTGACAGAGTTGCCTGGCATGGCATTCACCCTGTTTTAATGTAATGTGTCCCTGGACCAAGCCCATACCATGATTGGGTTGAAATAGTATTTGAAATCTTTCAAAAACGTTTATCGTTTACTTTAGCCTGCCTGGAGTGCCAAATGGGCGGGATTTGCACTTTTGCAGACTGTACTGCTGGCTCCATTACAGCAGGCAAACTCAATCAAGCACAGCTTACGTATTTGAAAGAAAACAAATAGTATTTGAACCCTGGTCTGCTGTGGTTAGTGGCAAGGCATCATGGGGCCAGTTAGTGAACATAAACATACAACTTAGCATAATGACCCAAGAGAGTCATGGAGTTCTGTCATTAAAGGCACGTTCACACCAAGCACAGCCACTAAATGCCAACAGGGATATTACCACCATATTGATTAATGACCCTGACTCACACAGGAGGCAGTCAGGAAAAATCTGTTGATTTTGGTCCATTTTACCAATGCTAGGGAGGGATAACTGGGAAATTAGATTTCCACATGCCTGTATCTAGATTCTAGAAGGACACTGCAGATTCTAGTGATTCTAGGCACTCTCTGGAGTCCTGACACAGAACTCAGTCAACTACGCTGGTGGTCTCTTAGAAAGCTACATTATGGCCTTCAGTCCAGTTGTTGGATACTACCAGAATTAGCTGATAGAAGCATCATGGAGGCATGGCATCTGTCCAGACGTCCTTGTATGGCACTGTCACAGACACCCCCCAGTGGATGGGTCGGATCAGGCGTGGGGAAGAAGGGATTGTAGCCTAACCTCTTTATTCCTCAGCCCATTGTTTGGTGTTTATGTTTGATTGGTTTGTATCTGAGAGTCTTCCCCCCCATAGGCTCCTTCTCCTGACCAGGCAGCCACACAGGAAACAGGCAGTATAAACAGTGGAGTGGGGAGTCTAACCCTTTACTCAGAGCTACAGGAACAGAATGTAAACAGAGCAAGAGATGTTTGCTGCGGTTCATTTTGAGCTGGCCCTGTAGAAGAACGGTTTGTCAGTCAAAGCAAGGAGTGTCATTTTCATTGCTTGCATAGGTTATCATGGGTATTATCTATTTTTAAGAGCAGTTACAATGGCTACTGAGGGTAAAGTTGACTTTTCTGTGTCATGAATAGGACTTTGTATACCAATGCTGTATGCATAGAGATGCCGTGAATTATAGGACTCTATGGCCGTACGTTTCTTGATAGAAAGATAGATTTTAATGGTGACATAATTTTGTCAGTATTGGATCATCACAGATGATTCTCAGAGCTCGGTATCAAAATGTGGATTTTGGTCTGTGAGAATCTTGGATCAAAATCTGAACACAACGACTAGCCATAGAGATACAAGAGAGACAAGAGGGGGAACCATGCCATCATGTTCTTGGAAGTCCTCGAAGAATACAATAGAAAACCTGTGGCTTAGAGCTCTGACTGAGAGAGCCCTTCGCCACTAAGCATGTTACATCACGTAGACATACTATAAGTTAACAGATAGACAGACCAATCAGAAATAGCTATAGTCCATCTGATCTTACACTTTATACCACTTCAGACAGCTGTGTGTGTCACACCCTGACCTTAGAGAGCCTTTTTATTCTCTATTTGGTTAGGTCAGGGTGTGACTATGGTGGGCAATCTATGTTTTCTATTTCTTTGTTGGTGGTTCCCAATCAGAGGCAGCTGTCTATCGTTGTCTCTGATTGGGGATCATACTTAGGCAGCCTTTTCCCACCTGTAGTTTGTGGGGTCTTGTTTTGGTATTGTGCTGTTTAGCCCTACTATACTTTACATTTTTTTTTTCTTTCGGTGTTCATTTAATTGAATTATTATTTTAACCTTTTATTTAACTAGGCAAGTCAGTTAAGAACAAATTCTTATTTTCAATGACGGCCTAGGAACGGTGGGTTAACTGCCTGTTCAGGGGCAGAACGACAGATTTGTACCTTGTCAGCTCGGGGGTTTAAACTTGCAACCTTCCGGTTACTAGTCCAACGCTCTAACCACTAGGCTACCCTGTGGTTATAAAGTCAAGTAAGGTGTACGATGTACGCCAACCACGCTGCACCTTGGTCCGATCCTTCCATCAATGAGCGTAACAGTGTGAATATGTTTGTGTGTGTATTGCCTTTCTCAGAGGTATAGAAATGAAAAGGACACAGTGCTGGCTCTTTGCACTAATATTGACCTTCCATTAAGCAACACTTACAGCCTCTGTCCAGCATATCATTAGGACCACCTCTAGCACTCTGGGAGACTTATTTTTCACAGAAACATGGAGGTTTTAACAATCTCAGTTAGAACAATAAAGCTGGGGCTCGGGCCTGGTATGGTCCTAGAAAGACCCTGGTCCTGTTCCACAGGTTTACATGTCCCCGCTGAAACGTTGGTGGGAACTAACCTTACACTCCCTGCTGACATATGGTTATGGTTAGGTAAACATTGAGTGTTTCTTACTTACAGTAGATTCATTTGCTGTGTGATAATGAGCTAGATTAGGAAAGAGGACAGCTATTGTTCAATGTGAATGGAGTGATTGTGTAGGAAGAAATTTGTATTTCTTATATACATTTGTTCTGAATCATCATTTTCACAGGGAATATTTCCTTTTTTTCCTGTAAGTGGCAAGTAGGTGAAGGACAATAATGTGAAATGTGTTAAACCGTTACATTAAAACTGTTAAATTAAACACCTGTTGAATAAAACAGAGGTTCATGCTCATATTCGTCTACGAACCTTGATTCTGTTGTATAGCAAACATATTATTGAAAGAAATTATCCCACACATTAAATAAGGGCTTAATATAATGCAATTATTGTCCAATCCAGTTGATGCACAGTATTCATCTACACATCATTCTTCTGATGCCCAGTAGGGGGTGTGTATGAACACTGTTATAAGACCACTGTGAGAACGAATCACAGCAAACAATCAGAACAATTCGCACCTCATACACATCACAATACACTAAGTGTATAGAGTGAAAAGGTTACATAGGACAGTGCCACTGACATTTTAGATGGCTAGATCAATGGCCTTAGGCTGGTAGAGAATTCTCATCCTTACCCACACTACACACTATCACATGTTACCAGAGGACAGTCTCTGTTGTTCATTTAGATAATCCAACTCAACCCTGTAAATCACCCACTTATACCCTATAAAGCCAGACTTTATTTGTGTGTGCTGCCAGTATCTTCCCTCTCATTTTTAGTGGCACTACTGTCCCTCTCTCCCTGGGAACAGCACAGACATATTCACTCATTTACACGCGAGTCTAGACAATCAGAACCTGACCTGCCTGTTTCTATCACAGCAGAGAGAGATCACACTAAAGTGGGTTGATCCATTGTGAGTGGATACGCTTTAATACATGTTGTTGTCCTGGCAGTGTGGTGTCAGGACAACAACCTCTCCCTCAATGTGAGCAAGACAAAGGAGCTGATCGTGGACTACAGGAAAAGGAGTGCCGAACAGGCCCCCATTTCACCAGCCACATCAAAATGCAGCATTTTGCATGATGATGAGGATGTGGTCGGTGACACATTCCTTCTTGAAGGTCCAATATCTTGAAAACTTGAATGCTGACATGCAAAACATCAGGACTGTATCAACAGTGGAATAATTCCCAAAATACCAAAGGTTTTTGAGTGGATATTCGCTGATGTTGTACAGCGGATTGAGAGCTTCAAGTTTCTTGGCGTCCACATCACCAACAAACTATCATGGTCCAAACACACCAAGACAATCGTGAAGAGGGCACGACAACACCTTTTTCCCCTCAGGAACCTGAAAAGATTTGGCATGGGTCCCCAGATCCTCAAAGAATTCTACTGCTGCAACATCGAGAGCATCCTTACTGATTACATCACCGTCTGGTATGGGAACTGCTCGGCATCTGACCACGAAGTGATACAGAGGATAGTGCGTACAGCCAAGTACATCACTGGGGCCAACCTTTGTCACCCAAGTCATGGACTGTTCTTTCTGCTACCGCACAGTAGTCAAATGGCCACCCGGACTATTTCTGTTGACACACTGCTGTTTATTATCTATGCATAGTCACTTCACCCCTACTACATGTACAAATGACCTCGACTAACCTGTACCTTGCACATTGACTCGGTACCGGTACCTCGACTAACCTGTACCCTGCACATTGACTCGGTACCGGTACCTCGACTAACCTGTACCCTGCACATTGACTCGGTACCGGTACCTCGACTAACCTGTACCCTGCACATTGACTCGGTACCAGTACCCCATGTATATAGCCTCGTTATTGTTATCATATTGTGTTACTTTTTATTTTATTTTTTAACTTTATCTAGTAAATATTTTCTTAATTAACTCCATTTATTGAACTGCATTGTTGGTTAAGGGCATGTAGTAAGCATTTCACGGTAAAGTCTACACCTTTTGTAATCGGCGGATGTGACAAATATAATTTGATTAGATTTGTATTATTGCAGGTGGGTAATAATAGTGATATCATATCAGAACATCTGTGTGTGGATGCAAATGGTGCCTTCATGTAGCTAAGTTATGAAACATGAGTAGAGCTTCTATTGTAACATATTTTTAACAACATTTATTGTAAAGTGTTGTCTAGACAGTATTTATACTGTCTTTGCCTTTATCTCATAGTTCCAGGAGTCGGGCTAATAAACAGAGGGAACTCCACCTCCGTACCATTTTCCTAATGAAAGATGTGTCAATGTTTTGGTTTCGTCCTTCCTATTGGTGTTGTTTGTGTCCCTCCAACGTAATGTGTAGTGACTCATCTAACCTTTACTATTGGCCAACAGTCAAGCTCACCTGATGTTTCAACAGCTCACAGTACTCTTCCAACATAAATATCTTTCCTCTCTCCCCCACCCTCATATGGAGTCATACTGTTTAGTATAAACATCTCTCTCTCTCTCTCTCTCTCTCTCTCTCTCTCTCTCTCTCTCTCTCTCTCTCTCTCTCTCTCTCTCTCTCTCTCTCTCTCTCTCTCTCTCCTGAAGAAAACAGAGACATATATTTAGATGTCTTTCTTTCATTGATCCCTAATATTCTGAACCTGTTTTGTCGATAAAACTCTGTCTAAAAGGTACACCATACTTAAAGGGATGGCTGCACATTTACTGTGTGAACGAGACACGGACCCCAAAAACGTTGGTATACTTTCAAGAAGCAAAGTTTCACCAGCCACATCAAAATGCAGCATTTTGCATGATGATGAGGATGTGGTCGGTGACACATTCCTTCTTGAAGGTCCAATATCTTGAAAACTTGAATGCTGACATGCAAAACATCAGGACTGTATCAACAGTGGAATAATTCCCAAAATACCAAAGGTTTTTGAGTGGATATTCCCTGCAAGGGTCAGTATCTTGTTCACACAGTAAATGTACAGCCACTCATCTCCTCATCACTGATACCTTGTTATGCAATGTCAAGTGGCCACCACACATGTGAGCTTTCACAGATTATTGTTTAGTAACTCTGCAGGTTTTGCTCCCCATCATCTTCATCTTTTGCCCTCTCCTTTCCCTGCCACAGAGCTTCACTAGGCAGAGTGGTCTGTAATTGCCACTGTGGGTGTTGTTGTTATGAGACAGCCAGGCTGCTCTGGTAACCAGGAACAGTGGAACGTGAGTAACGGACTGCCAGGTGTTAAGTATGTCAGCCACATCAGTTGTGAGCGAGTAGCTGGTGGAACAGGGCAGGAATTGGCAAGGATGGGGACATCCTGTATGTATATGTCCGTATCCGTGTGCATGTGCGTGCATATGTGTGTGTAGATCTGCCCTCCAGATCGTCCGAAGGTGGCCACCAATGAAGAAGCCCAAACTTCACCTTCCTACTCTTAACTGCATTCACACATCTCAAATTGCTTTCTCTCATCCCAACCCTCTCCTACAGTATAACCTCTATTTGACCTGGCCACGTTAGTTTCGTTGCTGTCTGGCTCAGTAGATTCCTCTACTGCTCTCTTGGCAAGGCTATACAGATCTCAGTCAACACCTCCTCAGTTCTGAGACGTCCACACAGTGTTCCGGGAAGACCCTGCAGCGCTAATATCCATGTGGTTGAGTTCAATGGCACACCTTGCATCTTATCTACCCCGGCCTTCTTTTGATACGCAGGAGTAACTCTGTCACAACAAGCTTATGTGAAGAGAAGACACCCGTTGGGGATTCTATTGACAGAACATACATTCTGAGAATGGTCTCATTTTAGCTGCTAATAAGCTGTAATTTGACAGGGAACAAAGTGGAACAGAGTACATTGGGAAATTACAAAATGACCTGAGAGAAAATTTGGGACATTTCACTACGTACAAAATCCAAATTGAACTCCTGGAAACAAACACGTTGGTAACACGCACTGCACTGACATGATCAGTTTGAAATATGTTTTGTTGTTGCCATATACTACCTCAAAATGTTTCTGACAAGTTGATAATTGATATACATCCATACTTAGGTAACACCTTTTTCTCTTTTCACTGACGCACATTGACAGTTGAACTTTACTGTACGAAGTCATCAACCACTGAAAGCCATCACTTTGTAAAGGCTATTGTTCAACCAATGTAATATACTAACTTAGGCTGTTATTTAAGGCTATACAACAGCAGTTAGTCTCTCAAGTGTACTTACTGTGTGTCACTATCAAGTGTACTCTGCCTTAAGTGGGGGAACACACCCATACAAATGACCCTGACAGGCTGGTCATCAAGCACTCTAAGAAATGATTAAGATCTCTGCCCAAAGGGACACATAGGGACCCAGTGGATTCCTTTTGATGTGGGCAATATAACTCTGTGAGTACTCTGTGAGCTCTGACAGGGGAACAGGACATTTTTGAAATGAGCACAGTATCAAAGAGGTAAATGATAAACGAGATAAGACTGGGATCAGAAGACATAGGAGGAGAAGAAGGAGAAGTCAGAAATGGAGGGGGAGGAATAGAGGGGTCTAGGTCTCTCTTGTAGGAGCTGGGGAGCAGTGGAGCTAGGGGACAGTGGAACTTCGGGAACATGGTTAGTGTTAGGGCTGGCCTCCATGAAGCTGCTCGGGAACAGTGGTAGGACCAGCCTCCATGGCGTGACAGAGCAGAACACAGCTGTCAGGAGGTGGGAAAGGCCTCGCTGGTGTTTTCAGCTGTGAAAAGAGTTAACAAGAAGCCCCTCACACATACTAAATCTCACTCTATTTCTCAAACACACATGCGGCACACAAACACACACCATAATAGTTTTATTCTTTGTTTTATTGCATTTCATAGAACACCAGACAGTAGATAAGACAACTACTTCAGAAATTCTCATTGGCACGTTGTAAAAAAATATGAAATTAAGTACGCCTGACATAGTCTGTTTTATCAATGTACAATGACCCTGAGTCAAAGGTCCCCATTTTCTCTAGCTTTAGGTGACCTTGAGATAAAGAAATCATTGCACATCATTGTATGATACCATCAGAATGAGAATGTTCAGCCATTGTCCTGATTGATCATATAAAACTCTATCTAGACATTGCTATCTTTATACGATCAGGGGAATTACTATACACTTTTACAACACACAGTAAAGTAGTTCCATGTATGAGTATGCAGCAAACACAAACTGTCATTATTTCCACTGTAACTCCAAGGAACACTATTGACACATCCTCTATTGATGAACAGTTCCTCAGCAATTCCGTGACTATTATTTTACTGCTGATAAACCTAGTATCTTACACACATTTATTGTACTTGGTTACTAATTGCAGGTCAATGGCCAAATCAATATTTCCTGTAACGTGCTATTTTTAGTACTTATTGTGAACTTCCTTGCAATGACAAAGCTGTTTTTATGGCAGATGAAAGGTCTTTGGATATAAACAGTATTTCAAAATAAATGGATTTCTCAATATGGTATTAGCAGGTATGTTCACCATACACATGTATGCATAAACAGGCACGGTCTGTATGAATTTGTAACATATGCAATTCATTTTGTTTCTGGTTTGACTGGCACATATGCAGTAAATTCCTCACGAAACCAGAAAGAAAAGAAAGACGATGATTTTGGGGATTTTCATGAAATGTAATCAATATTTAACTTTGGAGAAAGGTTTGTTGACATATCTTTGACATTTGTATCTTAAAGCATAATAGAGAAACACTGAATCAAAGTTAGTATAGTTTTGGAATTTTGGCCTTACCGAGACCTCCCTAAAGACTCAATAATAATCTATAGGTGCAAATAAGCAAATATTGGTGTCATATGAAGTTTTACAGTTTGCTCTGTAATATGGGCACAACTATGACTTCAATAACAATTTTCTTACATTAGTTTATGAACCATTTTTAATTTGGCTAAATGTTCAATATATACTCTATGGGCATATCACAGCTTCAGAGTGGGATCTCTGCTATATCCCCACACAGGATGACATCATTAAAGGGCAGGACAGACTCCTTTTCAAGACACACAAACACTACACACTAATAACAAATTGTGGATATTAATGGAATCTGTATGGTGCTATAAAGAACCCATTCCTTGGGTTCTATAAAGAACCATAAAAAAAGTGTTCTATATAGCACCAACAAAAGGTTGTAACCATAGCAAAACCCTTTCTTGGTGGTATATAGATTTTTTTCTTTTTAGAATCTTAGGAATGGGTTCTTTATAGTGCCATACAGATTCCATTAAGCTTCTTTATAGAACCTTAGGAATGGGTTCTTTATAACGCCATACTAATTTCATTAAGATACAGCATTTGTTTTTAGTGTGTAGTGTTTGTGTGTCTTGAAAAGGTGTTTGTTTGAACAGTGGGAAAAATCATTGGAAGAGGTAGGTAGACATGCTATATATGTCACGCCCTGGTCGAAGTATTTTGTGTTTTTCTTCATGTATTTGGTCAGGCCAGGGTGTGACATGGGTTTTTGTATGTGGTGTGTAGCTTAGTGGGATTGCAGCTTAGTGGGGTGTTCTAGGAGAGTCTATGGCTGTCTGAAGTGGTTCTCAATCAGAGGCAGGTGTTTATCGTTGTCTCTGATTGGGAACCATATTTAGGCAGCCATATTCGTTGGTTGTATTGTGGGTGATTGTCCTGAGTGTCTTGATGGCCTTGTGCTGTGTTAGTTGACACAAGTATAGGTGGTTTTCGTTTTGTAGTGTTTGTGTTTATATTCGTGTTTACGTTGTGTGATTAAACATGGATCGCAATATACACGCTGCAGTTTGGTCCGACTCTCCTTCACCACATGAAAACCGTGACAATATATTTTTATCCTTTATATGCTTTGAAGGAAAGGTTTTTGTTGTTTTAATAACCTTTTAGCACGGTCTGTATTTTAACCTCTTTTTAAACCCTAAGGTTCTTTTTAGATCCTTTTGAAGAACCATACAGGATTCTTTATTCTGGTTAGCCATTTTATATTGTTAAAATGTTACTCTGTTATTTGACAAGTTGAATCAGGTGTGCTAGCTCTGGAACAGCTGGTGGTCGCTGAGCAGAGAATTGAGAACCACTGACTTAGTGAACCGTTCTCAATTGACACAAGGTCATATGTGAGTCTTTCACCAGCCACCTTCACTGGCCATAGTCATAAAACAATGTAATGGGATAACACAACAGATTAGATTATTTGGAATGACACACACTTATGGTTGCAGGGGCTCAATGGGTTCTTTGTGTCAGTATGGTTCCACATAGAACCATTACCCTTCCCAAAGAACCCTTGAGGAACCCTCTTTTCTCAGTGCGTAATTAAGATCATGTGCGGCCAATTACTAGGCACGGCCAACACACGTAACACACTTAAATTTACAAGACAAACTACTGACTGTTGAGAATTAAGTTGATGGTAAATGTATACAGGTACATACTGTACAGTATGAAATGGCTTGAATAATAAAACACTGTTTTGGGCCCAATTAACACACATGTAACAAAATTGCACATTTAAAATATACTGTGTAAGGGAAGATGCATTGAATTCAATAAAATGCCATCTTCACACTCACCTATTCAAGTTGTGACTTTAACCCCAAACCGTTATTACGAGTTAGACTTGTCTTAAATATATCAATTAAAATTATCTTTAAAAATACAAAAATGAAAGAACAAAAAGTCCCACTTTTACAAACCTGGATGAAGTTACATCCTGTTTGTCCACTAAAAGCTAGAACACAATTCCTGCTTGTAAACGCCACGTGTTCTGAATCAGCATCCACGGAAAATAGACCAGTAAGGGAGCCGCCCCGCTCAACTGTCCCACTATTAGATCAAACAGTAACAGAAAGACAGTATCCTCCATTATTGCTGTGTCAACTCCCTAATGACCACCTATAGAGAGACACATGCTAGCCATCACAGGTGTTGTGCAAGAACAAGCATACCTGTGTAGGCTGGTGTCCACGTCATAATCCCATAGGACTTGTCACCAGCTCTGTTAGAATCCTATTCCACTAGGTCTCTGTATGTGCTAAGCATGGGTCCCAACCTCATTGACACACAATGAACATGATCCCAGTCCTCATTATGTAAGGGTTTAAATTCTTAGGTTACAGATGACTGTGACCGCTAATCCAGTGGGTCACAATCAACAAGTGGAGTAAGGTGGTGGAATGGTGGAATCACCACCTTCCGGAGACACCTGAAACCCCACCTCTTTAAGGAATACCTAGGATAGGATAAGTAATCCTTCTCACCCCCCCTTTAAGATTTAGATGCACTATTGTAAAGTGACTGTTCCACTGGATGTCATAAGGTGAATGCACCAATTTGTAAGTCGCTCTGGATAAGAGCGTCTGCTAAATGACTTAAATGTAAATGTAACAAGCATGAGCATCTTGATTTTACCATATCAACTCCCCCATGGGATCTATTTTTGACTATTACTTAAGATGATATATGTTTACTAAGAAATGGGTCAGTGAGTTCAGACCTGTTACTATATATCTCTGGGGAGCTCTAGGTTGCCAACTACTGTAGAAAACACCCGATGGTGGTCTCCTTGTGTACATCTACCCAGAGTTACTGTTTTGCACAAGGAGGGTATTTAAAGATATATTTAAGTGTCACAAAACTGTTAGAATCAGGGGATTCAAAAATACTGTGTTGTAATGTTTAGGCAGCAGGTTTTTAAAATTGACTGGTCACCTGTGCTGGATAGTGTAGGGGTAGACAGTGCCTCGGAAGCATTTAAATGTAGATTCCTTGATGTGGTGAATGTGATGGCTCCCATTAGATGGGTCAGGGTAAAGCAGAGATCTAGACCTTGGTTTAATCCTGAGATTCTAGAATCTATCAAAGCAAGGAATAAGGCCTTTAAGAAATTGAAGAACTCTCAAGAGAAGCCTGATTTTTTTACTACATTAACATCATAGAAATGAATCACAGAGCAGGATGGATGAAGCTAAGAGGGGTTACTTTGCTGATAAAATCACTGAGAACAAAAATGACCCTAAAAAGCATTGGAAATAATTTATGGAACTAGGCTGTAGTAGTACTATAAAAACAAACTAAACAGTATTGGATTGAACATCAGGAGGGAGATGGTATATGAAAAAGCAGAGGTTTCCAATGAATTCAACTATTATTATTTTTTACTTCTGTTGCCAGCAAGCTGGTTAGCAAGTTGTCCACCAGTTCTGTCCTCTCAGTTATTTTGCAAAGGTAGCAACAGACAAAATAGCCAGTATGCTAGCAGAGCTTAAATGCTCCAAAGCCTCAGGCCTGGATAATATTCCTACAATGTTTCATAGAGATTATGCTGAGCAAATTGTCGCTTGTATTACGCATATTGTTAATCTCTCTCTTGAATCTTTCCCAGGGACATGGAACAAGCTAAAGTTTAACCATGGGAATTATAGGCCTGTATCTATCCTCCGTATAACATCAAAGATCCTGGAGAGAGTTGTACATGAGCAAATTTACGAGTATGTCAACAAACACAGTCCAGTGTATGATTTTCAGTCAGATTTTAGAAAAACATACTCCACTGATTCCTGTCTACTTTACTTGACTGACTTCCTCAGGAAAGAGATTAATGAGGGAAATTTCTGTGGAATAGCACTGCTTGACCTACGGAAGAACTTTGATACAGTTAACCACTGTTTCCAAATCTCCAAACTGGAGGCACTGGAGTTAAGCGATAACCCTCTACACTGGGTAAATAAAGTCCTATGTGTCAGGTAGGGAGCAAGTAGTAGAGGTTAATGGTTCACTGTCTAAGGCAAAACCAATGAGTTGCGGCATTCCGCAGGGGAGCGTGCTTGTACCTCTACTGTTTTTACGGTATATAAACAATATGAAAGATGCTTGTTCTTGCCGTCTTTTCCTTTATGCGGATGACTCTACACTTCTGGTGTCCCACAAAAGTAAAACTATGTTGGAGAGCATACTTAACACATAGCTTACTAACATCAGCAAATGGCTTGGAGATAATAAGCTATCTCTGCATATAGGTAAAACTGAGGTAATTATTTTTGGGTCCAGACCTAAATTGTGTAAGTCCTTTGAAATCAGAGTGGTGTTAGGGGGTGAGGTGCTGACAATTAAAACCTATGTTAGCTACCTGGGATGCATCCTTGATGGAAGCTTTGGAGGTGTGAGCATGGCCACTAAAGTGCTAAGGGAAGGTTAATGCCAGGACTACGTTTTTGGCTTGAAAGTCCAAGCTGCTTGATAAGGACTCCATGAGAGTGCTAGCCACTGCCCTCATTCAATGCCATTTGGACTATGCTTGTATTCCTGGTTTGGGGGCTTATCTAAGCTTCTGAAGGTGTCTCCAGATAGCCCAGAATAAGCTGATCAGGGTAGTATTGAAGGTGAGTCCACGTACACACATAGGCAGGAGCTACTTTCAGGAACCCAACTGGCTGCCTGTTGAGGCGAGGGTGTCCCAGATTAGACTGGGTTTGGTTTACAGGAGTATTTATGGTTCTGTGCCCAGATATCTAACTGATTACTTTCCCCATGTTAGGGATGCACACAATCACAGCACCAGATCAGGTGTTGCTACTGTGTGCTCATACAGGTTCAGGAGTAATGCTGGGAAAGGTACTTTCTTGTATACTAGAGCCTCAAAGTGGAATGAGTTTCCTTTGCCCATAAAAACATAATGTACGCTATGATGTAACTGCAATAATGAGATAGAGGTTCTTCTTCTTTGTTTTTATTATCTCGCTGTCATACTGTGTTCAACCATGTTGGATCTTGCCTAGCCATCTTGTTTCAAGAGGACCACAATGGAATGAAGTCCCAGAATTTATTGTGTTATCCTCCATGATTTTACATGCATGCATCGTCTTTTCAAGTTGTATGTGTGCTTGTTTTTTAAATGGTTGAATTAATAAACTAAACTAAACTTTAACACTAGTCAAGCAGGGAGGTGGGTGTGACTCAGGACTCAGTCATACACTTTTTATCCCGCAGCCCACATCGCATGCCAGACAGGAGTCACTCAGGTCAACAGCAACCCCTCAGCATGGCAACAATACTGGATTCAAGTTTCTCCAGTTTACTCACCAGTTGCCCCATTAGATAGCGAATGCATAAGAACAACAGAGTAGGATTTCTGAAGTGTTAGTGTATGTGTGCTTCATTGTCTATCTTTAGACTGTTTGGCTCTGTGTTTGTCTATCTTTAGTCTGTTTGGCTCTGTGTTTGTCTATCTTTAGACTGTTTGGCTCTGTGTTTGTCTATCTTTAGACTGTTTGGCTCTGTGTTTGTCTATCTTTAGTCTGTTTGGCTCTGTGTTTGTCTATCTTTAGACTGTTTGGCTCTGTGTTTGTCCATCTTTAGTCTGTTTGGCTCTGTGTTTGTCTTTAGTCTGTTTGGCTCTGTGTTTGTCTTTAGTCTGTTTGGCTCTGTGTTTGTCTATCTTTAGTCTGTTTGGCTCTGTGTTTGTCTATCTTTAGTCTGTTTGGCTCTGTGTTTGTCTATCTTTAGACTGTTTGGCTCTGTGTTTGTCTATCTTTAGACTGTTTGGCTCTGTGTTTGTCTATCTTTAGTCTGTTTGGCTCTGTGTTTGTCTATCTTTAGACTGTTTGGCTCTGTGTTTGTCTATCTTTAGACTGTTTGGCTCTGTGTTTGTCTATCTTTAGACTGTTTGGCTCTGTGTTTGTCTATCTTTAGACTGTTTGGCTCTGTGTTTGTCTATCTTTAGACTGTTTGGCTCTGTGATGTACCTGGTAGAATTGAAATGCAATACAGACACACAGCTCCTGTTCATGTGTTTGTTACAAAACCAATAGCTAGACACTTTGTCCTGGGGTCCTAGGATTAGTGGTCTGTAACCTGAATGAATGTGTGCATTTTGTGAGAAATGTGTGTATGTGCCTAGGTGTTGAATGTACATTTTCCCAGGGAGACAGCAACATTACCTTGGTCCAGGGCCAGCTCTGTCTATCTTGACCTCTTGGTCGGCCAGTTGAATCAAATTATTTATTATTTGTTCAGATGGTGATGAAACATAAATATGTACAAAAAGGTAAAATACCAAAGGCATGTCCAAACTAAACACTCAAAAACAAATGAAAGGCCTCTTGGCTACCAAACAAAACCAACAGCCTCACAGCTTGCAAGCTGGTACTCTCAATGATGATCTTTATTGGCAGCACCTGATGTGCTTATCGAACCTTGGCTCAGCACCTAGACCTGGTTGCTGCCACCTAGGGGATGGAGTGTGGAAGTGTATCCTGGGGAGTGTGTTTGTCTATGTCCTAACACTAACCTTCCCCCCATATCATAACATGTTGCTCTTACCCCTATGCACACATATACACACACTTGCATGCAAACACAACTAGGAAAATGTAAATACCAGACCAAATATAACTTTACATCCGTATACTACATAATGAGGGCATGTTGACTGTTTTCAACCTCTGCCAGGAAAATCATAATGATAGGGTCTTCATAATTGGAGTCAAAATAATATTTCCCAACATAAACTCTTACGAGCTGTTTGAATTTGACTTATTTGTTTACTGAAGTTTAAACGGACTCTGTCGTCAAGTACAGAACTCCTTCCTCTCCCACAGCCATACTCAATGAAGATACTGACAGAGATAAGAGTGCAGAACAACTTTAATGACATAGACATCAATTTAATGCAATTACAAGCATGGCGTTTATGGGGCAGAATTTCCCACTTGAAATACAGAGCGAGCCAATGTCTGAGTCTGAGAATCAGGTATCAACACTGGAAATACTGATGGTTTTCTACTTTAGCATGTAAGTTGTTTTGTAATGTGTGTTTTACAGGTGTTATTTACATTTCCCAGCTAGCAAGCACTTATCGGACCTTGTGGCTGGCACTGAAAATCAAAAATACACTATATGACCAAAGGTATGTGGACAACTGTTTGTTTGAACATCTCATTCCAAAATCATGGGCATTAATATGGAGTTAGTCCCCTCTTTGCTGCAATAACAGCCTCCACTCTTCTGGGAAGGCTTTCCACTAGATGTTGATTGAACCATGGCTGTGGGGACTTGCTTCCATTCAGCCACAAGAGCATTAGTGAGGCTGGGCGCTTATATTGGGCAATTAAGCCTGGCTCGCAGTCAGTGTTCCAAATCATCTCAAATGTGTTCGATGGGGTTGAGGTCAGGGCTCTGTGCAGGCCAGTCAAGCTCTTCCACACCGATTGACAAATCATTTTTGTATGGACCTCACCTTGTACACAGGGGAATTGCTAAGCTGAAACAGGAAAGGGCCCCAAACTGTTGCCACAAAGTTGGAAGCACAGAATTGTCTAAAATGTCATTGTATGCTGTAGTTAAGATTTCCCTTCACTGGAACTAAGGGGCCTATCCCGAACCATGAAAAACAGCCTCAGACCATTATTAGTTGTTTTTTTACACTATTTTTACGCACTACGCGGTTCAGCACATGGTGGTTCCGGAGCATCTCTAACAGGGCAGAAATTTGACAAACTGACTTGTTGGAAAGGTGCCACGTTGAAAGTCACTGTGCTCTTCAGTAAGGCCATTCTACTGCCAATGTTTGTCTATGGAGATTGCATGGCGGTGTGCTCGATTTTATACACCTGTCTGTAATTTGAAGGGGTGTCCACATATCTTTGTACATATCACGCATCTTTACTTGACCTAAAAATATATTTTATGACTTGAAACATGAACTTTGCACCATATTTACCATATTATATGACCACTTCTGTCAATCATAAATGAAAGCTTATCCATGAATGTGTCATGCTTAGCAGTAAAGGTTATGAATCAGCGATATATCATCTGATCAACTATGACTCTGACTAGGCAGATGATGTTGCTGTCATTAAAGTCAGCTGTGTAGTTCAGTTGAGATGATGTCGGTATGTTTTGCGCAGATAAATAGGGATAACATGCTGTAGGTGTATGTTGAGATATGAATTGAAACATTCAAATGGAACAGTAGGAATCCGTTTGAAACACCCACCACAGTTGCCATGAGTGACTCTCCTGCTGCCATGAATGGACAGAGTTCTACAGCATGTACAATACAACTACATGAATTAACAATACACAGGCCAGTTCACCACTTTGATCCTTCAGTTAAACCTCTGAAAGTGTCTCTCATTATGTGTCTCGTTATTTTCCTTTTCAAACAGTCCCCTCTCCCATTGTTGTGGGTCGACCATACAGTGTGCTATTTGTCTAAAGGTCAATTTGACAAAAAAAGGTATCTTCTATCTTTTCATAAAACAGAACAGGTGTAGCATGGATCAGTGTCCCTGCAAATATGAATTCATCTGTATTTTGTTTTTTTTAGCTCCTTTCTTCTTCTCTCACCGTGATTCACTTGCTGCACTTGATTAATCTAAAATGGTTTTAAAGGTACAATGTAGACGTTTTAATTTCAATATCAAATCATTTCTGGGTAACAATTACAGTTGAAGTCGGAAGTTGACATACACATAGGTTGGAGTCATTAAAACTCATTTTTCAAAACTCCACAAAATTCTTGTGGACAAACTATAGTTTTGGCAAGTTGGTTAGGGCATTTACATTGTGCATGACACAAGTAATTTTTCAAACAATTGTTTACAGACAGATTATTTCTTTTATAATTCACTGTATCACAATTCCAGTGGGTCAGAAGTTTACATACACTAAATTGACTGTGCCTTTAAAGAGCTTGGAAAATTCTAGAAAATGATGCCATTGCTTTAGAAGCTTCTGATAGACAAATTGACATCATTTGAGTCAATTGGAGGAGTACCTGTGGATGTATTTCAAGGCCTACCTTCAAACAACTCAGTGCCTCTTTGCTTGACATCAAGGGAAAATCTAAAGAAATCAGCCAAGATCTCAGAAAAAAGTTGTAGACCTCCACAAGTCTGGTTCATCCTTGTGAGCAATATCCAAATGCCTGAAGGTGCCACGTTCATCTGTACAAACAATAGTACACTAGTATAAACACCATGGGACCACGCAGCCATCATACCGCTCAGGAAGGAGACGCGTTCTGTCTCCTAGAGATGAACGTACTTTGGTGCGAAAAGTGCAAATCAATCCCAGAACAACAGCAAAGGACCTTGTGAAGATGCTGGAGGAAACAGTTACAAAAGTATCTACATCCATAGCGAAACGAGTCCTATAACGACATAACCTGCTCCAAAACCACCATAAAAAAGCTAGACTACGGTTTGCAACTGCACATGGGGACAAAGATCATACTTTTTGGAGAAATGTCCTCCGGTCTGATGAATCAAGAATAGATCTGTTTGGCCGTAATGACCATTATGTTTGGAGGAAAAAGGGGGAGAACACCATCCCAACCGTGAAGCACGGGGGTGGCAGCATCATGTTGTGGGGGTGCTTTGCTTCAGGAGGGACTGGTTCACTTCGCAAAATAGATGGCTTCATGAGGCAGGAAAATTACGTGGATATATTGAAGCAACATCTCAAGACATCAGTCAGGAAGTTAAAGCCTGGTCGTAAATGTGTCTTCCAAATGGACTATGACCCCAAGCATACTTCCAAAGTTGTGGAAAAATGGCTAAAGGACAACAAAGTCAAGGTGTTGGAGTGGCCATCACAAAGCCCTGACCTCAATCCCATACAAAATGTGTGGGCAGAACTGAAAAAAGCATGTGTGAGCAAGGAGGCCAACAAACCTGATTCAGTTACACCAGCTCTGTCAGGAGGAATGGGCCAAAATTCACCCAATTTATTGTGGGAAGCTTGTGGAAGGCTACCCAAAACGTTTGACCCAAGTTAGACAATTTAAAGACAATGTTACCAAATACTAATTGAGTGTATGTAAACTTCTAACCCAGTGGGAATGTGATGAAAGAAACAAAACATCCTCTCTACTATTACTCATTCTCTCTACTAAAGTTGTGATCCTAACTGACCTAAGACAGGGGATTGTTACTAGGATTTAAATGTCAGGAATTGTGAAAAACTGAGTTTAAATGTTTTTGTCTAAGGTGTATGTATGCAAACTTCCAACTTCAACTGTATGTGCCTTATTCTGATTGTTTTAAATTAAAATACATTTAAACATTTAAACTGTAAAAAATGTAAATTAAATATCAGCTTTTTATGTAAATCCAACAAGAAGGATATTTTAAGTATAATAAATTCACTTTTATTGTCTTACAAACTCAAGTATATGAAGTGCAAACAACTAACTGGATCTCAAAAATGTATTTCATTCTGTTTCATCCGTTATTGGAATGAGACCAAGGTGCAGTGTGGTAAGCGTACAGCTTTCTTTATTTTGATGAACACCAAAAAAAAAGATAAACGAACATAACGTTCTGCAGGCTACACAGTAACTGTACAAAAACAAGACCCCACAAACTCAGGTGGAAAACAGGCTGCCTACGTATGATCCCCAATCAGTGACAACGATAGACGACTGCCTCTGATTGGGAACCATACCCGGCCAACAAAGAAATAGAACACATAGATTTGCCCACCCAAGTCACACCCTGACCCAACCAAAAAGAGAATAAAAAAAGGCTCTAACGTCAGAGCGTGACACATTCAACTTCATTTGATCAGCTTTAGAACTGTTTCTGTTTGTTTGACCTGCTTAAACCCCTCAAGTCCCAGAACTAATGTTATAAGTTTGATATACTTAATGTAATCAGTTACAGAACTAATATTATATGTTTAATTTGCTGAATTTACTCAGTATTGTAATTTATATTCAACGGGTTATCTACAAATGTTATTTGCTCAGTTACTTATGGTACTCAGGTTAGTAAAATTGATTTAAATTGGGTTCCTACTACTCAAATATATACTCACAACTATATTTAAAAAGCTGATGCAAATAGTTACCTCAATATATGGGATAATTTACCCAAAAATATGATTTCAATACAAGGGAATATGCAAAAAGAAACAACAGTGTTCAACTTCAAACTTCAGCACCTTTATTTTAAATTAAATACATGTTATTTCATAATTTCTTCAAACTTCAATCTCAAATTGCTACTTAAACTCTAGTCCTTGGGCATTTGTGGGTAGCCCATTATTTTGTCATCTTTAAGGATTCTAGGTATAACTACACCCCGCCTGCTTTGGTAAAGTTACACCCAGATAGCTTGCACCTGACTACAAATTTTAGGTGATAGTTTGGGATTATCACTTTGACCTCACATCTTGTACAGCTTGGCAAGAATTCTCTGGTGGTCCGTGTTTCCCTTAACAACAAAGAGACATTTTAACAGAAACGTAAATTTACCCTTTGTCTTAATAGACTTTACACAATGCACAATATGAACTTTAGCTCAAATACAACCTCATTCAAACGGTTTTATATTAATCAAAACATGGGTTTTCAAAACATACATTTCACATATTTTACAAAATATTTGCCAAATTGTCCCTTAAATCCCCTTTGGGCTGAGATCCCGCTAACAAGATCGATATGACAACAGCCAGTGAAAGTGCAGGGTGCCAATTTCAAACAGCAGAAATCTCATAATTACAATTCCTCAAACATACAAGTATTTTACACAATTTTAAAGATACAGTTGTTAATCCCACCACAGTGTCCGATTTCAAAAAGGCTTTACGACGAAAGCACACCAAGTGATTATGTTAGGTGAGTGCCGAGTCACAGAGAAACACAGCCATTTTCCAGCGAAAGAGAGGAGTCACAAAAAGCAGAACTCGAGATAAATGAATCACTAACCTTTGATGATCTTCATCAGATGACACTCATAGGACTTCATGTTACACAATACATGTATGTTTTGTTCAATAAATTTCATATTTATAAAAAATAATCTCAGTATACATTTGGCGCGTTACGTTCAGTAGTTCCAAAACATCCAGTGATTTTGCAGAGAGCCACATCAATTTACAGAAACACTCATAATAAACATTGATAAAAGATACAGGTGTTATGTGTGGAACTTTAGATAAACTTCTCCTTAATGCAAGTCCAATGTCAGATTTCAAAAAAGCTTTACCGAAAAAGCACACCATGCAATAATCTGAGACCAAAACAACCCAAACAGATATCCGCCATGTTGTGTAGTCAACAGAAGTCAGAAATAGCATTATAAATATTCACTTACCTTTGATGAGCTTCATCAGAATGCACTCCCAGGAATCTCCGTTCCACGATAAATGTTTGATTTGTTCGATAAAGTCCAGCATTTATGTCCAAATACCTCCTTTTTGTTTGCGCGTTTAGCCCAGTAATCCAAA
The DNA here is from genome assembly GCF_023373465.1 of Oncorhynchus keta. Classification (NCBI taxonomy): domain Eukaryota; kingdom Metazoa; phylum Chordata; class Actinopteri; order Salmoniformes; family Salmonidae; genus Oncorhynchus; species Oncorhynchus keta. The sequence goes on along the minus strand of NC_068443.1, from coordinate 21,965,940 downwards.
TTCATGATGCGCGATCACTAGGTGCAGACAAAAAGTAAAAAAGTTCCGTTACAGTCCGTAGAAACATGTCAAACAATGTATAGAATCAATCTTTAGGATGTTTTTAACATAAATCATCAATAATATTCCAACCACAGCATTCCTTTGTCTGTAGAATTGCAATGGAACGCAAACTAACTCTCACGTGAACGCGCGTGGTCAGCTCATGCCTCTCTGGCAGACCTCTGACTCATTCCCCGCTCATTCACCCCCACTTCACAGTAGAAGCATCAAACAAGGTTCTAAAAACAGTTGACATCTAGTGGAAGCCTTAGGAAGTGCAATATGACCCATGGATACTGTGTATTCGATAGGCAATGAATTGAAAAACTGCAAACCTCAGATTTCCCACTTCCTGGTTGGATTTTTTTCATGAGTTCTGTTATACTCACAGACATCATTCAAACAGTTTTAGAAACTTCAGAGTGTTTTCTATTCAAATATACTAATGATATGCATATATTAGCAACTGGGCCTGAATAGCACACAGTTTACTCTGGGCACCTTATTCACCTAAGCTACTCAATACTGCCCCCAGCCTTAACAAGTTAAACCTGACTCCATACGCACTAGTGAAGCCCACATGGACATATTATTTGGACAGGTATAAGCATTCTGGGTATAACCCCAGCTTGCCTCCTTAGGTAAAGTTACAGCTTGCACCTGACAAATAATCTCAGATATCCACTAGTGCATATGGAGTAAGTTTTAAAACAAAGCTGTTTTTTAAACAGTAATTGACAATGTCTCTTATGATTTCACCTGACAAAGAGCAGCATGTAAAATGTAGCTCCTTTAACACCTAGCAACTATTTTTTCATATTACTGAGTAGGGTTTAGCCTGTTAATCCTACCCCCTACTTTTTCGAACATTCTGTTAAAAATCGCACAACATTTCAGCGTCCTGCTACTCATGCCAGCAATATAGTATATGCATATGATTAGTATGTCTGGATAGAAAACACTCTGACGTTTCTAAAACCTGTTAAATCACGGCTGTGACTATAACAGAACGTGCGTTTCATCGAAAAGCGCAGGAAAATCTGATCACTGAAAATTGGAAAATATATCAATGCGCCACTTGCATGTATTGTTGAATGGAAACCAAATTACCTGGAGCTGAGATTGCAATTCCTACAGCTTTCACACAATGTCACCAGTCTTGTCATTTGCCAGGGCTTTGTTTCTTGGTCAAACGAACAAGAGACAGCCCATTTTTTCCGGTCTCCGACATGATGTTTTGGTTGAGAAATATCGAACATGATTTGAAGACGTGGAGCTATTGGATACACATCGCCCCGTGATCAATTTGATAGATTATTAACGTTTACTAATACCTAAAGTTGCATTACAAAAGTATTTCGAAGTGTTTTGTGAAAGTTTATCGTCGACCATTTTAATTTTAAAAAATGACGTTGCGTTATAAAACGCTGTTTTTCCTTGATCACACAGTCTTCATAGATCGATATCTAGGCTATATATGGACCGATTTAATCGAAAAAAGACCCAATAGTGATGTTTATGGGACATCTAGGAGTGCCAACAAAGAAGATCGTCAAAGGTAATGAATGTTTTATATTTTATTTCTGCGTTTTGTGTAGCGCCGACTATGCTAATTATTTTGTTTACGTCCCCTGTGGGTCTTTTGGGGTGTTGCATGCTATCAGATAATAGCTTCTCATGCTTTCGCCGAAAAGCATTTTAAAAATCTGACTTCTTGGCTGGATTCTTAACGAGTGTAGCTTTAATTCAGTACCCTGCATGTGTGTTTTAATGAACGTTTGAGTTTTAACGAGTGCTATTAGCATTTAGCGTAGCGCATTTGCATTCCCAGATGTCTAGATGGGACACATGCGTGCCGGGTCGATTTAAGAGGTTAAAACACAGTTTGTGAGTGGCCCTTTGAGAGATCTCATAGATATATTTAGATATCTCTGAAAACAAGTAACTTCATCTTCAGAGCTTGGATCCGTGGGGAGGTCCTGAGATCATCAAGTTACAAGAATAATTTTTGGAACACCTCACAGGTATATTTCAGTTCTTTGGGGTACCTTAGGTTTAAGCCATAGACGAGGCCAATAAGCAACGCACATGACCGTGTAAGACTGAGAATACCAGCCAGGACCTCTGCTCCTTCGATGCAGATCCCATGCTCTATATTCCTGTGCAGATCCCATGCTCTATATTCTGGTGCAGATCCTTCACAGTGAACACTTTCATCACATGCTGAACAAGGTCCTCTCGGATCATGGTGTCGTCAGCATCCTGAGTGAAAAAATTAAGAAATAACAGACTAGGCTATTACATTAACTGTGCAACTTGAGAGGAGGGAGAGGGAAAGAAAGGAAGATACCTCATTTAGAGATAAATAAGGAAACAAAAATAAAAACCTTTACCTTGTATTCTGTGATACGGATCACACTGTCTCTTCTTTCCTGGATGGTGTCGCACTGTAATATGATGTTATACAAATATTTGCATTTAATACCGGCAACTAAATACACAGTATAACCTACATACTATTGTGAAGGTGTTACTGTGCATACCCCGTACAGAACTTCAAGGATGTTCTGCATGTCTGCCTTTACAGCACCTCCTTTGGACTTAAATAAGTCCAATAGTTTTGGTGTATATTCGTCCAGCTTCTGGATAAAGGTGGACTCAAGAGCAACAGTTGTAATTCTTCTGAACTCTTCCTTAAATCTGAGTGAGTGAGAGAGAGAATTCTGAACAGATAAGGACAGAAGATGATCTGAGAGCCAGAATGCTATTGGGAAACCCCTCCCAAAGCATGTGCAGAGTGAGAATGTTCAGACTAATCTGTAGTGCATATTAATTGTAGATTAGAATATTAGGTCAAGACAACACAAAAATATTTAAATCGATATACAATTTTTACCTACATTGACTATTTTCATTTAGCTGTATTTTTTTTACCTGAGTGGGCTCAAATAGGGCTGGCCATTTTTCTTTGAAGTCCTTCACAGGGAGGGCCTGAATGACATCTTGTCTTTGATATGAGAAGGTCTTTGCCATTTTGGCACACACAATGTTGTGGTTGTCACGTATTTGTACTTCTACCAGTAGCTCCACTTGCTCCCTCGCCAGGGTCTCATCTGTTTCTCCAGCAGGGTGGGGTGGGAGGTCATTTACCTCCATCTTCTTTGTTTTTTTAATGTTCTTGGCAAGGGGCCTGTCCTCTGGTGATTTTCTCTTAACAGAGTTCACTTCCAGTTCTGGGCAACCAATTCCTCTCTGTTTCGATCTGTAATTGCCCATCTTATACTTCAGGCTGGTTTGCCATCCATACAGGCCTGAGAAGGACCCAGGCTCTTTAAGACATGGGTACTTTTTTTTACCAAAGCATTTCTATTCTATACCAGATAATAAATTTGGCATGAACTCTATGAACAATGCATTGTTTTTAAACCCATGTATAAATACACCACATTTAAAACTATTCAATCTTAAAAGATTTTTACCTAATATTGCAGGCAAATATGGTGGTTCATGGTTAGCGTGCGCTTTTGGCCAACAGCGCATGTTGTTGGTGGGTAGATGTCTGCCAATTCCTTTTGCTCAATGACCTTAAGCTTCTGTGTGGATTCCAGCTCAAATCCCCTACGGTGCTCATTATACCAATCATTCTGACACTTGGCAATAAAAGCAAGTTCACCATGAACAACGACCATTAGAAGTATTTCAACAAAGTCTGGTAGACCTCCAGTGGATCTGTAGGTTAGGATCATTCCAACCGAGTAGTTGGTACCACGCTGGAAAGTGTGTTTGCCTTCTGAACAAAATTATTTGATGCTTAACTGCAAGAGACAGCAAAATGTTTCGAAAGCTTTTGGTCTGTCGAACAATCCGCTTTAAAAAGCTGTGTTTAGCTTCAAAGCGCATAGTCCACAAATCCATAAGGGGTCCAAATGTCTTTATCAGCTGCGGGTAGTGTTCAATGAAATGATGTTTCGGGATAAGACTATCCTGGGGATAAACCTCTAACAATCTATGCCTGTGCTCAGATATCTTGCTGTCAAGGTACCAAATTGATTATTCTATGTGAATTGGCGAAACCATAAGTTCAACGATATCTTTGAGGTCCATAAGAATTTCCCATGATGGCTCACCTACAGGTATTTTAGTTCCTATAATGAATGGAAGCAGATGCAGTAGGCACCAGTTTTCATGAGCATTTCCTCGAATACTTATTTTCCTTGGATTCATCAAGTCAAGAGGAATTGATTGTGGTCAGTCAGTTTTATCAGTCCACTTACAGGGGAACTGGGTGATACGATTGTTGAGTTCCAACAGAGTAACATATTTATTCTTGATTAAAACCTTTTTCAGCCAGTGCCAGTCCCAGAGGCAGGATTCCCTCAAAAAAGTCATGCAGCACATCTGGTGGATAGCCAGACATCACATCAAAATGTTTATGTTTTTCAGTCAAAGCACACTGCTTTTTCACACTATAGCAATGTATTAAGGTGGGATTTTCTAAAACTGTCTGTATTTGTTCTTGGTTTGAATGCCCCAGTTCTCACTTCTTTTACCTGGATCTCAGACAGCTCAGCCAAACAGAACCTGCGTTGCACTAAAACTTTCTACAAATCCACCAATAGTGTGGGCTCCAAGATGATCTGCCGCCACACAAACAACAGTGCCCTTCAGTATCTTTCCCAGCACAGGAATAAAAAGTCCTTCCTCCTCCAATTGTGCAAGATCTTTCAAAAGTGTCTCTAGCACCTTCCCATATCCATATGTTTCAACATCAGCAGCCTTGCAGAGAACAGCTAAGTAAATAGACTTGAGTGCAGACCTAAACAGTAATGGGACATTTGCCAAAACCTAATAGACTCCTGTGATTTTGTGCTTTTCGCGGGATGCTCCAAGGGGATTGCACACTTTAAAGTCATCAACATAGAGAACTAAAGTGAGTTAATTCATCTCCTGATAAACAGTAATTTTCTTTAAAATGGCTGCCATCATAAATAGACTTGTATCGAGAAAAACTCATAGGTCTACTTTTTAAAGCTTTCTTTTTAAAGCTTTTTATGACTGGACCTGACACAGAGCACGATATGAACTGCAGCTCCTCTACTACCTCTTTGATACACTTGTTGTCACGAATATCACCGAAGGTGGCTCCCCTTCCTGTTCGGGTGGCGCTCGGCGGTCGTCGTCGCCAGCCTACTAGCTGCCACCGATCCCTTTTCGTTTTCGTTTGGTTTTGTCTAATTGTTTTCACCTGTTTCTTGTTGGGGTTTTGGGGTTGGTATTATTTAAGTTTGTTTAGCCCGCTTGTGTTTGTGTGGGCTTGTTGCTATGTACGTAGAGGTGTATTGTTTCGTATTGGGTTTTCGCTGTCCGGGTTATTACCAGTGGTCCTTGGGTTGTGTTTGCGCCTGTGTTTAGGCTTCACCCATTTGTACGTGTTCCTGGTTGTTTTGGACATTAAAGCATTTTTCCCTCGTATCTTCTGCTCTCTGCGCCTGATTCCACACACATTACTCTTCAGATGTTACACTTGTTTGACACGTTGTAAATACTTTCCAATTTGAGCAAAAGTTGACCAATTTTTGCTCAATGTCATTTTGAAATTCTGGTTCTGGTCATTTTGAAAGTTTCCTCCTCTTCATGGACTTGTGTATTTGAATGGTCAATATGTTTTTGTTCGACTCCAGTTCTACAGTCGTCCAGAGAATGAGGATTGTCTTTTCGGCTCCTATGAGATGCAAAGGTACCATATACATTTGTTCTAAATCCGCACTTGTCAAATACGCAGAGGACAGTTTCGTGTTTCTTTAGATGGTTTTCAAGGTTTTCAAAAAAATAGTTTTTTTTATTGAAAAACTGCACGCTCTGCAAATTTCACATTTAAAAGAAAAGACCTGTCCTGGCCTTACTGACTTGTCAGCTGTATGTTGCCTCAACAAATGTACCTCAAGGGAACCCCATGTTTTGAAGGAACAAATGCAATCTAGGTGGAGGCAGGGCAGTGGTTGATCATGACTATGTCTCAGTATATAATAGTGCTTTAAATGTTCTGTTTGTTTGAAAGCAGCAAAACTGCAGATCTTACAGATCTTACATTGCACCTGATCCCAATGGAATTAAGATAAAATCATTGTTTTTGTGTACACATAAGCATTAAACATTATTACTAACACAGTCCATATGCAATCTCAATCTAAAATAAGGAAGACACACACATTATCAATACCTGCCTGGGCGACAACGAATTGTGTAAACCACTAATAGGGCCCTATGAAATCAATTAGGGGCGGCAGCGTAGCCTAGTGTTTAGAGCGTTGGACTAGTAACCGGAAGGTTGCGAGTTCAAACCCCCGAGCTGACAAGGTACAAATCTGTCATTCTGCCCCTGAACAGGCAGTTAACCCACTGTTCCCAGGCCGTCATTGAAAATAAGAATGTGTTCTTAACTGACTGGCCTGGTTAAATAAAGGTAAAATAAAAAAATTTGCAGGTCCGTTTTAACTTTTTGTTGCCTAACGTGTTCAATCCATTTTGTTGATTTAAAATACAGTATATATCTAATACCTATTATTCACACTAATTTTGGGTTAGTGTAATAAAAATATCCTGTGTATCCTGTCCGAGGGGTACCGTGTATTCTGGATTCCGAAATCATAGGGCCCTTCAAGCCCTATTGTGAGCTACAATCAAAACACACATACATTTGAATATATTTACATACCGTGTCAATGTATTCTGGAAAATATGGTCTTTCCAGTACTCAGGATTGTCTGAATACGTGAATACCTGTACATAAAAAAGAGGAGTTGTATTAAAATCTATGACAATGTCAGGAAAATAAAACTCAAATAACTTCAGCTTTAGATAGCTAAAAAAAATGTACACATCGCAATCCTAGCTGACTTAGAAGAGCTGCTCGTTATCTATCTTACTAGCCAGCCCAGTTATTTAATTTAGCTAGCTTGGCTGTTAGATTATTGACTAGATAACTACGGCACAAGGTCAGTGTTTGCAGTGCTGCCTTGAACATGTTGTGAATACGTGAACAACAAGTATTCTGCAAGGACAGGTGTACCTAGATAGCTAGTTGTAGCTAGATAAACTGGTGTAGTTAGCTACCTAGCTACATATTGTTTGTTCCTGTCTCTGCCTGGCTAGGTTTCCTGGAAGGCAAGCATTAAAATGCAGGGGCACCATGTGTTCAGTTCTACTGTAATGTTTGCTGATGATGCATTTTTTGGTAAGCTAGGTAGGTAATAAACTCTCACTGTCAACTGCATTTATTTTCAACAAACGTTGCATGTGTAAATATTTGTATGAACATAAGATTCAACAACTAAGACATAAACTGAACAAGTTCCGCAGACATGTGACTAACAGAAATGGAATAATGTGTCCCTGAACAAAGGTGGGGTCCAAATCAAAAGTAACAGTCAATATCTGGTGTGGCCACCAGCTGCATTAAGTACTGCAGTGCATCCCCTCCTCATGGACTGCACCAGATTTGCCAGTTCTTGCTGTGAGATGTTACCCCACTCTTCCACCAAGGCATCTGCAAGTTCCCAGACATTTCTGGGGGGAATGGCCCGAGCCCTCACCCGCCGATCCAAGGCATGCTCAATGGGATTGCGATCCGGGCTCTTCGCTGGCCATGTCAGAACACTGACATTCCTGTCTTGCAGGAAATCAGCACAGAACAAGCAGTATGGCTGGTGGCATTGTCATGCTGGAGGGTCATGTCAGGATGAGCCAACAGGAAGGGTACCACATGAGGGAGGAGGATGTCTTCCCTGTAACGTACAGCATTGAGATTGCCTGCAATGACAACATGCTCAGTCTGATGATGCTGTGACACACCGCCCCAGACAATGATGTAACCTCCACCTCCAAATTGATCCCGCTACAGAGTACAGGCCTCAGTGTAACGCTCATTCCTTCGACAATAAACGTGAATCCGACCATCACCCTTGGTGAAACAAAACCACCACTCGTCAGTGAAGAGCACTTTTTGCCAGTCCTGTCTGGTCCGGCAATGGTGGGTTTGTGCCCACAGGCGACGTTGTTGCCGGTGATGTCTGGTAAGGACCTGCCTTACAACAGGTCTACAAGCCCTCAGTCCAGCCTCTCTCAGCCTATTGCGGCCAGTCTGAGCACTGATGGAGGTATTGTGCAATCCTGGTGTAACTCGGGCAGTTGTTGCTGCCATCCTGTACCTGTCCCACAGGTGTGATGTTCGGATGTACCGATGCTGTGCAGGTGTCTTTACACATGGTCTGCCATTGCGAGGACGATCAGCTGTCCGCCCTGTCTCTCTGTTGCGCTGTCTTAGGCATCTCACAGTATGGACATTGCAATGTATTGCCCTGGCCACATCTGCAGTCCTCATGCCTCCTTGCAGCATGCCTAAGGCACGTTCACACAGATGAGCAGGGAACCTGGACATCTTTCTTTTGGTGTTTTTCAGAGTCAGTAGAAAGGCCTCTTTAGTGTCCTAAGTGTTCATAACTGTGACCTTAATTGCCTACCATCTGTAAGCTGTTAGTGTCATAACGACCGTTCCACAGGTGCAAGTTCATACATTTTTTATGGTTCGTTGAACAAGCATGGGAAACAGTGTTTAAACGCTTTACAATGAACATCTGTGAAGTTATTTGGACTTTTACGAATTATCTTTGAAAGACAGGGTCCTGAAAAAGGGATGTTTCTTTTTTTGATGAGTTTTGTCTTACGTAGCTATTTCGGTTAATATAAAACATACACAAAAAGGACAAAGGTTAGAAACAGCGTGACGGTGATTAAATGCACTGCTAACTTACTAGCTAGTAGCATGCCCACCACTAGTTATCTATACAGACATCACGGCCGTTAAATAGCTAGCTTATCAACGTGCAAACATAACATGCTCGGGCAATATAGCTAGCTAAAGGCTTTTCTTACTTTTTCCAGAAATATATTCGAAATTTCGTTGAAAATATATGTGGAGAGATCCAAACTACATTCCAAGTTATAATTTGGTCCTTACCTGCCTGCTTGCTGCATGGCCATTCCAGAGGAGAACAATCAAGACAAAGTCATTTGAAATGTTCCAAACACATTTGATATTCAGAAGTAGATTTAGCATGTCAGTCCAACATAATAATGATGCTTTGAATATCATATTTTTAAGTTGTTGGTTGTTACTTAAAATATTTGTTCTAATTTAGCAGCATATTACCTTGGATTTTAATTTGCAAATGCCAGTCTTTTTCAACACATATAAATTAAGCATTACATTCAAAAATGTAAGTAAAACCAAAAACCTATTATTTTAATGAAAAATCATTATTTTCTTTTGCAATATTTACTTAAGCCCATGGGTCATTTTTTACAGTGTAGCAAAGGGCAATTTCTCAAGCAAGAAATTTGCTACGACTGTCTGGGAGTGGTCTAGCCTGAGTACCATGCAGTCTCTATATCTGACATTCCACTGCTTGCCACTCCTTGTCATTGCCAAAGAGACTGGCCTTTGTTGTTCAACATGCAGACAGATTTACAACGCAGTTGCTGATTGGTAGTTGGAAACAACATTCACATTTTCCATGACAATGTTATGGAACATGGGGTGGGCGCAAATTTTCCACAATATAGAATTATAATTTTAAGAAGAACAACAAACAATACTGTTGTGCCCTTTTCGGTCATTCTCTTGTGAGAAGGCAGTGTCAATGCAAGATCATGTTGTTCAAAGTGGCTAGAGAGGACTCAGTAATGGGGGAAATAAATCATGATAAGTATAATATTAGCCTACAAGATTCAATCGAACTACGTCTGCTTCAGTTGCATCCCATTAACGAGAGGAAAGAAACTCAAAACCGGTACCTGTCATCATTCCTCACATATATGCCGATCATGACTTGTTTACATTTGTACATTTTTGTTATGCTCATTTCAGTTCTATTATTTGTACCTCCCTCCTCTGTTATTAAGAAATGGAGTCCAGACAGGTATCTTTAGGAAATCATCTGAATGGACATAGAGAGAATTAACGAACTCACACACACACCCTAAACGGACCCATCAATCAATGCCAACAGAGCACCTCACAAATCACATTTCTCCTTTCCTAACAACATATTCAAAACCCAGGCACACATCCAAATCCATCAGAAAGTAGGTTACAGTATAGCACAATGCTCAAATAATGTTGCCTATCAAATTTATTGACAAGGAAAGTTTGAAGGGGGGAGTTAGAGACTAGAGATGTTGGTTAGGTAATTATAATGTGCCTTATTCCAGAGGAAGATTGCAAGGGATTCGTTTTTCCAAAATGCCGCCTGTTATTATTATTATTTAATATTTTTCATTGAGTCTATGACGGAGGCCAATTATTTACATTGAGGAAATGTTAATGTTTTCATTTATTTAACTAGGCTAGTCAGTTAAGAACAAATTCTTATTTTCAATGAAGGCCTAGGAACAGTGGGTTAACTGCCTTGTTCAGGGGCAGAAAGACAGATTTTTACCTTGTCAGCGCAGGGATTTCGAGCTTGCAACCTTTCGGTTACTAGTCCAACGCTTTAACCACGACACTACCTGCCTCCCCATCATAATGTGATCATCATGTGATCATAATCATTATTTTAGAAATCTACGTTAGAAGTCCCTCCTAATGAAAAGGACCACCATCCTGCTGATGTGACAGCACACTTGAACTTGGTATGCGTAAATTGATAAGAAAGTGAACTTACTATTTCCAAAAACCTATGTTGTGTTACCTATGTTGTGTTACCAAAAACCTGTGTTACCTATGTTAACTGCCAGGGTTTCATTAAATAGGCCTATCCATTGGGCACACACTGGTTGAATCAACGTTGTTTCCACATCATTTCAATGAAATTACCTTGAACCAACCTGGAATAGATGTTGGATTGACATAGGGTGGCAGGGTACCCTAGTTGTTAGAGCGTTGGACTAGTAACCGGAAGGTTGCAAGTTCAAATCCCCGAGCTGACAAGGTACAAATCTGTCATTCTGCCCCTGAACAGGCAGTTAACCCACTGTTCCTAGGCTGTCATTGAAAATAAGAATTTGTTCTTAACTGACTTGCCTAGTTTAAAAGAATAGTCACTATCCTTTTGTATTCCACATTTAATTACCTCTGGTGTTTCTCTGCCCTTCTGCCACGCCGGTTGTTGTTTTGTTGGCTGTTGTTGTCAAAAGGTTTCTGCTCGGCACTGAATGGAGATCAGTTTACAAAGCGTTTGTTTTGATCCCACTGCTGTAACGTGACAGGCCTGGAATGACATGAGGTCAGTCGACGGGAAGTGCTTTCATCACGCCTGCCTCTTTGATTCTGACCCTCCATTGTGTACACAGAGAGGACTTTATGCTTCTTGATTGGGTTCCAAGATCATCTAATTCATTATATATTAGAATCGGTCTTTCTGAGGAACACGTCTGTTGACGTTGTAAGGTTAGGTATGTTAGAGAATGTGTAGGTGCTAATTACTTTGAATGAACAAGGACAAAGACACCACCAATTTACAATGAAGGTGAGGTTGTAGAGCAGTCCCCCGCTGACAGCTTCTGTCAATCAAACAACCGAAACTACGACAACAAACATCCCCTACGAGTACGGGGTTTGATGCTCTTGACCAAAAATGGGTACAATATCAAGAAACATGGAGCAAAGGAGGGTGTTAGGGAGGTTGAGAGGGGCAAGGGTCAGTGATGACGCTGTGACATCACAAGGGCAAGACTTCCTTTCCATTCTCCCGGCTTGCTCTGGTGCCCTTCCTTCACCTCTGATGTCACAGGCTCGATCAAAGGTAAGAGACGGACCAAAGACCTCATAGAAAGGGACCCTCCCTTCCTCCCACCCTCCTTTCCTCCCATCCTCCCTCCATCGGAGAGACTGAAATAGAAACACCAATTTACCCAGGCCCACTCCAACCCCCACGTAACCCCCCTTCCAGTCCAGACCTGACAAACAGAGGGTGTAGAAAAGAAAACATCCTCTCTCAGTCACAGGCAGGCTGTCCCATTGCCAGGCCAGCTTCTTGGAAAAGGTAGAGCTCCATGGTCCCTAGCTCAGTGGCTGGACATGAACTTTCCTGATTAGAAACAGCAGACCAGGGCCAAAGCCAGGGACAGGATGTGACCAGCTTTCACTGTGTCTTTTACCACAACTAGACTGGAAATAACAGACTGAGATCGAATGAGTTTCCCAAAAGCTTCATAGCACTAAGATCATCTGAAGTCCATTGCACAATATTAGTGCTACGGAGTTTTCAGGAAAAGCATCCCAGGTTGTTGAAGCTATTTGTGTTTTATGGTCAGTGCTGTGATTCCCAATATGAATGACACAAAGATTAATCATTAATAATGACACGATCATAACAATTGTTTATAGGCCTGTGTTTCCTGGGATTCCTCTTTTGAAAACAAGTTGCCTCGGCCTCCCAAGTGGCGCAGCGGTCTAAGGAACTCCCATGCTGTGCCACAACCGGAGTCCCATAGGGCCGCGCACAATTGGCCCAGTGTCGTCCAGGTTAGATGAGGGTTTGGCTGGTGGGGCTTTACATGGATTATCGCGAGACTCCTTGTGGCGAGCCAGGTGCCTGCAGGCTGACCCTGATCGCCAGTTGAACGGTGTTTCCACCGACACATTGGCTTCCGGGTTAAGCTGGCAGGTTTTAAGGAGCGCGATTAGGCGGCTCATGTTTCAGAGGACGCATGACACCACCTTCGCCTCTCCTGAGCCTGTTGGGGATGAGACAGACAAGATCGAAGAAAAAGGGGGTAAAAAACAACAACTAAAAGGCTGACAGGGCTGTTCCTTGCCTGTACAGTATTTTAGCATGGAGAGAGGATGGGTTGGCCCTGGGTGAGATCACTGTTTGTGTCTCAGCTTGTTTCTGTCAGCATAGCGGCAGCAATCCCTCCTTCACGTTCTCCCTCTCCTAAATATGAGTGCTGATAGGGAGGCAGGCAGGCATTTGGCAGGTGTTTCAAACACAACAATATCTCAATCTTGCACTTCAAAAGCATGATAATTCTCACTTGAGGACCTCCTGATACCACAGTATATTGGTCTGCAGAATATTCTACAATTTAAGGGATTCTCCATTTGACACAATCATTGTTGAGGGAGATGAGGGTGTGGGGTAAAAGACATTCCACAGAACCATCTTCTACTCGGCACACTACTGTAGCGTGGCCTGATTTGAGTCTGATCTAGAGTGACTTATCAGAGCTCTGCTGTGTTCTTTAAGTAGCTCTCATGTTCTCCGATCCTTTATCGCCAATGTTTATGTAGACAACTGATTTATGCCGTTTTATCTGATGAAGCAGTATCTGATGGCTAGAGAATGATTCATTAAATGGGGTAGAACAGGCTCTCTCACGCACCTTTATGGCCAACCACGGAGGAGTAGGAAGGCTGATTACGCAACAGTCCCACAGCTCTGACACAGTCAGGAAGCCACGCCAACCAGACGACCAGGCCAGCTACTGACAGGTCCCCTTGGAGATTAGTTAGCATTCTCAGAATACAAAACAGCAGTTAGCATTTAAGATAGTAGAAGTAGCAATGCCATATAAGGGAAATATCTAGCCATCTTATGCCTATCTCCATAAACACAGCAGGTGACATACTGTCTAGACAGATCAAACACAGAATGCGTGTTCTCTTATCCGGATGATCACTGATATCTAAAGCCATGGTAAACAGTGGAGAAAATCACATCGCTGACATTGTTAGCATTCTTTTCACGCTGGGATTTCCACACACCAAAAAAATCATTTTTAGTAGGAGAGTGGCAATAAATAAGAATGACAGTGTTTTATTTATAAAGCACATTTCTTGGTATGTGGTAAAATGTAGAGAGGTACATATCTTAATAAACGATTCCTCATCTACTTCAATGCTTTCCAATAATATTCCCTTTAGTTTAGTGGAAGAGAGGGGGATAAGAGAACATTAAACCAGCAGCATAAGAGGGACATTAAGATTTTCACAGTTCAGTATCTTTGCTGAGAGATCAAGTATCGAACCTGTGTTTTCCACACGACACAAGACCACTGAGATAGTCTATGCGAGCGTAGATCACCAATCCACGTTGTCACAGATAAGCATGTGTGTCATTTTTTATTTGTAAAGCACGCTCAGTATGTTTGTGATGTTTCAGAGGTTTCCTTCATGTTTATCTTTGTAGGTGGCTTTTGGTGTAGTCAAATAACAGGGATGCCAATGTAACTGTCACTCTGTTGTGGACAACTACACCTCTCAGTTTACCTCTCGTCACTCTCCCGAGCAGAGAGGTACCACATCAAACTAGTCAGAGGATCATAATGGAAGTTAGTTGTGACATTATTATATTTTTAATTAGGCACTGTATCCATATCTGCAGTGCTTTTTAAAGGCCCAGTGCAGTCAACAACGTGATTTCCCTGTGTTTTATTGTTACGTTCGTCATAATGTTGAGACCAAGGCGTGAGTAGAGTTCCACATCATTTTAATAAACCGAAACTCAGGGAACAAAAAACAACAACCAAACGAAACGTGACGCTACTGTTGTGCACTCAGGCAACTAAATGTAGACAAGATCCCACACCAGAAAGTTGGAAAAAGGGCTGCCTAAATATGATCCCCAATCAGAGACAACGATAAACAGCTGTCTCTGACTGGGAACCATATCAGGCCAACATAGACATACAAAACCCCTAGACATACAAAACCCCTAGACATACTAAAACCCTGGACATACAAAAATACCGACCCTAGTCACACCCTGACCAAACCAAAATATATAGAAAACAGCAATATCTAAGGTCAGGGCGTGACATTTATATATATTTCCACACTATGAGGCTGGAATAATACTGTGAAACAGTGAAAATTATGATGATGCGCTTTTAGTGTAAGAGCTGTTTGAAAAGACTGCCTGAAATATCAGCCTGTTTTGGTGGGATGGAGTTTTGGCCTGTCTGGTGACATCACCAGGCAGGCAGTCAGTTAGGTTTTTTTTAACCTTTATTTAACTAGGCAAGTCAGTTAAGAACAAATTCTTATTTACAATGATGGCCTACACCGACCAAACCGGGACGACACTGGGCCAATTGTGCACTGCCTATTTGGGACTCCCAATCATGGCCAGTTGTGATACAGCCTGGACTTGAACAAGGGTGTCTGTAATGACACCTCAAGCACTGAGATGCAGTGCCTTAGACCGCTGCGCCACTCGGGAGCAATAAAAAGAGAGGTCCAAGTTTCAGTTTTCCCCTCCCAACTAAGACCACTCCCAGGCAGTCCTACTTACATTTTTTCTTGAGATATTGCTCTTTACTAAGATGCTATTTTGGTTTATTTTTAAAAATGTTAGTAAGGTATTTAATTGTTACCCAGAAATGATTTCATATTGAGATAAACAATAAAAAAGTCTGCATTGGACCATTAAATAATCAACATCTGTCAATCAGTGAGTTAACCAATCCATCATCATCTGCAGTATCCAAACAATGATGGGTCTAGTCTAGTCTAGTCTAGTATGAGCTGTGATATATGTGACACGTGACAGCCAGAGAGTATTACTGGTAGTGAAACATTTCAAGCTTTTATTTGCATATATTTTACACCTTTCAAGTAGAAATTTGACATACACTGCAATGAACTTCTCAGTTTGCTTCAATCAATGGATTGACATGATATGTTTGTCTATTGTCGTCATACACTAGACTAGAAAGCATATTTTTCAAAACTGTTATGATTGGATCATTGCCACATTTCTATTCAGAACAAGCAGCTTGCAGGCTTGTAGGTATCTTTTCACAATAGAGAAGAGTACCAGTGGTAGTTAGATATAATACTTTACATGAGTTATGGCTTTGTATTGTTTCCATAATATCATATTACCACAGTCCATGACCAAGACAACCAAAGAGGAGGCACAGGTTGAGGCATGGAGGCAGAGTCTGCATCACATTGCTGTGTGGTAGCATTCCTTTCACTGACGTTCGTGATGACGTTTGTAACCTGACAATGGTAACCGCCCAACATACAGTACAGTAAATCATATATCAGTATTAGGGGGTTAGAGAGTAGGGAGGGAGGATTCTTTCATCAACTAACAATAAAATGTACAGTTATTTTTAGACAGCCAAAAACAGCCATAAAAACATTGCACAGGTGTGAAGCGACGCAAACACACCCAGACTGAAACATTGTGTTCTATTCAAAAACAATTCTAAACCTACACACGCATACACTGACATGTAAGAGTACAAAACAACACATTGCATTTCAAGCTTCTGCATGCTCTGCATACTAGGTGTAGTTTTAGTCGACTTACATGTCATCTTCTCTACAGGTATTCATAAAAACACCAACGTCTGCCTTTCTGTGACTGTGATCTACCCTGGTTAAATTATCCAGGAAGTTAGCTAGCTAGCTAGCTACACACACACACACACACAAGTATACTGTTCACAAACAGATCAACCCAAAGTCTTTTTTAAGTCTACTACAGGGAAACAAAGATGTGGTAAGTAGTACGGGTGGGTGTAGTTCTCATCGACATCTTACATGTCACTCATAGTGAAGAGTATCCATAATCATTTATTGTTCATAATATTGTAAGACTGCAGATTGAAGTTGCTGATGATTGTTGACAAGTATCTATAATTGGAATGTCACGTGAACAGACTGAGATGGTTGACTTCTGAGAATAAACTGTGTGTTACAATCAAGGGATTGGAACCGGCTCGGGGAACAGAACCGGAAACCGGAAAATTCTGAAATGTTTTGAGGAACAGAATCAGAACCAGGAACTGAAGTGATCTATACTGTTCTGGAACAGAACTGTTCTTTTAAAAGCATGGGAACTGGTTAACAATGTTATTTTTAAGTTCCAGTCACACATAAAAATGCAGCAAATCACCTATTCCCGTGTCTGCCTGCCAGCTGAAAATCTTTGCCAGTGTATTTGCATGTGTAGGCTACCTGCCTCTTCCCTTATGAAGCATTTATTTTATTTATTTTTTTATTTCACCTTTATTTAACCAGGTAGGCTAGTTGAGAACAAGTTCTCATTTACAACTGCGACCTGGCCAAGATAAAGCATAGCAGTGTGAACAGACAACAACACAGAGTTACACATGGAGTAAACAATAAACAAGTCAATAACACAGTGAAAAAAAAGAAGTCTATACACATTGTGTGCAAAAGGCATGAGGAGGTAGGTGAATAATTACATTTTAGCAGATTAACACTGGAGTGATAAATTATCAGATGGTCATGTGCAGGTAGAGATACTGGTGTGCAAAAGAGCAGAAAAGTAAATAAATAAAAACAGTATGGGGTAAATTGTAGGTAAACAGTAGGTAAATTGGGTGGGCTATTTACCGATGGACTATGTACAGCTGCAGCGATCGGTTAGCTGCTCAGATAGCAGATGTTTAAAGTTGGTGAGGGAGATAAAAGTCTCCAACTTCAGCGATTTTTGCAATTCGTTCCAGTCACAGGCAGCAGAGAACTGGAAGGAAAGGCGGCCAAATGAGGTGTTGGCTTTAGGGATGATCAGTGAGATACACCTGCTGGAGCGCATGCTACGTGTGGGTGTTGCCATCGTGACAAGTGAACTGAGATAAGGCAGAGTTTTACCTAGCATGGACTTGTAGATGACCTGGAGCCAGTGGGTCTGGTGATGACTGTAGATTTGATTTTAGATTGGAGATGTTTAATATTAGTCTGGAATGAGAGTTTACAGTCTAGCCAGACACCTAGGTACTTATTGATGTCCACATATTCTAGGTCGGAACCATCCAGGGTGGTGATGCTAGTTGGGCGTGCAAACGGTTGAAAACCATGCATTTGGTTTTACCAACGTTTAAGAGCGGTTGGAGGCCACGGAAGGAGTGGTGTATGGCATTGAAGCTCGTTTGGAGGTTAGATAGCACAGTGTCCAAGGAAGGGCCAGCAGTATACAGAATGGTGTCGTCTGCGTAGAGATGGATCAGGGAATCGCCCGCAGCAAGAGCAACATCATTGATATATACAGAGAAAAGAGTCGGCCTGAGAATTAAACCCTGTGGCACCCCCATAGAGACTGCCCGAGGACCGGACAACATGCTCTCCGATTTGACACACTGAACTCAGTCTGCAAAGTAGTTGGTGAACCAGGCAAGGCAGTCATTAGAAAAACCGAGGCTACTGAGTCTGCCGATAGGAATATGGTGATTGACAGAGTCAAAAGCCTTGGCCAGGTCGATGAAGATGGCTGCACAGTACTGTCTTTTATCGATGCCGATTATGATATCGTTTAGTACCTTGAGTGTGGTTGAGGTGCACCCGTGACCAGCTCGGAAACCAGATTGCACAGCGGAGAAGGTACGGTGGGATTCGAGATGGTCAGTGATCTGTTTGTTGACTTGGCTTTCAAAGACCTTAGACAGGCAGGACAGGATGGATATAGGTCTGTAACAGTTTGGGTCCAGGGTGTCTCCCCCTTTGAAGAGGGGGATGACTGCGGCAGCTTTCCAATCCTTGGGGATCTCAGACGATATGAAAGAGAAACAGGCTGGTAATAGGGGTTGCGACAATGGCAGCGGATAGTTTCAGAAATAGAGGGTCCAGATTGTCAAGACACGCTGATTTGTACGGGTCCAGGTTTTGCAGCTCTTTCAGAACATCTGCTATCTGGATTTGGGTAAAGGAGAAGGTGGGGAGGCTTGGGCGAGTAGCTGCGGGGGGGGCCGGAGCTGATGGCCGAGGTTGGAGTAGCCAGGAGGAAGGCATGGCCAGCCGTTGAGAAATGCTTGTTGCAGTTTTCGATTATCATGGATTTATCGGTGGTGACCGTGTTACCTAGCCTCAGTGCAGTGGGCAGCTGGGAGGAGGTGCTCTTGTTCTCCATGGACTTTACAGTGTCCCAGAACTTTTTGGAGTTAGAGCTACAGGATGCAAATTTCTGCTTGAAAAAGCTGGCCTTTGCTTTCCTGACTGACTGCGTTTATTGGTTCCTGACTTCCCTGAACAGTTGCATATCGCGGGGACTATTCAATACTATTGCAGTCCGCCACAGGATGTTTTTGTGCTGGTCGAGGGTAGTCAGGTCTGAAGTGAACCAAGGGCTATATCTGTTCTTAGTTCTACATTTTTTGAACGGAGCATGCTTATCTAAGATGGTGAGGAAGTTACTTTTAAAGAATGACCAGGCATCCTCAACTGACGGGATGAGGTCAATATCCTTCCAGGATACCCGGGCCAGGTCGATTAGAAAGGCTTGCTCGCAGAAGTGTTTTATGGAGCGTTTGACAGTGATGAGGGGTGGTCGTTTGACTGCGGACCCATAGCGGATACAGGCAATGAGGCAGTGATCGCTGACATCCTGATTGAAGACAGTGGAGGTGTATTTGGAGGGCCAGTTGGTCAGGATAACGTCTATGAGGGTGCCCTTGTTTACAGATGTAGGGTTGTACCTGTTGGGTTCCTTGATGATTTGTGTGAGATTGAGGGCATCTAGCTTAGATTGTAGGACTGTCGGGGTGTTAAGCATATCCCAGTTTAGGTCACCTAAACAGAACAAACTCTGAAGCTAGATGGGGGGTGATCAATTCACAAATGGTGTCCAGGGCACAGCTGGGAGCTGAGGGGGGTCGGTAGCAGGCGGCAACAGTGAGAGACATTTCTGGAGAGAGTAATTTTTAAAATTAGTAGTTCGAACTGTTTGGGTAGGGACCTGGAAAGTATGACATTACTTTGCAGGCTATCATCTCTGCAGTAGATTGCAACTCCTCCCCCTTCTATCTTGACGGAAAATGTTATAGTTGAGTATGGAAATCTCAGAATTTTTGGTGGCCTTCCTAAGCCAGGATTCCGACACGGCAAGGACATCAGAGTTGCTAGAGTGTGCTAAAGCAGTGAGTAAAACAAACTTAGGAAGGAGGCTTCTGATGTTGACATGCATGAAACCAAGGCTTTTTCGATTACAGAAGTCAACCAATGAGGGTGCCTGGAGACATGCAGGGCCTGGGTTTACCTACACATCACCCACGGAACAAAGGAGGAGTAGTATGAGGGTGCGGCTAAAGGCTATCAAAACTGGTCGCCTAGAGCGTTTGGGACAAAGAATAAAAGGAGCAGATTTCTGGGCATGGTAGAATATATTTAGGGCATAATGCGCAGTTTACTGTAGCCTACTGACATTACAAGCATGACTCAGAAATAATTTATTAGAGAATAATGGATTCACTTTTTCAATGATAGTTAATGATACTATAGTTATCACGTTTCACATTGGTTTTATTTACTACAAATAAATAAGACGTTTTTTTAAATGTTATTCTGATGCCGCTCTGCACACACAAGTTTGTTAGCTAGCTAGCTAGCTCTGGTCCAACGTTAAGCCAACTCTCTGAATTTCAAAGACATTCTAAATTAGTTCCTTCATAGAAGCCGCTCCTCCGTAAGTATAATTCTTTGGGCCTAATTCAGATTATGCATGTCATAACAAGATGCCAAGTACTTCAAGCCAAGCTCCTCCTCCACCCACTCTCTCGTTTTACACACTACACTTGTCTGTCCCATGCATGTAAATAACTACAGCTTGCCCGCCTCCCCTCCCCATAGCAAAACAACAACAAAAAAGGATTTCAGTGATTTAAAAAGGAACAGAAAGGAATTAACCATGACCTTTTCTGGGTTTGAACCACTTCAGAACTTTATTTTGCTGGTCAGAACAGTGGAACAGAACAAAAAAAATGATGGTACTGTTCAGACCGAAACGATTGGAAAATAATGTGGGTTCCAACCCCTGGTTACAATATTGTTTAATGATACAAGTCTGTGGGCAGAGTAGACTAGCTTTAGTTTCTACAATTAGATGCTAGTTCCATTAGCTACTTGTCTAGCTAAATGAAATGATCTAGTCAATGAGATATTGAAATCCACCAATGGAAACAATGAGTGGTGTGGGTTGTGAGGAAGGAAAAACCTGTTTAATGAGGCTGAAAGACGTTTTGCATCACATCAGAGCTAAAAGGGCCTATGTTGGACTACACCTACACACATTAATCCATGAAGTCGGCAATTATAATAGTGACATTACATGACCTCTGATGTAACTTAATTGCTGTGTGATACCAATGCGTGATACTCTCCCATCATTGACTGCTTTGTAAACGTATACCCTATAACTCACCATAAAGCATAATGTCCTGTATAGGTAAAATGATAAACAAGATAACAGGTGAGGCTATTGTGTACCAATGGTTTACTGTGACTGGAGCTCTGATATCATTTCCTTGAATGAAAGTGACAAACATGACAGTGATACTCTGAACACCTGGGGACCCACAGGCTGCGCAGGATTCTGTTTGGGTGTGTTAGTAGTGGGACGGAACAAAACCCTGCACACCCTGTGGGTTCCCAGGACCAGAAACGAAGAATATTGCACTCAACCAACGCTGCTTCAGTCAGTGTGGTTCCAATGCAATGAAGCATGGCAGGGTGGTGGTGGTGGATGAGGAGGACGTGTTATGTCTGGGTTAACTGTGGAGATCTTGAACAGAGTGGTGTCAAAGGGAGCTCTGCTGGAAGGCCTGGCCCAGGAATAGAAGATGGACAGGGTGTGGAACAGAGAGTAAATAGCAGGATCATTTAGCAGGGTAGTTTATGTAGAGGACAGTCTGGGTACATTCATGTAGTGAATTGATTCACGCTCTTGTACAGCATACAGAAACATAGAGGGGAGGGTAAACATACTGTACCAACGGAGACACACGGATGCACGTATTGTACACACACCTAGAGACGTGCAGATACACACACACATGTACATATCAAAAAAGCACACAAATGCACATACACACACACGGACATACACACATGCAAGCTTCAAACGAGAACACGCGCACAAACATTCAAACATACACAACCACATACACACACAAATCACACATGGCATAAACATTAGCCCCAACACAGACACAGAGGCAAACATACACAAGACTAGACGCCGCATGCACATTGTGCTGAGCTCAGGCCCCTAGCACAGCTCCAGATCCAGAACAGGTCTGGGAGTGCGTGGCCTGGAAATAAATATCATTAAACTCAGCTGTCAGTTTGGATTTGGCTCCGCTGAGCGCACCACCATCAATAAGAGCCTGGCTGTCCCCCGCACACAGACTGCCTCCTCACACCCTCTCACATTATATACAGACACAGACACACACACACACACACACACACCCAGACCACCTGGGAGATCTGTTTATGGTGCCTGCAAGGACCACACCACCAGTAACAGGCCTAACTTTGATTTCTGTTATAGATCAAAAGAGTCATTAATTAAATGGCCACTAACTCATTTACATACATACAATGAAACATAAACACATACGAACACATAGACAAAGTCACAATGCAAAATAGTGGTCATAGAATTGAAGGTTTGTGATCTAATCATTCTGGTGGTGTTTCTGGATCACAACCGGTCGTGATTGGGAGTCACAGGGCGTTGCACAATTGGACCAGCATCGTCCGGGTTTGGCCGGTGCAGGCCGTCATTGTAAATAAGATTTTTTTCTTAACTGACTTGCCTACTTAAATAACGGTTAAATAAAAAAATAAACAACAATTCTTAGTGACAGTGGTCAACCAAGTTCAAAGGACAAAGTGCTTACCAATGACAACAACCTCAACTACTACTGTATAGCAACCAAACAAAAACTTGAAGTCATTATAATCATTATCATAATCATTATGATTCTCAGTGAAACTACTGAGATTAAAATCAGACTTATAAAATGACAACTGCCTGTCCTCCAAAAAAAAGGTGTGTTCTCCAGTCAACCTGTATAAAGGGTTTCGTGCAAAGCCCATGTTTCCAGGCACTCACCTAAAGGGAGTTCCTCCTTCTGTTTGCACGCAGGTCTCCTTTGTTGTTGACGCGCTCAGTTTTCCCTCCCCCTCCCTGCTCCTCACCCCCTCTCCTTTTCTCTTATTTGAAAATAACCCAAACAGGTTCTGTAGATGTAGGCACGGTGATATTATCTAAGCAAAGCACTTCA
Source organism: Oncorhynchus keta (assembly GCF_023373465.1). Lineage (NCBI taxonomy): Eukaryota > Metazoa > Chordata > Actinopteri > Salmoniformes > Salmonidae > Oncorhynchus > Oncorhynchus keta. The sequence goes on along the minus strand of NC_068443.1, from coordinate 21,942,858 downwards.
CCTGAAGGGGGATCCCATCACAGGGCTGTTTTTTCTCTCTCTTTCCCTCTCTTCGTCTGCACGGAGGAAAGAGGCCTGGAGCAGAATGACTTTTACAGGCCAAACAAGTTGAGCACCGCTGAGGCAGGCTAAGCCTTGCTAACACCTTTCAAATAATTTTTAACAGCCTCACTGTAAATAGTCCTTTTCTCAGGTGAATACACGCGATGTGTCGGGGTCAGGACCTTTGTTTGCACAGACATAATATAAATCACAGCCACACTAATGGAGACAGAGGTGGTGTGTCAGTTGAAGTTGAGAAGAAGGTGTGTTTTCAGCCAGTCCAACTTTAGGGGCTGGTTTCCCAGACACAGATTAACTTGTCCTGGACTAAATAGCACTTTCACTGGAGAATCTCCATTAAGCATGATTTTGAGTCAGGGGCTATGCTTTATCTGTGTCTAGGAAACCGTCCCTACGTGTTAAATCTTACATCACTATTGGACTCAATAAATGATTAATAAAGATCACCGTGCATCTTTCAGCTCTTTACATGATAGATACAGTATGGATGTTATGCTGTGAGTGTCAACTACATGCACTGTAAGTATTCAAAATCAAATCAGATCACAGAAAATGGGCTATCCCAAGCCATCTTTCAGATCCCACACAGTGATTCTGTATTGGGCACAGAGCATCAGACCATGGCCTACCGTCAACTTCTCAGATAATGGATCATTCCATAACCATAGACAGTCAGTGTGGGCGAACTGCCAGTGTTCATGACATCAAATACATCCCAGATGTACACTAACAGAACTATAAGTAAATGTAGTTCGGGGTAACTATCAGAGAAGAGATTAAAAGCCTGACATTCCTTGGCTGCCTTCCAGACATTGGAGACAACATGAGGTTAGTCTGGTTACACAAACAAAGGTGAAGAGGTTCATCTGATTGTGTAGCACTTGGAGGAAGGAAGATGTATGGTGTGAAAATGGATGGCTTTCTCTGGCCTTGAATTCACAACACTGCACAGTGAAACACTTCAGTGATTGACAGTTGACACAGTTGACATAGTCGCTACTGTCTGTGGCAGGGCTCCCAGTTCTTTATGGTGAATAATATGCAAATGTTCATAACAGACTAGTTGGTGTCAAAATACTTTGCATTGAGTACTAACTGAAGACAATGTGGGCTACATTCCCCTCATCAACAGCACCACCGATGTTCCTATAGGTCGTCTTGACAAGCATCTGTCTGTATAGACACCGGTACCATTTTGCATTTGATTCCGCTGCCCGTCAGTTTGAATATAATTGGCATTGTATCGGTTATCACCATTGGAGCAGGAAATAAGAGTCAATTGTTCAGCTATAATTAGGGGTTATCCACAGGTCAACTGCACGCTCAACACTGTTCTCTGCAACTGTCGTCAAAGTGGCATCAACGGCATCTGACCAGTAACATGAAAACAAGCAACAACCAACCAACGCTCGTGAAAAAAGTCCCCGTTTGATTCTTGACTCTGTCCTGCCAGAGGCTATAGCATGAGAGGTTCACTGTACTGGGGAAAAAAAGGGGGAAGCTTTAGAGATTCAAATGTAAATTGTACAAGAGGGCAAGGGAAAATCCAATGGAAATGTTGATATGTTATCAAGTGATAAATTAAGTGTCGATTGCAAAGCCTGACTGTCCCCATTCTCACAACTTTCTGATAACTGTCTGCTGCTTTTGTGCAATGGAAACTGTTGTACCATAACCTTAAGAGTGCTTCGGTCAACTTCTCATGGTCAAAATAACTGTTCGAATTCACACACAAATAATTATACATCTGCCACTATGCCATGAGACCATAAATAGCAGTCAAAGCCAGACGAAGAGCAGGTCCTGGCCTGTTTACGTTCAACTTGTTTCTATTTTGGTTTTGTGGTCTCCTCTCTACCTCTCCTCAGGGCTTGGGTACACAGCCTGCCAAACAGATGGCAACAAAAAATGTATCAAGACTGTCAATTAAAGTTGGGAGGGAGTGAAGTAAGGTTATCCACAGGTGACAGTGAACCTAGTGTATCTTGTGAAAGATGAGGTAGCAACTGTATCTGACATAACTGTCTATCAAGTTTTTAATCAACAATGTTTAAGGATCATCCAATGCCTACTATTCTTCGTTACCTGTGTCAGGTGTGCACTGAGAATGTCTTTATGAATAACATATTATGTTATTGCTAGGATATGATATGTTGGACTTGCTTATCATGTCAGAGATATACTGTATTTGACAATATAACGTTTTGTTCCTCTCAAACTCATGAAACACAACCAGCAGAGCTGGGCTTTATCTAGCCTCCGCTCCAAGACTACCTAGTTTGACGTTATTGGTTGGTGTGTGGGGTGGATCTGCAATGAGATGTTTATCTGATCCCTCCCTCGACTATGGTGTGGGCTTGTTAGTTCTCATAGCCCAGCTGTTAATGTAGCCAGAGTCTGTCAGTAACAGCTTACACAGATCTATCTCTCTCTGGTCTGGCCCTTCACACTCTAGCCCTCCCTCCACAAGGGCCACAACACCACCACCACCCAAGGCCTATAGAAGAATAAAGAGAGGGGAAGGATTGATCCCCATTCTAAACGCTTTAGCTGTCTGTTATCGCTCACCATGTTATGACGCTGCCCCCATTCAACAGTGAGGATTTTTTCCTCTCTGGAGAGGCTCAATCGTAACTTTGATCTCCCCCTCTCTCTGCACTCTGCAGCAGGCTCACCTACAGTACAGTGCTGTTGCCTTCTTGGAAGTGGTTCCACCCCTTCCCCCCTTTTTCTTTCTGTCTAAACACGAAAGAGGAGCCAAACACCGTACTCACGCAGAGGGCTTGCACGAGATGTACCGCTTAACCGCCATACCACAGTGCCCTCCAGCACCCCCTGCTACCCTCCACCTCTCTACCTCTACACTCCACTCTGGCTCCCTCCAGGTCAGGCAGAGGAGGATCTGTTTCTCCCTAGGCTGGCTGGATTAAACCAGAAAGCTCTGGAACCCTCAGCGCTGAAAGACTAATTGGCTTTTGAGACACAAAAAAATTATACCTGTCACCTTTTCACTTGTGTAAACAGCCCAGAGTGTTAGGGGGAGGGGAGGTAGCCTAGCGGCAGGTAGCCTAGCTGTTAGACCGTTGGGCCGGTAATCAAAAGGTCGCTGGTTCGAGTACCTGAGCCGACAAGGTGGAACATCTACCCTCATTTGCTCCAGGGGCACCGTGCTACCATGGCTGACCCTGTATAACAGCACATTTCACTGCACCTATCCTGTGTATGTGACAATAAAACATGTATTATTTATTTTCTTTCTTCCGATAAGTCCCCATGCATTTTTAATTCCTACTCATTACCAATGGCTAAGTGCCCTTCACCTTACTCACTAACCATCTAGATTATCTGGAGAAGATGTCAGTCATCTATCTGAACAAAGCCAATAACCTACCCTTTTTGAAATTGCAATGGGAACCTAACCTATTCATCAAGGACCACACGCACGCAGCAACACAGTCATAACACTTTGCATTGTGATATGCTATCCCTTCAATCAACAACCTTTACAGTACATTTACATACATGTACTCCATACTCCCTAAGCAGTGGCGCTGTTCGTGCCCATATATAATCTTCCCAACGTGCTGTCTTCCCCATCTATTTACACACAGTTGCAGGTTGAGAGGCCTCCACAAACTGCTTTCTAATTGCACACTGACAAGGCAGTAAATTGTCAGCGAGCGCTCATTCCTCTGATTCTTTAATGGCAGCGTTAAAACGAGAGAGGAGCGCTAATCATTTAACTTTTGACTCCTTGACCCTGTGTGGTGGAGTTTTTATTGACTTTGTTGGTGGGTGCTTATATTTGTCATATTTTTGTTTTTCATATCCCAACTCCCTCTGAGACACCCTCAGAGAGTGCAGTCATCACCAGGGTCAACCATTATGTGGGAACACTCTAACCACTAGGCTACCTGCCACCCTAATGTTGCGGTATTACTGCAAGGCTAAGCTTTGACTGCTCAATTTGAAGGAGACTAACTTTGAGAGATGTACAGACGCAAAGCTCCTTTTCACCTGTAGATAACCGTCTCCACGTGTCATTTCAATTGTGGATTTTGATAGATTGTTGTTGCCACCTGCTTGGCATTGATCATGTACCATAGTTGAAAGGTGAGGAGACTACATAACCAAAATAGAAACTTCTTCCATCCAACAAGAGGCATGCTCCCTCTAAAATGGCTACGTTTTACATGGGAGGCCATGAAAGAACTTGAGCTTTGTTTACTGTTATCTTCACATCATTTCGCTTTATCAAAGCATTTTAAAAGCTCTGGTAAACTGACCCTGCTAAAACTTACTGTATATTATAATGGGAACAAATACTAAGTTGAACACTTGGCTCAAATACATACAGAAGTGGATTATAAAGATAAAGATCAGTGCTTGTCTTGAAAAGCTTTCTTAAAAAGCAATGCTTTTGGTTTTGGAATGCAATATCATATAAAAGAAAACAGCACCTGTTTCCATATACTGCTAAAAAGGTTACGAAATAGGATTTCAAATATGCACAAGAAGGTAGGACTGGGACCAATTTGAAATTATTTATACTTTTACTTTTGATACTTAAGTATATTTAATACCAAGTACTTTTAGACTTTTACTTAAGTAGCATTTTACCGGCTGACTTTCACTTTTACTTGAGTCATTTTCTATTAAGTTATCTTCACTTTTACTCATGTATGACAATTGGGTAAGTTTTCCACCACTGAGAGACAAACAACCCCTTGAGCTGAAACTACGCAGACTTACTGCTTGGCAGGTACAAGATCTACAGATGAGGATATTTTTAGACAGGACAGGGTAATTAGCTGACACAGTTTACATTACTGAAATACTTATAAAGTCAACACTTTGAAAGGCTTTTCTAACCTCAACAGATGTTTCTAGATAGTAATAAACCAAATAAACTGCATCTTTTGGAAAACCCTAGGCCTTTGCTCAAATGTACCTGTGTGACCTGTGCTCAAGTACAATGACCATATATTTACATAAATACATATTCTTACACTTAAAACATTTATTATGAAAGAAATGCATGTAACATACATCCATATCACACTAATGTATTATTAGCCTAACGACACAATTACAGTCCACAATTACAGTACAGTTGTTGGCACATAGGGCAAACAGTACTTGGTACAGTACAACTGGTCAACCATAATGACTGAAAAGCTTATGATTCATTCTTCAAATGAATTCAACTCTTCTATTGAAGGAAGCAGGAAAGGAGAAGAGAAATCAGTTTTTGATCGATCATAACTTTTGTCCTCCATACTTTCACCCGCTCCTCATTTCTGTCCTCTATACTTTCACCTCCTCCTCATTTCTGTCCTCTATACTTTCACCCGCTCCTCATTTCTGTCCTCTATACTTTCACCCCCTCCTCATTTCTGTCCTCCATACTTTTACCCCCTCCTCATTCCTGTCCTCTATACTTTCACCCACTCCTCATTCCTGTCCTCTATACGTTCATCCCCACCTCATTTCTGTCCTCTATACTTTCACCTCCTCATTCCTGTCCTCTATACTTTCACCCCCTCCTCATTCCTGTCCCAAATACTTTCACGTCCTCCTCATTCCTGTCCTCTATATGTTCATCCCCTCCTCATTCCTGTCCTCTATACTTTCACCCCCTCCTCATTCCTGTCCTCTATACTTTCACCCCCTCCTCATTCCTGTCCTCTATACTTTCACCCCCTCCTCATTCCTGTCCTCTATACTTTCACCTCCTCCTCATTCCTGTCCTCTATACGTTCATCCCCTCCTCATTCCTGTCCCAAATACTTTCACCCCCTCCTCAGTCCTGTGCCAAATACTTTCACCCCCTCCTCATTCCTGTCCTCTATACGTTCATCCCCTCCTCATTCCTGTCCCAAATAATTTCACCCCCTCCTCAGTCCTGTCCCAAATACTTTCACCCCCTCCTCATTCCTGTCCCAAATACTTTCACCCGCTCCTCATTCCTGTCCTCTATACGTTCATCCCCTCCTCATTCCTGTCCTCTATACTTTCACCCCCTCCTCATTCCTGTCCTCTATACGTTCATCCCCTCCTCATTCCTGTCCTCTATACGTTCACCCCCTCATCATTCCTGTCCTCTATACGTTCATCCCCTCCTCATTCCTGTCCTCTATACGTTCATCCCCTCCTCATTCCTGTCCCAAATACTTTCACCCCCTCCTCATTCCTGTCCTCCATACTTTCACCCGCTCCTCATTCCTGTCCTCTATACTTTCACCTCCTCCTCATTCCTGTCCTCCATACTTTCACCCGCTCCTCATTCCTGTCCTCTATACTTTCACCCCTCCTCATTCCTGTCCTCTATACGTCCATCCCCTCCTCATTCCTGTCCTCTATACGTTCATCCCCTCCTCATTCCTGTACTCCATACTTTCACCCGCTCCTCATTCCTGTCCTCTATACTTTCACCTCCTCCTCATTCCTGTCCTCCATACTTTCACCCGCTCCTCATTCCTGTCCTCTATACTTTCACCCCTCCTCATTCCTGTCCTCTATACGTTCATCCCCTCCTCATTCCTGTCCTCTATACTTTCACCCCTCCTCATTCCTGTCCTCTATACGTCCATCCCCTCCTCATTCCTGTCCTCTATACGTTCATCCCCTCCTCATTCCTGTACTCCATACTTTCACCCGCTCCTCATTCCTGTCCTCTATACATTCATCCCCTCCTCATTCCTGTGTAAAACACTCAATCTCTTCAAAGTATAGTTGTTTATGTTTGGTCCCATGGCGGTTGGTCACTACAGTCCATACTTCAAATGACTGAAGCCCACTTTGGCTTTGGAAACTAACTTAAAGACAGAGGAAAGGAATTAGAGGGAATATGTATTTTATGATTTACTGCTGAAGCCAGTCAGAGTATAGTTCTGCTGTAAACCAAATTAGGGTTGTTTATTTGACTGTGGTACTGAATGGTGTGGGGTTTTATTTTGGTACTGTACGGGACACTGGGATACAAGCATTTAATCATGTCTCCAAACACATCAGCATTTTCTAACAGAATTCCATCCTTCTGACCCAGATATAATAAAATAAAACATTTTACCTGAACATACTGAACTATATGCTTAATCATTAATCTGACATTATTCAACAATTTGATTCATGTTGGAGTGTCCGGCTAAACTGCACGTAAAGCACATTCCATGAACCCAACATGTGAACCAGTGTGTGTGTGTGTGTGTGTGTGTGTGTGTGTGTGTGTGTGTGTGCGTGCGTGCGTGCGTGCGTGCGTGCGTGCGTGTGTGTGTGTGTGCGTGTGTGTGTGGTGTGTGTGTGTGTGTGTGTGTGTGTGTGTGTGTGTGTGTGTGTGTGTGTGTGTGTGTGTGTGTGTGTGTGTGTGTGCGTGTGTGCGTGTGTGTGTGTGTGTGGGTGTGTGTGTGGGTGTGTGTGTGTGTGTGTCTGCATGTGTTCATGCATGTGAATGTGAGTGTGTGTCTGTGTGTGTGAACCTGACTGAGTTCGTTAACTGGAGGTGTCTTATCTGATCTAGGGCCTGTGGCAAGGCTCCTGAATGTAATCTAACGTCCTCATAAATCTCACAGCACTGTTCTTGACACAGGTGAGATTAAGAAAGAGATAGCAGGTAGCAGAAGCATCTGTCAATCACAGGTTTACTTAATCAATCAATTGGTCAGACACCATGAGACTGGAAGGGTGAAAGTTGACCAAGATTATAATTTTTTCCCCCACCTTTATTTAACCAGGTAGGCAAGTTGAGAACAAGTTCTCATTTACAATTACGACCTGGCCAAGATAAAGCAAAGCAGTTCGACACATACAACAACACAGAGTTACACATGGAGTAAAACAAACATACAGTCAATAATACAGTAGAAAAATAAGTCTATATACAATGTGAGCAAATCAGGTGAGATAAGGGAGGTAAAGGCAAAAAAAGGCCATGGAGGCAAAGGAAATACAATATAGCAAGTAAAACACTGGAATGGTAGATTTGCAGTGGAAGAATGTGCAAAGTAGAAATAAAAATAATGCGCTACAAAGGAGCTAAATAAATGAATAAAAATAAATACAAAAATACAGTAGGGAAAGAGGTTGTCTGGGCTAAATTATAGGTGGGCTATGTACAGGTGCAGTAATCTGTTAGCTGCTCTGACAGCTGGTGCTTAAAGCTAATGAGGGAGACAAGTGTTTCCAGTTTCAGAGATTTTGTAGTTCGTTCTTTGACAGCAGAGAACTGGAAGGAGAGGTGGCCAAAGAAAGAATTGGTTTTGGGGGTGACCAGAGAGATATACCTGCTGGAGCGTGTGCTACAGGTGGGAGATGCTATGGTGACCAGCGAGCTGAGATAAGGGGGGACTTTACCTAGCAGGGTCTTGTAGATGACATGGAGCCAGTGGGTTTGGCGACGAGTATGAAGCGAGGGACAGCCAACGAAAGCGTACAGGTCGCAATGGTGGGTAGTATATGGGGCTTTGGTGACAAAACAGATGGCACTGTGATAGACTGCATCCAATTTGTTGAGTAGGGTATTGGAGGCTATTTTGTAAATGACATCGCCTAAGTCGAGGATTGGTAGGATGGTCAGTTTTACAAGGGTATGTCTGGCAGCATGAGTGAAGGATGCTTTGTTGCGGAATAGGAAGCCAATTCTAGATTTAACTTTGGATTGGAGATGTTTGATGTGGGTCTGGAAGGAGAGTTTAACGTCTAACCAGACACCTAGGTATTTGTAGTTGTCCACGTATCAGAGCCGTCCAGAGTAGTGATGTTGGACAGGCGGGCAGGTACAGGCAGCGGTCGGTTGAAGAGCATGCATTTAGTTTTACTTGTATTTCAGAGCAACTGGATGCCACGGAAGGAGAGTTGTATGGCATTGAAGCTTGCCTGGAGGGTTGTTAACACAGTGTCCAAAGAAGGGCTAGAAGTATACAGAATGGTGTCGTCTGCGTACAGGTGGATCAGAGACTCACCAGCAGCAAGAGCGACATCATTGATGTATACAGAGAAGAGAGTCGGTCCAAGAATTGAACCCTGTGGACCCCCATAGAGACTGCTAGAGGTCCGGACAGCAGACCCTCCGATTTGACACACTGAACTCTATCAGAGAAGTAGTCGGTGAACCAGGCAGGGCAATCATTTGAGAAACCAAGGCTGTCGAGTCTGCCGATGAGGATGTGGTGATTGACAGAGTCAAAAGCCTTGGCCAGGTCAATGAACACGGCTGCACAGTAATGTTTCTTATCGATGGCGGTTAAGATATCGTTTAGGACCTTGAGCGTGGCTGAAGTGCACCCATGACCAGCTATGAAAACAGATTGCATAGCAGAGAGGGTATGGTGAGATTCGAAATGGTTGGTAATCTGTTTGTTGACCTGGCTTTCGAAGACCTTAGAAAGTGCTTCAGGGAGCGTTTGACAGTGATGAGTGGAGGTCATTTGACCGCTGACCCATTACGGATGCAGGCAATGAGGCAGTGATCGCTGAGATCTTGGTTTAAGACAGCAGAGGTGTATTTAGAGGGCAAGTTGGTTAGGATGATATCTATGAGGGTGCCCGTGTTTACGGCTTTGGGGTGGTACCTGGTAGGTTCATTGATCATTTCTGTGAGATTGAGGGCATCAAGCTTAGATTGTAGGGTGGCTGGGGTGTTAAGCATGTTCCAGTTTAGGTCGCCTAGCAGCACGAGCTCTGAAGATAGATGGGGGGCAATCAGTTCACATATGGTGTCCAGAGCACAGCTGGGGGCAGAGGGTGGTCTATAGCAGGCGGCAACAGTGAGAAACTTGTTTATAGAGAGGTGGATTTTTAAAAGTAGAAGTTCAAATTGTTTGGGTACAGACCTGGATAGTAGGACAGAATTCTGCAGGCTATCTTTGCAGTAAATTGCAACACCGCCCCCTTTGGCAGTTCTGTCTTGTCTGAAAATGTTGTAGTTAGGGATGAACATTTCTGAATTTTTGGTGGTCTTCCTAAGCCAGGATTCAGACACAGCTAGAACATCCGGGTTGGCAGAGTGTGCTAAAGCAGTGAATAAAACAAACTAAGGGATGAGGCTTCTAATGTTAACATGCATGAAACCAAGGCTATTACGGTTACAGAAGTCATCAAAAGAGAGTGCCTGGGGAATAGGAGTGGAGCTAGGCACTGCAGGGCCTGGATTCACCTCTACATCACCAGAGGAAAAGAGGAGGAGTGGGATAAGGGTACGGCTAAAAGCAATGAGAATTGGTCGTCTAGAACGTCTGGAACAGAGAGTAAAAGGAGGTTCAAGGTAAAATAGCTTCAAGGTATAATGTACAAACAAAGGTATGGTAGGATGTGAATACAGTGGAGGTAAACCTAGGTATTGAGTGATGATGAGAGATATATAGTCTCTACAAACATAATTTAAACCAGGAGATGTCATTGCATGTGTGGGTGGTGGAACTAATAGGTTGAATAAGGTATAGTGAGCAGGACTAGAGGCTCTCCAGGGAAATAAACCAATAAACATGAACCAGAACAGCAATGGACAAGGCATATTGACATTGAGAAGAGGCATGCTTCGTCGAGTGATCAAAAGGGTCCAGTGAGTAGTGAGGTTGGTTGGGGTCACGGCGATTCAGACAGCTAGCCGGGCTATCGGTAGCAAGCTAGCATAGGATGGAGGTCTGGTTATAGCCACCTCATGCGTTTCCGTCGGTAGGATTAGTGGGGTTCCGTGTGGTAGAGGGGATCAATCCAATTCGCAAAAGAAAATAGTTATAGAGTCCCAAGAAAAAGAAAAAAATGGTCCAATAGGTCTATTCAGATAGCAGCCGATAAGACAGCTAACGATTAGCATATGGGCATTCAGGTAACGTTGCGACGGAGGAGCCAGCTGGATAACTCCCTCGGGCAGATAACGTCAGTAGTCCAGTCGTGAAGGCCCGGTGGGGCTCCGCGTTGGCAGTAAAACGGGTCCGGATAGGTGATTGTAGGCCAGGAGTGACTGATGGAACTCTTCAGCTGGCTAGCTCTGGAATAATTGATGTTTGCTCCAGAATCGACGTAAGCCAATAGACACACGGATAGCAGCTAGCTAGCTGCGAGATCCAGGTATAAATGTCCAGAGCTTGCGGTTGAAATCCGGGGACATGGAGAGAAAAATTAGTCCGGTATGTTCCGGTCCGAGCCGCGCCGTACAAAACTGGCGCTAGATTTGAGCTATATAAGTATTTGGTCAAAAACAAAAGTGAGAGCCAGAAATCTTGCTTGTTTGTAGGTGACCAAATACTTATTTTCCACCATAATTTGCAAATAAATTCATTAAAAATCCTACAATGTGATTTTCTGGATTTTTTTTCTAATTTTGTCTGTCATATAGTTGAAGTGTACCTATGATGAAAATTACAGGCCTCTCTCATCTTTTTAAGTGGGAGAACTTGCACAATTGGTGGCTGACTAAATACATTTTTTTGCCCCACTGTATATACGGGACACGACAAGACGAGGACAAAAGACGTCTGACTGCTATGCCATCTTGGTAAGCAAGATGACAAATTGTTGACACTCTTTTTATGGTCAGCTTACACTAAAGTTCAAACCCATACACTCATAAGCTGACAGTCTTACAACCATGGCTATATTCATAATGACAGCTAGGCTATCACACCAAGTCATCCTGGTTTTCTCTCTCTCTCTCTCTCTCTCTCTCTCTCTCTCTCTCTCTCTCTCTCTCTCTCCAGTCCCACTTGCTACAGCATGTCAGCCAAGCTATTATTAAGAGTATACAGACATATACATGTACACATATAGACACACACCAACACAAGCCACTACATGTGATGAGAACGCATACATGCCAGCTGAGTCTTAGTCATTGTGTGGTTGGATTACAGAGACCTATAGTCAACACTGAGTCTCTTCAAAAACAGCGACTTCGCGGTCACAGACAGCACAAACAGATGATCACACTTAATCTGCTCTGAAAACACACACTCACATAGACTATGACACACACACACACCTTGACATTCATAATGGTTCTTACATAAACATAAAGGAGGGAGGGCTTTGTTTCTGGAAGAACATGTGGTCATGTGTATGTCCTTCAGTTGTCAACAAGAAATGGCTGAATAGTTATAATTTGCATTAACTATGGATGGATTCAATTTTGTCTTACTTAAATGCACTATGGTGTGGGGAAGGAGAATATTTCACATACATCTAAAGTAAACATATCATTCTGAGCTGAGGTGTGGTAGTGCTAAAGGAGAATGAAAGCATTGGCGTTAGCCATAGTAATGTTCACTCCAGAGGTTGACTCTGCTACAGCATGGCCTCAGTCTGCTATGTCCCTTTGGAAGAGGTTGGAGAATGTTGATAGGGCATAGAGAGGTGATCAGCTGCTACTGTATGCCCTTTGCCATGCCAGTGCCACATAGACCCTTAGCATACCTCTAACTTCAAACCAATAATGGTCTATCTTGAAATTTTACCAATAGAATTCAGGAATCCTCAAGACATCCATGACAGTCGGGCTAAATACAGTAACATTCACTGCCACTGAAATACGATGCATTACAGAGGACAGGGTTTACAGTACAAGCCAGCTGGCTATGGTTCGGTACCACAACAAACAATGCAAAATCTCCATGTTGTGAGTCCCTTTCACAGGGTTTTGCGAAACTTTTGGTGGGCATCCCCTGGATTAGATGGCCTAACCAAACCCTGAAACCAACAGAGATAGAGAAACAGACAAATGATTTTTCACAGTGACCAAATAGTATGGGTGATCTTCCTTCTCTTTTGCTAAACTGTGCATGACCTTGAGATGAATGCTGACCCAGAAATGGGCTTCCCTTGCTCACTCTTTGCATATTTCCAGAATGGCTTCCAGCTAGACGCTCGGTTTTCACAATTATGGTGTCACCGTCGTATAATATCTGCATAACTTCCCTGTTCCTTTAAGTCATCAGTAGCCTTAAGGCTATTTATGTAGTCCTTTCCTGCTGTAAAATGACCAAATTGCCATCTAGTGTCCTGGGTGGAATGTTATTAATACGTTTCATAAATAATACACTTTTTTTTCTTCTTCTCAAAATTCAGTGTTTCTATGTCAAACGGTTTTGTAATATTTCAGTCTCCTGTGATGTACAGTACCAGTCAAAAGTTTGGACACCTAATCATTCAAGGGTTTCTTTATTTTTACTATTTTCTACATTGTAGAAGAGTGAAGACATCAAAACAATGAAATAACACATACGGATGTCATGTTCGTCGTATAGAGGAGACCAAAGCGCAGCGTGATTTGAAGACATTATTCTTTTAATTAGACGAAGAAACACTAAACAAATGTACAAAATAACAAAACGACCGTGAAGCTATATAAACTGAGTGCTGACACAGGCAACTACACAGACAATAACCCACAGGTAAACCAAGGAATATGGCTACCTAAATATGGTTCCCAATCAGAGACAACGATAAACAGCTGCCTCTAATTGAGAACCAATCTAGCCAACCATAGACATATAAGCCCCCATAGACATATAAACCCCTAGACTAGAGAAACCCCTAGACAATACAAAAAACAAACACACCACTGTTGTCACACCCTGACGAAACCAAATAATAATGAAAACAAAGATAACTAAGGTCAGGGCGTGACAATGGAATCATGTAGTAACCAAAAAAGTGTAAAACAAATCTAAATATATTCTATATTTATTATATTATATTATTATATTATATTATTATTATTATTATTATACTATATTTGAGATTCTTCAAAGTAGCCACCCTTTGCCTTGATGACAGCTTTGCACACTCTTGGCATTCTCTCAAACAGCTTCATGAGGTAGTCACCTGGAAACCACCTGGAAACGATTTAAATTAACAGGTATAACTTGTTGAAAGTTAATTAGTGAAATTTATTTCCTTCTGAATGCGTTTGAGCCAATCAGTTGTATTGTTACAAGGTTGGGGTGGTTTACAGAAGATAGCCCTATTTGGTAAAAGACCAAGTCCATATTATGGCAAGCACAGCTCATATAAGTAAAGAGAAACAACAGCCCATCATTACTTGAAGACATGAGTTCAGTCAATGTGGAAAATTTCAAGAACTTCGAAAGTTTCAATGTAGTCGCAATAACCATCAAGGCCTATGATGAAACTGGCTCTCATGAGGACCACCACAGGAAAGGTAAAACCCAGAGTTACCTCTGCTGCAGAGGATAAGTTCATTAGAGTTACCAGCCTCAGAAATTGCAGCCCAAATAAATGCTTCACAAAGTTCAAGTTACAGACACATCTCAACATCAAGTGCTCAGAGGAGACTGCGTGAATCAGGCCTTCATGGTCTAATTGCTGCAAAGAAACCACTACTAAAAGGACACCAATAAGAATAAAATACGTACTTGGGCCAAGAAACACGAGCAATTGTCATTAGAACGGTGGTAATCTGTCCGTTAATCTTATGAGTCCAAATGTGAGATTTTTGGTTCCAACCACCATGTCTTTGTGAGACGCAGAGTAGGTGAATGGATGATCATAGAATGTGTGGTTCCCACCGTGAAGCATGGAGGAGGAGGTGTGATGTTGTGGTGCTTTGCTGGTGACACTGACAGTGATTTATTTAGAATTCAAGGCACACTTAACCAGTATGGCTACCACAGCATTCTGCAGCAATACGCCATCCCATCTGGTTTGTGCATAGTGGGACTATAATTTGTTTTTAAACAGGACAATGACCCAACACACCTCCAGGCTGCGTAAGAGCTATTTGATCAAGAAGGAGAGTGACGGGGTGCTGCATCAGATGACCTGGCATCCACAATCACCTGACCTCAACCAAATTGAGATGGTTTGGGATGAGTTAGACCGCAGAATGAAGGAAAAGCAGCCAAAAGGTGCTCAGCATATGTGGGAACTCCTTCAAGACTGTTGGAAAAGCATTCCAGGTGAAGCGTGTTGAGAGAATTTCAAGAGTGTGCATTGCTGTCATCAAGGCAAAGTGTGGCTACTTTGAAGAATCTAACATGTAAAATATATTTTGATTTGTTTAACACTTCTTTGGTTAGGACATGATTCCATATGTGTTATTTCATTGTTTTGATGTCTTAACTATTATTCTACAATGTAGAAAATAGTAAAAAAAGAAAGAAAGAAAAACTCTTTAATGAGTAGGTTTGTCCAAACTTTTGACTGATACTGTATATAAAGTATAATATTGGAATGCAAAATCTAAATTGAATACATTTCAGCTATATATCTGACATGGTACAGAGGTGTCTTCTTTTTGTTAAGACCATAATCATGTGTGTGAGGTGTATACTTTTGATTCAAAGTAGATTTGTTTAAGACTACCAAGAAACACTCTGTGTGACCCTGATTTAGCTCACTGCAATAAAAGGTTCAAGATAAATTAATTAATCAAAATAAGTAATTAATCAAAAGAGACCAACATTCAGTACCACAGCAACAAGGGGGAACAAGTATACACAGGTAAATTGTCTAGGTGCTGCTGTTTCGGAAAGAAAGGCTCACACAACAACATCGGTCTCTACGTGGGTGCTGGAGTTGGCATGAACATGCTTTCAGCTCTATCAAAAAAAGTGTTCTGATGTGTGATCATGAGAACACATGAAAGTGTCACTTTGCACTTTAAAACTATTTGTTTTTATTTTGTCTTCTTCACACTGAAATCCACAAGTGTGAATGTTCTTCAAGACAAAACAACTTAAGACTCACTAAGAGTTAAGCATTACCCCCGCCCGCCCTACCTGCCTTGTGATCAGTGTTGAACATGTCGTTCAACTGTCACGCCTTGGTCTTAGTATTTTGTGTTTTCTTTATCTATTTGGACAGGCCAGGGTGTGACATGGGTTATTGTGGTGTGTTTTTTGTCTTGGGGTTTTGTGGGGTGACTAATTAGTCTATGGCTGCCTGAGGCGGTTCTCAATCAGAGTCAGGTGATTTATCATTGTCTCTGATTGGGAACCATATTTAGGCAGCCATATTCTGTGAGTGTTTTCGTGGGTGATTGTTCCTGTCTCTGTGTAGTTGTTTCACCAGACAGGCTGTATAGGTTTTCACGTTCCGTTTGTTGTTTTGTATATATATATATATATATATATATATATATATATATATATATATATATATATATATAGGTATTTCATGTATCGTTCTATTTCATTAAAGAACATGAGTAACCACCACGCTGCATTTTGGTCCGCTTCTCCTTCAACAGACGAACGCCGTTACAGAATCACAAACCACACATGGACCAAGCAACGTGGAAACAGGCAACAGCGGCAGCAGGAGCAGCGCGACAAGAATTTCTGGACTTGGGAGGAAATCCTCGACGGGAGAGGACCCTGGGCTAAACCAGGGAAGTGTAGCCGCACCAAGGTGCAGCGAGAGAGGGACTGGACATGGGAGGACGAACTGGACGGTGAAGGACCTTGGGCTCAGCCTGGAGAATATCACCGCCCCAAGGAAGAACTGGAGGCGGCGAAAGCGGAGAGGCGCTGGTATGAGGAGGCAGCACGGTGACGCGGATGGAAGCCTGAGAGTCAGCCCCAAACATTTCTTGGGGGGGGGGGGGCGGGGGGCTCACAGGGAGTATGGCTATGCCAGGTAGGAGACCTGCGCAAACTTCCTGTGCTTACCGGGGGCTAGAGAGACCGGGCAGGCATCGTGTTATGCTATGGAGCGCACAGTGTTTCCAGTGCGGGTGCATAGCCCGGTGCGGTTCATACCAGCTCTTCGTATTGGCCGGGCTAGAGTGGGCATCGAGCCAGGTAAGGTTGGGCAGGCTCGGTGCTCAAGAGCACCAGTGCACCAGCACGGTCCGGTCTATCCAGAGCCACTTCCACACACCAGTCCTCCGGTGGCAGCTCCCCGCACCAGGCTTCCTGTGCGTGTTCTCTATCCAGTTCCACCAGTGCCAGCACCACGCATCAGGCCTACAGTGCGCCTCGCCTCTCCAGCGCTGCCGGAGTCTCCCGCCTGTTCAGCGCTGTCGGAGCCTTTCTCCTCTCCAGCGCTGCTGGAGTCTCCCGCCTGTTTAGCGCAGCCAGAGCCTTCCTTCTCTCCAGCGCTGCCGGAGTCTCCTGCCTGTTCAGCGCAGCCTGAGCTGCTAGACTGCATGGAGCAGCCAGATCTGCCAGTCTGCATGGAACAGCCAGAGCTGCCAGTCTGCATAGAGCTGCCAGTCTGCATAGAGCAGCCAGAGCTGCCAGTCTGCATGGAGCTGCCAGTCTGCATAGAGCAGCCAGAGCTGCCAGTCTGCATGGAGCTGCCAGTCTGCATAGATCAGCCAGAGCTGTCAGTCTGCATGGAGCAGCCAGAGCTGCCAGTCTGCATGGAGCAGCCAGAGCTGCCAGTCTGCATGGAGCAGCCAGAGCAGCTAGATCCTCCAGTTAGCCAGACTCTTCCAGATCTGCCAGTCAGCCAGACTTTTCCAGATCTGCCAGTCAACCAGACTCTTCCAGATCTGCCAGTCAACCAGACTCTTCCAGATCTGCCAGTCAACCAGACTCTTCCAGATCTGCCAGTCAACCAGACTCTTCCAGATCCGCCAGCCAGCCAGGATCTGCCGGAGCCAACTACCTGCCTGAGCTTCCTCTCAGTGCTGAGCTTCCTCTCAGTGCTGAGCTTCCTCTCAGTGCTGGGCTTCCCCTCAGTGCTGGGCTTCCCCTCAGTGCTGGGCTTCCCCTCAGTGCTGAGCTACCCCTCAGTCCCGAGCTGCCTCAGTCCCGAGCTGCCTCAGTCCCGAGCTGGCCCTCAGTCACGAGCTGCCCCTCAGACCAGTGGGGTTCTGGGTGAGGACTATTAGGCCATGGTCGGCGATGAGGGTGGATTATCCCAGGACGCGAGGGGGAGGAACTATGACATTTATGGAGTGGGGTCCACGTCCCGAGCCGGAGCCGCCACCATGGACAGACACCCACCCGGACCCTCCCTATGGTTTTGAGGTGCGTCCGGGAGTCCGCACCTTAGGGGGGGGTTCTGTCACGCCTTGGTCTTAGTATTTTGTGTTTTCTTTCTTTATTTGGTCAGGCCAGGGTGTGACATGGGTTATTGTGGTGTGTTTTTTGTCTTGGGGTTTTGTGGGGCGTCGACGTAGTCTATGGCTGCCTGAGGCGGTTCTCAATCAGAGTCAGGTGATTATCGTTGTCTCTGATTGGGAGCCATATTCTGTGAGTGTTTCATGGGTGATTGTTCCTGTCTTTGTGTTTGCACCAGATAGGGCTGTTTCGGTTTTTCACTTTTCATTTATTTTGTAGTTTCCGCTTGTATTGTTTTTCCTTCATAAAAAAATGTATATCATGAATCATCATCACGCTGCATTTTGGTCCGATCCTTGTTCTACCTCTTCGTCAGAGGAGGAGATAGAAGAGAGCCGTTACATCAACGAGTAAAATAAAACTACATTTTGCAGTAGCTTGGTGGTAGTTCAACTAAATTCAAATCGAGGTAGTTTTTTCAGTAGTTGATTACTTTTTTTCCATGTAGCAGTGTAGCTAACTACTGGAACAACGCTACTTTTTTTTCGCAAAAATGTGATTAAATATGGTTGCCTAATTTTCACTTGACACATTGCTTTTGTGTTTAATAGGCTAAGTTACACATTCTGTTCACATATGACCACACAGATATCGGTTCTTGCAATTTGTAGTCTGTGACATTTCTGATTTACATACTGTATGATCATTTTTAACGCAGTAGTTTGGATGTAGTGAACTACTTTTTCAAAGTAACTTTAGTCGAGTAAACTACAGTTTTCGTAGGGGTAACTTTTGTGTAGCTTAACTTCATTTGGTGTGAAGTAATTGGTAGCTTGGTAAACTATCTTTTCAGAGTAGTATCCCCAACACTGCTTGTGATGTCCTCTCTACATTAACCATAGTTTAATAAGTATGGAATTACCACACACCAGCATAGGACAACTGAATGTTAACTATTTATAATGGCATTTTAAGTTTTCAGCCTTTTACAGTAACATTAGCCTACTGCTGACTTTACAGAGAATTACTTGACTATGAGTGTGCTTCTGGGATGTCCCCATGATTGACAGCTGAGATAGCTCTTATTTGTTTGATGAAATGCTTTCTTTCCTAGATGCAGAGCAGGCAAAGAGTAGAGAAACTGTGGGAAAATAATATTCAAAGTAATACAAGCACTGTATAGCATCTTTATATAAAAATATTTAAAAAATCAGTGGAGGCTGCTTGCATCAAATAGGGCATTATTAAGTGCATCTGCAGACAAATGATGGCCAAACTGAAACATTTGAAGAATTCAAACAAAACGATAATAGATCAGGTATAACTCTCCATAATGATGGTATCCTTCTAGACAGAACGGATGGAAAGGAAAATAACGCCACCTGTTGTCTCAGGTGAAATACTCCAGAGGTGTCTACTTTCACAGCCTGATCGAGTTACACATGAAAGGTAGCCTATACTTGTCTTGTTATGCTGAAAACAGGAGGGTGAAAGGGCTATTCATCGTATTTCCAAACAAACACTTACATAAAAATAGATATGATGATTTACGATGTGTCATAAACATTGAGAGTGCATGATATTTCAGTTGTTCCAAAATATCCATAATCATCATCTCGCCCCGCCTTGTTGGGTTGGTACTGAGGTGAGCCTGTGCTATAAACAGGTCACCAGACAGACAGGAGGTGAGACGAGCTAGTGAACCCAAAGGTATGAGGACGGCGACTTCATCGGGTACTTATAGGATATTTTGACTGAAAGCGCTCTGCGTTTTGACACATTTACGCACAAGACAAGACTTCCTCTGAGGACGTGCCTGTTTTTACTTGAGATTCGGATACAATTTGGATAGAAAACTAGCAGTAGGCTATAGGATAAATAATAATAGACAACATGAAACTTGAAGTATTCTGTGGAAACCACCACAACGAGGTGAAATCTTTGCAGGAGCTGTGCAGCGATGTCGAGGGCAGCGTCCGCTCGCCTCTCTCCGGTGAGGAAGAGTTGGGTTCGGATGGGGACTGCGTGGCGCACAGCCCGCCACCTGTCACACCCGACGTAGACGGCATAGGCATTGGCAAACCGTACATACGGAGACCAAAACCTCCGTACTCTTACATCGCACTGATTGCCATGGCTATCCGTGACTCAACATCTGGTCGTATGACTCTGGCAGAGATCAATGACTATCTGATGAAAAAGTTTCCATTTTTCCGGGGCAGCTACACTGGTTGGAGAAATTCGGTGCGCCACAACTTGTCACTTAACGACTGTTTTCTAAAGGTCCTCCGGGACCCGTCCAGACCCTGGGGAAAAGACAACTACTGGATGCTGAATCCTCACAGCGAGTACACCTTCGCTGACGGAGTGTTCCGACGCAGGAGAAAGCGCATCAATAAAAAGACAGGCAAAGAGCAAAACGTCTCCGACCATACTGCCGACGAGAACGCGCAAGTCACCATCACATCCACACCCCCAGCCACTAAAACCGGACCCAGCAGTGCCAAGTTCTCCAGTTCCTTCGCTATAGACAGTATCCTCAGCAAACCGTTCAAGAGACAGGAGTGGGCAGAGGATTCTCCCACTGTTGCTGCATTACCGTGGCCCGGTTACACTCAGATGATGGCACACATTATGAGAGGATCACCTGTCGCCTTGCCACATCACGCCCAGTCGATGTTCCATGTGGACTCATACACTGCGCATGTGCTGAGGGCATACGGTGGTGGATTTTATTCCGAGAGGGACAATCGCAAAGACAGTTACCCCGCAGAATATTATTCAAAGGCATAATCAGTTTACCAGATAATCTCTACAGTACCAACGCCAACTACTTAAAAAAACTGACGCTTACCACCTATTAGAAATAGAACGTTTGTTGTCGTAATGGAGCATGCATTTTATTGCATTACCTTAAATGTGGACAACCAGTTACCTACACAGTGCGTCGTATTATTTCATCAGGACATTTTAGTATGGACATTTAGAGTGGGGAGGAGTAGGCTTTATGTCATTCCTTTGAGGTTCTGTGGTAATTTCCCTTTAAATCAAGGGCATTTTTTTGTGCTATACAGTGTACAGTTTATGATGTATAGATTATAGGCTATTTATGTCGTTGGTTTGTTGAAAAATTGTTACTTTCGACAATCAGTTGACCTTCAGAACATGCTATTTATAACATTTGGCATGTCATTTGTGCTAGTCGAGCTGTTTGTATGTTTTTATTTTTAAAAACACGATTAATATTTGTAATAAAGAGTAACTTTAACGTTGAAATGTGATGTGTTTCTATCTTTATTATCTTATTGAATCCATAGCGCATAGATTGTGGAAAAAAAAGATATACAAGATATCTTCCCTACAAGTTGTTTTCAAGAAAAATGATATTCAAAACGTCAAAATGAAGGGAACCTTTGAGAGATTAATTATGAATGACTAAATCCCAATATACCGTCAAAACCACTGACAGGTGTATGTTGTAGGCCTGCAGGTGCATTTAAAAATAAATGTAAAAATAGCCTAATCGACTTGGTCTGATATCCAACCCTTTTCAAAACACTGCTTTACCATTTCTATCAAGGCGACATATTATTAGGTTAATTTTATTCGCTCGCTGTCAAATTGAAATTGATTGGGACATGCGCGTGACATGATGCCTAATTCGTAAGGCTTCGTTGACTGAAAGCTGTCATTCAAAACGTATCCCTATCATTGTCAGCACTCAAACAATGAATGTGCTGAATGAAACACGTCGATAATGTTGTAAATATTCTTACAGTATAGGCTATTGTCGTCTCGCCTAGACTATCGCTGTATGAAATAGAGCATAAACACATTCAAAGGGAAACCAGGGTAGGAAGGCCAGAGAAGGGAAATAAGGACGGACGGAAGAACAAGGAAGGAGGACCTGAAGATATCGAAAAGGGTTGCGAAAGGCTAGGCTAATGGTAGGCTAATAGTAGGCTATATATCACATCTAACTTTAATAAATCACTAAACATGATCCGGTCCCGCTTAAAAAGGACGTTCAGCTTATGAAGGCTTCATAAAACCTTCGCAATGCCTTCATAAGCACTACATAAATGTGTTACAAACAATCTATAACCTTCTGTCGTGCTTTATAAAGGGTTCCTAAATATCGCATAGCTGTGTGAAATAATCACCAATGTCAAATGTGAAATAACCCACTATGTCAAAAATGATTTAAACACCTGCTTTATAAATTGTGACATATTGTGCTAAAAGATGGCAGACACTCTCTAACTTGAAGTCATAGTCACATTACACCTAATCTCATTCCCAGACCCTTCCTCTCAAAAGCGCGGAAGGGCTGGTAGACCAAACCATCAAACTTGAAAAGCATTACTCGTTTGTATAATCTACCAACCAATCATCTCCTACAACACCTTCCGCCACGTGTGGTTTGCACTTCTGTCCTATCGGCCCGACGTCTTGGCAATAAAGAGATGTTTGGTAACTCTTATTGGGATGGTTTTCCTCACACGCGCGACACACATTGACCAGGATGTAGTCTTTCTTCTTCTCGGTAAAGCCATTAATAAATAGCTAGCTATGTCCTTTGCTAATTAGCTAGCTGGAAGGTAGGGCCTGATGTTTTTTCTCTCCCTTGAGGCCAAGGGGAATGGTTTCCACTAGATAGCACAGCCACAAGTCAAATGGGCTTAATTGTACAAATGTATGAGGACAAAAATGAGTTTATTGGTCTTAATTTCAGGTTAGGTTAGGCATAAGTTTAGCAGTGTGGTTAAATTGTGGAAATGGGCAGAGTTGAGCCACAATTCTGACTTTGTGGCTGGGTTAACTAGTGACGACCAGGTGTAATGTTTTTGTTAGCAAAGAACATAGCCTGATGACAAATACTTGACTCAGTAAGGTCGTTCCCGTTGAATTATATAGTCACTCCCACTCAGGTCCAGGTTTGAATGGTTGATATCCCAGGCTTATATATGATGTGTGAGCAATAGCGTTAAATGTACTGTAGTCTACAAAAGGAAATTCAACATAAGGAACTTGAAAGTGTCTTTATTCTGGAACCAAGATACATGTTCCACAGTACACAAACAAGCACACAACAATATAACGAGCCATACTGTGCAGGTGCTGGGCCCAGTCAGGTCTTTCACCCACTCCGCCACTGACTTCACCCACTCCCCCGCTGAAAGATCAGCCACAAAGTGATGCCACCTTTGTAACAGGTTGTATTCAAGCCCTAGTCTCCATTATGGGAACAGAAGAGGAATGCCTGTTGCGGTAGTCTCAGGAAGGACTACTCCAAATAATCTTGGCTCTGACACGCATACACGCACACACACTTAAACTCAGGCTTTGCTGGTCCATCAACCCATCTAAATACCCCTCACACCGTACAGCAACCTGTAGATCATGAGAACCATAGATGTATAATATATTTATTGACAATGTATGTAGTGTCCTGTAATACTTTAAAGTGAGACTCCTTCGGTCAATCATAACACATCCATAAGGACTCTATATCACATGGCACTGAACTTACTTTAAAGTCAGACACCTTTGGTCATTCATAACACATACTAACAGATACTAACAGCTAAAACAAATAAATATTAAAGACATCTTTAAACCATACATTTCCTTTTATTTTTACATTTTTAAAACAATACAAATACTTTAAGTTGAAAAAAGTCCAGCAATGCAATTACATTGAACATTACACAGGGCTACGAATAGAATAGCTTGTCCCTGAGCTGGTGGACAGATGATTCTTGTCTCTGCCTGCTGGAGGTAGACAGTAGCATGTTGGTTCCAACCTTAAAAGTAACCACAAAGAAAGTTAGCAGGTCTGTTAGAAAATACCTTTGCCACACCATCTGGTTAAGGACATTTCTGTGCTGAAACAGAAATACTCTAAATGGGGGAGATGAGAAACTAATTTTGATTCGTTTTATTAGATTCCTCTTAAATTTACAAATCTCATGACATGACTATGAGACATTGATGTTTATTGGGGATTTGTATTTGGTTGAGCCTATTAGTTGGCTACATTTTGTGTTGGTATAGTTAGCTAGCTATGTAACTTAGCTGGCTAGCAATTGCTGTGAAGTCCCCCAAATTATTTGAAATAACGATTGAGGTTGCTATGTAATTTAACTCATTGCTTAACTACTACAAACTCATTTAAATTACAATAGATAACGCTTAACTTACACATGTTTTGCTGTCCAGTGGCACCACAAGTGGGAATTTGATTTGCGAATACCATCACATGGGGGCTTACTGCACTGCAGAAACACCAGTGAACCAAACAACAGTGCATGCTTTAAATGGGAATTAAAGGGAAACTACACTCAAAAAATGTACGTTTCTAAGATTTTTCCCGGACCACTTAAGGGGTCCATGGTTGCATTTTAATTAAGCATTGTTGTGAACACAGAAAATCTCATTTTTGGTTTCTCTATTAAAAAAATTGTGAGAAAGCCAGAAAAAAATTGGGTAAATCCGAAACCTGGAAAACAAATCCAAGATAATCAAATTTGCGGAACAAAATGTATGAATTAGGCAAAAGAGAAAAACTGATTTAAAATGCACTACTAAATTGTTTTTTTTTGCTATGCAAGACTGCACTTTCGAGCGTGTCATCCTGCAGCACAGCATTATGGGGAAAGTTAAGGTCAGGTACAATATTGGCTATGCACCAAGACGGAAAGAGGTTGGGCCAAACTATAAATGTTTTAGAGTAATATATATGCCATTTAGCAGACACATTATCCAAAGCAACTTACAGTAATGCGTGCATACATTTTTACATATTGGTGGTCCCGGGAATTGAACACACTATCTTGTCGTTGCAATGCTCTACCAAGATGCTTGACAAGGTTAATATGATTTCTAGAGTCTTTATTAAGCGTTGCTTATGCCACCCTTTATAGAGCACAGGTTTATGTCCTATTTGACATAGTGGGTTATGTCACATTTGACTTTGCTGGTTATGTCACACAGTTATGCCACATTTATGAACCCTTTATAGAGCATGAAATAAGGTTATATATGATTTGCAACACATTTATGTAGTGTTTATGAAGTCTTTATGAAGGCTTTATGAAGCCTTTATAAGCTGCAGGTCATCTAAAGCGGGACCAATGATCCAATAACATGAGTTATATCCCTTCAAATGTTTCATATATATTATTGGAGATTTAACCTAACATTGTTACCAATATCACAGTAGGCCACTTCATATTTAGGCCTACTGCGTTACAAGAATCATTAATAAATATCGTTATTTGCAAAAATAAGTTGGCATACTATTACTACTAGTAATAATAATAACAACTACAACAATAATAATACATTCAGCTATGATGTTCTTTATATAAATTATGTTTATCATTATTAATGTGGCACAAATGTCATTATTAATTGGTTCCTGTATTGGGGCAGAAATACGCCAAAGTATTTTTCTGTGTCCGAGAAGCTTACAGTGTGTGAGTGGATACAGACATTCAGTATATAAATATATATATATATTGGGTCTGAAGTTACAAATAGCCGAAGCCTCAAATAGAGACACATGAGCAGGGTGAGAGAGAATCACGATGTAGACTTTAAGTGGATTTCAGTCCACATCGATTTTTTGTTAGATTTTTACCAAGACGATATGGCAGTATCTCTCATTCTGTGCCATACATTTTCAAAACCTTCCAAGTATTCTTCTGTGACTGAGACAAAAAAGTTCCTTGAACCAGCTGTGCATCCTGAACGCAGCGGGGTTATTATTGCCGGAAATTCTGAGGAGATTATGTTCTCTACCTTTGTTTTTATAATGAAAAATGATCTTATCTCCACATCCTTGTTTGGTTAGGAGTTTGAGCTTGTCATTTCTAACTGTTGCATCAAAGCTATTGGCTTAAAATACCTTACTGTTATTACACATTCAACGGGTAGGACAAATTGCTAACACCGCGTCTCCAAATAGCTTGAATGTCGTCATTAAATCTTTGAATTGATCAGTTTTGTTATTTTCCTGTATTGCCTTATAGGAATATAAATGCATATTTGGTTAAATTATATTGCATGTACATCCAAAGGTGTCTATCCATGTTTCCTCGATTATTTTTTATTTGGATTGCCTGAACTGACTTGAATTTAATTTGAACTTATCCTGATCACATTAATTGGGAGAGGCGACACTTCCTACCAGTTTTCGTTTGACCTTCTTTTGTTTCCCCAAACATAATCTCTTTACAAGCATTGTGTATGCATTACGGATGGTACAATGTTCCCCAGCATATGGGCACAATTGGCATGCATGCATGGTTTCTTCTTTTACATTATAAGGCCTAGACTCATTTGTTTAGCTTCTAAATAATTATAAACGCAAAACGACAGAACAATAACAACAAAATAACATCATAATCATCATCATTAGGGCACTATAAATATGGAAACATTTACATCTATCTCCAAGACCTCATTTGGATCTGTGCAATTAATTCAGCTCTCCGGGGATATGATCCAGGCTCGAGCCCGTAAACTGACACTCGCGCGATGTGTGTGGTATACTGGCAGCGCCTGATGGAAAAAGCATGCTTCCACTCATGGCAAAGTCCTATCCTGAACATCCCCCAACAAATTAACACGACAACTATAAGGACTATTGTTACCTTTGCTAGACAAAACCGCAAGCTCGAAGAAGCTCTGACTGTTCAGGAAAATACTATTATCTGTAGTTATCTACTCTTCTTGTCTTTTTTTCCCATCTTCAAGTACATCATAGGTCCAATGTGCTATCATTCAAGCGATACCTATTTTGAATAA
The DNA here is from genome assembly GCF_023373465.1 of Oncorhynchus keta. NCBI lineage: Eukaryota > Metazoa > Chordata > Actinopteri > Salmoniformes > Salmonidae > Oncorhynchus > Oncorhynchus keta. The sequence continues at coordinate 21,916,015 of NC_068443.1, read as the reverse complement.
GGACAACAGAGAGCATCATGAATGAACACAATAATTAATTAGAATACTATCACAGTATATATATTGTACAATGTAATATATATATATATATATTGTACAACTAAACTAGAATTCTACTAAATAGAATAGGGCTATACTGTGTTTCTGTCTCTCTGGTATATAAGCAAGCGGTGTCATAGTTAATTTGGAGCCATTGCCTTCATCCTTTGGCTGTTGCAGTGTTGACTGCAGTGTCTAAATAAGTTTGATAAATGGTGTAATTGCGTGTATTAGAGTTGTGAGGAGCGGGTGGGAGGAGGTCTCTGTTAGTCCTCTGCTCTGCGCTGTGTTATGTGTGGCTCTTGCTAGAATTATGTCTGGACGGAGGCCAGATCTGGCAGGGGTTGGATCTGGAGATCCTAGCGATTTCTTAGAGGGATTTAACCGGGATCTATAGAGCAGAGAGAGATTGAAGAATTGATAGGTGGTCGAGTTTTGTTTGGCCGAGTGGGATATGCGCAGAAAAGTCGAAGAGCTTTATGTTTCCCCTCTCAAAGGGTCATTTCCAGAGATGGACACAGTGAGACGGAGTAGGAGCAGCGGCCACACCGATACACAGCTGCTTTTCCTGATTAAAACAGCAATACACGTGCAGTGAATCGCCACTGGACACTAACTTCTTCGATTATCCATTTGGAAACATATTTTTTAGAACGTCTGAAGTAGCTGACTGAAGAGGATTTGGTGTAGCCTACTTCTTGGACATTTCAGGGTAGTATTAGACATTTCAGCTCAGTGGAACAAAAGTCGAGCAAGGCATTGGTCATAGCCTACACTTGTCCTTCTGTGTCTCTAAAGTGGACGCAAACATGACGACTGAGAGCTCACAGCAACATCTGGTGCCGTCTCATCCTCTGAGATGCAGCCCAGCAGCCGGAGTGATGCACGCCACACCGATGAGCGCACAGCCAGTGGCGGAGAGCTCAACAAATGCATCAACCAAAGGGAAAAAGGGCAACTCTGGCTTGAGGCGACCTGAGAAACCGCCCTATTCATACATCGCCCTTATTGTGATGGCTATCCAAAGCTCCCCGACAAAGACGCTTACTCTGGCAGAAATATATCAGTTCCTTCAGGCCCGTTTCCCGTTCTTTATGGGGTCTTACCAGGGCTGGAAAAACTCAGTGAGGCACAACCTGTCTTTAAACGAGTGCTTCATCAAACTGCCTAAGGGCCTCGGCAGACCAGGGAAGGGCCACTACTGGACTATAGACCCGGGCAGCGAGTTTATGTTCGAGGAGGGATCCTTCCGTCGCAGACCTCGCGGATTCCGTAGGAAATGCCAAGCTCTGAAACCAATGTATCGAATGATGAATGGCATCGGTTTTGGAGCATCGATACTTCCCCAAAACTTTGATTTCCAGAACCCCTCCGCGTCCTTGGCATGTCATGCCAACGGTTACAACCTGGACGTGATGGGGAACACGGTGCCAGGGAGCTACGACGGGCTGGGTGGAGGGCATCATGTCCCCCATATGTCACCAAGCCCCGGGTCCACCTACATGGCGGCTTGTCAGGGGGCGTCTAATGGAGACTACTGCCCGGACAACAGTAGTAGCCCTTTGCACACCTCCCCGGCTGCGATGGCAGTGGGCACTTTGGACTGTCATTCTCCCTACGCCAGTGCTTCTCCCTACGCCAGTGCCCCCTCACACTGGGCATCACCTGGTATGTCTCCATATATCAAGCAGCAATCCCTGGCCTCAAACAGTCCCACATCCTCCGCCTTGCACTCCAGCATGTCCCCATACTCTCTGGAGCAAAGCTATCTCCATCACAACGGAAGGGACTCATCTGACATTTCAGGTAGGCTTTACTTTCTTGTCAATATAGGCGAACACAATCTTTAATTGGTGCAATATATGGCCAATTATAAAATATACAACTCGTATACAACCAATCGTCCACTCCGATGGATAGTTTGCATTAAATAGTTCGTATTTATATGAGCTATTTCATTTGTAAGTAGTCGAGATGGGCAATTGCAAATTGCGAATCAGAGTAGACATCTGGCCTAGTTAGGCAACACGGACATTACTCTGCTTGTCCACTTATGACCAAAAGACTATTACAGAACTATGAAAATATGACGAAAAATAGAAACAATAAAGTCATATTTATAACAATATTAAAGCAAATGCTATTGCCAAGATTAACAGAATCATTCCCAATAAAGTTGAACACGTAGCCTAGATTTTATTTTCAAGTCCTTATTGAAAATGCTCCAAACCACAATATGTGACATGACAATAATATGACAACACCCAATTATGTGTAAATTCATATACAACAATATATCTATGTCAACACTGAATACAGTTTTACCTATCTATAAAAATGGTTTATTGTGACCATTGTGAACATGTGATCTTTTCGCAATGGTCTCCAAAAGGTTTACACGTATTGAACAACACATAAATGGTATAACGGTAATATTACTGAATTAAATAAATAGGTTCAACAAAAACACCACTGCTGTTTCTGAAATAGTTATAGATTTTACAGGTATTAGGCTAAAGCAGCATTATCCCAATTCTGTCGTGTACGTAATAAATATAAGGCAAATTCAGGACTAAATAGAAAGCAAAGTAATTATGGTATATATTTAAAATGTAATGAAAATACAACGACACTCACAACATTCTGAAATGCCAACCTTAAATTTACAAATAGGTCTACTATTTTCACATTGTAAAAGTAATGTTTCATAAATTCGTTTGTTTTTCGTGGTCATGTATGCTCTAAATGATCTGCATGTTTAAGGAAAAATTCAAGCCTACCATTTTATAAAAATAATTGGAGTATATTCCATTTAGATAAATACAACGTCCAAATATTGGCACCTATAGGCCGAAACACACGCCATGGATTGCAGTCATTATGTGTATTATAATAAGTTGTTGTAGTATTTACAAGGTTTGTGTTTGACTGTCACGTCTCTTCCATCTGTTTGCAGTGGGATTATCTCGATACTCAAGCCCTTCATCGCCAGTGTGTGACAGGAAAGATTTTTTTTTAAACTTTAACGGGATTTCTTCGTTTCACCCGGCGACTGCCAGTGGATCATACTATCACCAGCTACATCACCATCACCAGAGCGTCTGTCAGGATGTCATGCCATGCATCATGTGAAATAAACGCAATAAGACCATTGCCATCTTGGATGAAGCTCACGTGAACTACACTATATACAAGCTATACGCTTATACCATTTGTCCCTTGCCAAGTCCGGTACAAATATCTAAGACGAATTAGGGGAATGTAGTCTATATATACATAACTCTATTTGTCTCTGAGAAGGTCTGTGTCACGACACCATTCCGTAGAAATTAAAAACGACTGAGTGCATGAAGTAAAAAATTGAAAAAAATGCATGTATTGCCATTGCCCAACACGTTGTCAATCACGGCTCAGACAGCTCGTCCATGCCATGATCTATTCAGAAGTTATTGTATCATTCAATATTGTAGGTTAGTGTGTGAGTACCAGTTATCGACATGGATAAAATGTCATATCCAACCACATTACATGTGTTTACTTAAAAATACATGCACATTCACCCTGGGTTATCTTTAGATATTTGCACTTACATCTAGACCCCAGAGTTGTTTTTTAAAAAGATTTCGCTGTAGGTTACAGCAAGCCAATAAATATATATATTTTAAAACTGTTTGGGTTAGTTTTTATTCAAAGATAAATGTATACAGCAAGGGAATTATTTCCCAAGATTGCGTTTGAGACCATTTGACCACTTTATGACAATGAGGTATTTTGGTATGTTGTTTTTGTTATTGCAAACCTTAATATAACTGTTGTTATTGTTATAGCATAATATTTGAATTCAATGAATGCACTGTTTACAAATAATTACAAACATATTAATACCTATAATGTATTATTCAGCATATACTGTACAAATGCAATGTTTGATTTAGTTATCAATCAGTAGCCTTGCGAAACATGAATATTAGATGGACATTTCAATTAGAAATGTAATCAAAGGTAAAGTTACATTGCAACAATGAGAATAGGAACCCTGGTGAATGGTGAATCGGGGAAAACACGAGAGCCAACCAAATCCACATCCCTAAAATCTGATGTCTTAAAAAAAAGCATAGCTAAAATTACGATCACAGGCAGCTCACCTTCTCCATATACAACTGAAACCTAGTACTAATTTAACCCTCCTGTTGTGTTCGTTTCATGTTCTGTGTTTCCAGTCCAAAATGACCGCCCCATTATAGCTGATTATAAATCCATAATAGCACATATATTATCACCTCATGTTGTGTTAGATCTTTTGATCAACTTAAGTTATTGTGAACATTACAAGTTTTGAACTTCTATTTGCTATTTATGGCCTGTAGGCCTCATTGACCTGAGCTCATTCAAGTCGTTTTGAGTAACGATAGCATAATGTATGGGTTATTTTGACTATAACAAACACTCAGATGAAACATATTGTGCTATTTATTACAGACTACTTTGTGTCAAAATATAACAATGGCTCTCTCCTCCTCACCAGTGTCATGATGAAAGATATGTTCAAGAGCCTCACATACAGTATATCGTTTGGTCATTGTGCTGCCACAGAATGAATTGTGAGCAAGGCCTCAAAAAAACTTTTATATACCAGAGCTGCGAGAAAAGTTCTATATATTACTGAAACAATGCTGCGACTGTTTGTGAGAATGCCAACAGGAGTGGTTCCGTGGGGAAAAGATTCTATTGGGGAAAGGTTCCCGTGGGGGTTGCCATGGAAGCCAAGAAGGGGAGTGAGGTGTGTGTGTGTGTGTGTGTGTGTGTGTGTGTGTGTGTGTGTGTGTGTGTGTGTGTGTGTGTGTGTGTGTGTGTGTGTGTGTGTGTGTGTGTGTGTGTGTGTGTGTGTGTGTGTGTGTGTGTGTGTGTGTGTGTGTGTGTGTGCTCAAACACACATGCATGGGGGTCTGGGAGAGGGAAGTGTGTACATCTGATTAATGGGCATGTGCCTGAACTCAATTTTATACACTAATTGTAGTCTCACCCATTCACTTCTAATGACCGGTCACAACCGGGAACACCACAGGTGTACAAAAGTTACATAAAACACTCCAGATGAAATTAAAATCATCTACATATATTGTGTGTGTTTAGATGCCCTGTGTGGACAAAGTCATGGAACCTTGTGACAATCAGATTAAATAAACTACATTTTTCAGAGAGAAACCTCGTAAATCGGTCCAATTCGACCGGAACCCAGCAGGAGGGTTAACATCGACAAATTTAGAAACATTGCGTTTGAAAACGAACATCTCTTCATGCTAGAGATATTACAATAAAATAGCTCATCTGAATGTTGTGCGCTTTCTTGCCGATCTTCGCAACAAACATATGACTTGTACTCTATATAGTGTTCATTTAAATTATTTAGTGAATTAATATCCAATGTGATCGACTATCTAACATGTTCATACTAATATGAACATATTGTTACATAATTGTTACAGGATACATTTTATAAATAATCATGAGGGCATTAGCGTACATTTTAAATACAACATTTGAGAAATCTGTGAAATGGGGACTTTGAAAATGCAGCATCCATTACAAACATTTAAACATACTATTCAAACAATATGGTTTATTCTCTAGATCCTCATTTATCAATCTGATTTGGAGGAATGACTCTGTTGTGTGTGGGCAGTTGTTTTCTAGATATCACTTGGTTTGACTTATTTTAAACAGTAATAAACGTGTAGCATACACGTTTGGATGAAATTGAGGCATAGCTGTGTAAGAGAGAAGAGAGAAAGAAAATAGAAAAAAGTTTGAGAATTTTCCTTGGTTGGCCTTTGTGAAATGAATAATAGCTAAAAGGCATCAATTGTTTTGCCTGAAATCTGCATAAGTCAAACAATAGTGAAACAGAAGGTTACTCAAGTTTGGATTTGAGGCTATTAGTTATGCATACAATTTGGTCACAAGTCCCTCTATTGCAATGATGTACCGATGTCACCACCTAGTGGTACTGGCTTACCTGTACACCTCTCATGGACAGAGAAATGGTTAGAGGGATATTATTTTTTAACTTTGTATTTGTATTTATCAAGGATCCCTATTAGAAGCTGTGGTCAAGCAAAATTAAGGCAGTTATATACAGTTTAAATATTACATTACATTACATTTCATAACACTTTACCCAATACATTTAATGTGTTCCCTCAGGCCACTACTCCACTATCACATATTTACAATACAACATCCATGTCTATGTGTGTGTAGAGTGTATATGTGTCTGTACCTCTGTGTGTGTCTCTTCACAGTCCCCGCTGTTCTATAAGGTTTATTTTTATCTGTTTTTTAAAATCTGATTTTACTGCTTGCATCAGTTACCTGATGTGGAATAGAGTTCCATGTCGTCATGGCTCGATGTAGTACTGTGCAACTCCCATAGTCTGTTCATGACTTGGGGATTGTGAAGAGACCTTTGGTGGCATGTCTTGTGGGTTATGCATGGGTGTCTAAGCTGTGTGCTAGTAGTTTAAACAGACAACTTGGTGCATTCAGCATGTCAACACCTTTTACAAAAATGAGTAGTGATGAAGCCAATCTCATCTCCACTTTGAGCCATGAGATATTTACATGCATATTAATAATGTTAGCTCTCCGTGTACATTTAAGGGCCAGCCGTGCTGACCTGTTCTGAGCCAATTTGATTTTTTTCGAGGTCCCTCTTTGTGACACCTGACCATATGACTGAACAGTAGTCCGGGTGCGACAAAACTAGAGTCTGTAGGACCTGCTTGTTGGTAGTGTTGTTAAAACGGCAGAGTAGTGCTTTATTACGGACAAACGTCTCCCCATCTTATCTACTGTTGTATCAACATGTTTTGACCATGACAGTTTACAATCCAGGGTTAGTCCAAGCAGTTTAGTCACCTCAACTTGCTAAATTTCCACATTATTTGGCAATATCAGTTGGTTTTATGATGAATGAGCCATCTGATTCAATGAATGATGGAGCTGAGTTTGCCTTTTGCCCAAATCGTAATGTAAGGTGCTCCAAATTTTTTAACTATCATTCTTTATGTAATTTATATTTATTTCAGAGTGGAGTTTCTTCTTTTTATTCAGTTTAGTCACATGATTTCTCAATTTGCAGTACGTTTGCCAATCGGTTGTACAGCCAGACTTATTTGCCATTCCTTTGCCTCATCCCTCTTAACCATACAGTTTTTAGAATAATTGTCTTAATGGGTGCATGCTTATTACTAACTGGAAAAAGCAATTTCATAAATGTGTCAAGTGCAGCATCTGGTTGCTCCTCATTACACACCACATACCAACAAATATTTTTTATATCAACAACATAGGAGTCACAACAAAACATATTGCATGACCTCTTATACACTGTATTAGGCCCAGGCTTCAGAACTTTGATTTTCCTAGACATGGCTACTATATTGTGATCACTTCATCCGATAGATTTGGATACTGCTTTAAAGCAAATTTCTGCAGCATTAGTAAAGATGTGATCAATACATGTTGATTATCAGTCAACGTGGTAGGTTGTCTGATAACCTGAACCAGGTTGCAGGCACTAGTTACAGTTTGAAGCTTTTTCTTACGCGGGTAGCTTGATGAAAGCCAGTCAATATTTAAATCACCCAGAAAAGATACCTCTCTGTTGATATCACATACATTATCAAGCATTTCTCACATGTTATCCAGATACGGACTGTTAGCACTTGGTGATCTATAGCAGCGTCCCACCAGAATGGGAGGTGAGGCAGATGAACCTGTTATCATTACTTCAACAGTATTGAACATGAGATCCTCTCTAAGCTTTACAGGAATGCTGTTCTGAATATAAATGGCAACACCTCCACATTTGGCATTTTTGTCTTTTCTGAAGATGTTATAACCATGTATTGCTACCACTTTATCATCAAAGGTATTATCTAAGTCAGTTTCAGACGTTGTCAGCATATGAATGTCATCTGTTACTAGCAAATTATTGATTTCATGAACATTGTTTCTTAAGATAGATATGTTAATGTGGGCTATTTGTAACACTTTTCTGGGATGCTTGATTGTTTTCATAGCTTTACTGGGATGCTCAGCAGAAGTAGCCTTGCTCATGTAATTTATGATAGTGCAGGGTGAGCTGCACACAGTGGATTTCCTACTAGGGCACACAGCGTTGATTACAGTAATGCATACAATAGCTGTAGGATCAGCAGAGGCCTTCAGAGCAGTTAGAGGGACACGAATTATGTTACTTAAATTGTGTCTTTCAACACCCCTGGTATAATGTACATTTGTTGAAGCATTATGACAACTCCGCGACACAATGGTAGGGATTAACTGAATTGGGCTTGGGATTTGGGCTTGATAAGTGATTGTCTCAAAGCACCCTTATAACGCTGTGAAAAGATCCAGGAACCCAAATGATTGGGTGTATCCAATCCTCCTTATAAAACAAGCTTTGTTTCCAGAAGGTATCAAAATGGTCAATTAATGATACACACAAAAGAGCGGTAATAGTTTCATAGCCAGTTATGGAGGGCTAAAAGTCTGCTGAAACATTCATTCCCACAATTTAGGGAGGTCACAGGGCCAGATATTATGGGGAATTTGTTGGTGTCAAGCAGAGACCCTACCAGTTCTTTGAAATCTTCAGCTGTTCTGAGCTGCCCTTCATAATGTCATTGAATCCCCCAAGAACCACAATAGACTACATTTCCTGATGCAGGTTTAAAATGTTTGGGAGCAGCTTATTGATGTCCTGTACTCGTGCTTCTGGATAGCGCAACGTTTTTGCTCCAGGGGCTGAAACATTTCTTACCATTGAACTGCCCAATACAATGGCCGGAGAAGGGGATGGAGAAATCTGCCCATTCCTACCTCTCACACAATTCAATTAAACTTTCACGGGCCCACGAGAAGCAGGAAGGCATAAGCTCGCTGCTTCCGACAATAGGTTCAGACCTCTCACAGCAGGAGATCCCCGTCAGATCCAAAGAGAGAGAAAGGAGCCTAACTCGACAACAAAGCCGTTGCTGGAGTCATCACAGCCGTCGCAGACACAGGCAATTCCAGAAATGAAGGCGCAGGTAGAACAGGCACCAGTGCAGCTATTCCTTATGTCATTCTGCTCCGAACCTCTTGTAGACACTCCAGTCCACTGAGCATCCTGCCTCTCTCTGCCTTTGGTTTCCACGAATTGTGACATGGGACCAGCACTGAATGGAACAATCCTCTTGCTGTTCTCCATCTACTCCACTACAAGATGGAGGACGAGAAGCAGATGGAGACGACTTCCTTGGCAGGCAAGTTCCAGGTAGCACAGGCCAGTCGGATGTGGAAAGATGACAAGGTGGGGATACATCCATCAAGCACGAGCGGCATCCAGCCACAGGAATTGAGAAAGTTCCAATTTGTGTTTTCTCCATAAGTTTGCTCAGAATTGAAATTTGAGAGGACGCAATCATATTGGGAATATTGATATTTAATTACCCAGAGTAGTAGTTAAAGTAATCTGCAGCTATACAACCATCAAATGTATACCTCTGATGTCTGGAATGTGAAATGGTTCAGGTTCAATACAGCATCTAGACACTGGTAGGTGCTAGTGATCCTTTCCTCTTTCATGGGCATGATACATACCTGAACATATAGACAAGACTCAGTCTTGAGCCTTCCCTCTGCCTCATTCATTACCAGGCTTACAGCTTTTCTATATGACTGGCCAGCCAGCAGCAACAACTGACCTCCAAGATTTCTCAAATTGTGGTTCATACAAAACAGGTTGAATCTGCAGTTGAATGGAAATGTATCTACTATATCATGGAGGTAAATGGTATTGGATTATTCTGCTTAGCCGAGGGTGGATCCAAATTGAATTTGAACTAAATTCCTGTCGGGCTGTATCACCGCCTGGTACGGCAACTGCTCCGCCCACAACCGTAAGGCTCTCCAGAGGGTAGTGAGGTCTGCACAACACATCACCGGGGGCAAACTACCTGCCCTCCAGGACACCTACACCACCCGATGTCACAGGAAGGCCATAAAGATCATCAAGGACAACAACCACACAAGCCACTGCCTGTTCACCCCGCTATCATCCAGAAGGCGAGGTCAGTACAGGTGCATCAAAGCTGGGACCGAGAGACTGAAAAACAGCTTCTATCTCAAGGCCATCAGACTGTTAAACAGCCACCACTAACATTGAGTGGCTGCTGCCAACACACTGACTCAACTCCAGCCACTTTAATAATGGGAATTGATGGGAAATTATGTAAAATATATCACTAGCCACTTTAAACAATGCTACCTAATATAATGTTTACATACCCTACATTATTCATCTCATATGTATACGTATATACTGTACTCTATATCATCTACTGCATCTTTATGTAATACATGTATCACTAGCCACTTTGCCACTTTGTTTACTTACTCATCTCATATGTATATACTGTACTCAATACCATCTACTGTATCTTGCCTATGCCGCTCTGTACCATCACTCATTCATATATCTTTATGTACATATTCTTTATCCCCTTACACTTGTGTCTATATGGTAGTAGTTTTGGAATTGTTAGCTAGATTACTTGTTGGTTATTACTGCATTGTCAGAACTAGAAGCACAAGCATTTCGCTATACTCGCATTAACATCTGCTAACCATGTGTATGTGACAAATAAAATTGGATTTGATTTGATTTATATTTCAGAATATACTGTACATGGGGTCTATGTTGACTCTGGCTGGGGTCCATTCATTGTGAAAGGAAGAAAATGAAATAAATAATTTTCAAAGTACAGTATGTGTAACCACACAAAGTTATTTATGCAGCTAATGTCAGTTACTTATTTTTAAAAAACACAGTCCTATCATTATAATATGAGTTTAGATGATGTATTCATTATCATCATCATCATGAAAAATGCCCATTGAACCACAAGAAAAAACAAGAATGGAAAAAGTGCTCTTTCATCATCTGCAGTCATTTTTCAAATCTAAACATCATACTTTTCACTAACAGCTTCAGCAGATGTGCATGATGCATTGTGTGAGAGTATAACATTAGAAAATACTAACATTTCAGAAAAGTTAAAGCAGAAAACTTTATTCTATATGTAAATGCATTAACAAAACTGCCCCTTAACATTATAGAGATCTTATCCCTATTGCATAGATCATCATTGCACTGCAGGTTAGGTTAAATTATTAATAATCTGGACGGTCCAAAAAGGCAATCCACTTCTGCAGCTCTAAAATGTTTAGAGAAGTTTTTCTTCCAACTGACTTGAGAGGTTGATTGATTGATTTGTTTGACGCGCAAAGACATGGCGTGATAGACACGTACAGTGGCTTGCAAAAGTATTCACCCCCTTGGCATTTTTCCTATTTTGTTGCCTTTCAACCTGGAATATAAGTATATTTATGGGGGTTTGTATCATTTTGGGGCAGCAGGTAGCCTAGTGGTTAGAGCGTTGGGCCAGTAACCTGAAAGGTTGCTCGATCGAATCCCAGAACTGACAAGGTAAAAACTGACGTTCTGCCCCTGAACAAGGCAGTTAACCCACTGTTCCAAGGACATCATTGTAAATAAGAATTTGTTCTTAACTGACAAGCCTAGATAAACAAAGATAAAATAAATGTAATTTACAAAACATGCCTACCACTTTGAAGATACAAAATATTTTTATTGCTGAACAAACAAGAAATAAGACAAGAAAACAAAAACTGGAGCGTGCATAACTATTTACCCCCAAAGGCAATACTTTGAAGTGCCACCTTTTGCAGCAATTACAGCTACAAGTCCCTTGGGGTATGTCTCTATAAGCTTGGCACATCTACCCACTGGGATTTTTGCTCATTCTTCAAGGCAAAACTCTAGCTCCTTCAAGTTGGATGGGTCCCGCTGGTCTACAGCAATCTTTAAGTCATACCACTGATTCTCAATTGGATTGAGGTCTGGGCTTTGACTAGACCATTCCAAGGCATTTAAATGTACCCCTTAAACCACTTGAGTGTTGCTTTAGCAGTATGCTTAGGGTCGTTGTCCTGCTGGAAGGTGAACCTCCGTCCCAGTCTCAAATCTCTGGAAGACTGAAACAGGTTTCCCTCAATTTACCTGTTTTTAGCGCCATCCACCATTCCTTCAATTCTGACCTGTTTCCCAGTCCCTGTCGATGAAAAACATCCCAACAGCAGGATGCTGCTACCACCATGCTTCATTGTGGGGATGTTGTTCTCGGGGTGATGAGAGGTGTTGGGTTTGTGCCAGACATAGCGTTTTCCTTGATGGACAAAAAGCTCAATTGTAGTCTCATCTGACCAGAGTACCTTCTTCCATATGTTTGTGGAGTCTCCCACATGCCTTTTGGCGAACAACAAACGTGTTTGCTTATTTTTTTCTTTAACCTCTAGCGTCGAGCAATCCCGTATCCGGGAGCGTAATCATAGCCTCAAGCTCATTACCATAACACAACGTTAACTATTCATGAAAATCGCAAATTAAATAAAATAAATATATTGGCTCACAAGCTTAGCCTTTTGTTAATAACACTGTCATCTCAGATTTTCAAAACATGCTTTTCAACCATAGCTACACAAGCATTTGTGTAAGAGTATTGATAGCTAGCATAGCATTAAGCCTAGCATTCAGCAGGCAACATTTTCACAAAAACAAGAAAAGCATTCAAATAAAATAATTTACATTTGAAGAACCTGGGATGTTTTCAATGAGGAGACTCTCAGTTAGATAGCAAATGTTCAGTTTTTCCAAAAAGATTACTTGTGTAGGAGAAATCGCTCCGTTTTGTTCATCACGTTTGGCTAAGAAAAAAAAGAAAAAATGCAGTCTCTACAACGCCAAACTTTTTACCAAATTAACTCCATAATATTGACAGAAACATGGCAAACGTTGTTTAGAATCAATCCTCAAAGTGTTTTTCTGTCACGGTTTTCTAGGTGTGGAGAGTTGGACCAAACTGCAGCGTGTCGATTGCGATCCATGTTTATTTAAACAAACGTAAACACGACTAAACACGAACACTACAAAACAATAAACGAAAACCGAAACAGCCTATACTTGTGTCAACTAACATCAAACAAGGACATCAAGACATTAAGGACAATCACCCACAATACAACCAAATAATATGGCTGCCTAAATATGGTTCCCAATCAGAGACAACGATAAACACCTGCCTCTGATTGAGAACAACTTCAGACAGCCATAGACTCTCCTAGAACACCCCACTAAGCTACAATCCCACTAAGCTACACACCACATACAAAAACCCATGTCACACCCTGGCCTGACCAAATACATGAAGAAAAACACAAAATACTTCGACCAGGGCGTGACATTTTCACATATCTATTCGATGATAAATCTTTCGTGGCAGCTGTGTTTCTCCTCGAAGCAAACGAAAAATACACTCAGCTGGAGATTACGCAATAATTGCAACGGAGGACACCAAGCGGCCACCTGGTAGATGTAGTCTCTTAAGGTCAATCTTCCAATGATTTGCCTACAAATACGTCACAATGCTGTCGACACCTTGGGGAAACGACAGAAAGTCTAAGCTCATTCGTGACCCATACACAGCCATATAAGGAGACATTGGAACACAGCACATTCAAAATCTGGGGCACCTGTATGAAATTTCATATTGGTTTCGCCTGTAGCATTAGTTCTGTGGCACTCACAGACAATATCTTTGCAGTTTTGGAAACGTCAGAGTGTTTTCTTTCCAAAGCTGTCAATTATATGCATAGTCGAGCATCTTTTCGTGACAAAATATCTTGTTTAAAACGGAAACGTTTTTTTATCCATAAATTAAAAGAGCGCCCCTATATCCAAGAAGTTAAACAATGGCTTTTTTCTGGCCACTCTTCCATAAAGTGAATTTGGGTGGGCGGCCCTTTCTTGGCAGGTTTGTTGTACATATCAACGCACCACTTTTTTCACACAAGTAATTATTTTCATTTCACTTCACCAATTTGGACTATTTTGTGTTTGTCCATTACATGAACCCCCCAAAAAAACAATTTAAATTACAGGTTGTAATGCAACAAAATGCCAAGGGGCATGAATACTTTTGCAAGGCACTGTATGTATCTCTCTCACAATCCATAGGCTACTTCCAATTGGTGGGTCCCTTACACAATAAGCATTTACAGTCACACAGGCCTACCTCTATCCATAGGACTCCTGTGGAACTCATCACCTGATGGCATGGCCTCCTAGTCCTCCCAGGTATAGGTGAATGTTCCATTAGATGTCTGAATCCCCACCATACTCCTCTTTGCCACAGGCCTACATCCTTGCAATAGAAGAGCAGCGTATCTCTCTGATGAAGAAATAAAAGGTGAAATAAGTGGGATATTTTCCAGGTTATGTAATACGTATAGACTGTGTTGTTCAACCTGGCTTTCACTACTACTTTCAATGCTGTCTAATATTCCTTCGACAACAATAACAACCACCACCAGAAACTACTAGCAACACCACTACATATCTTTATGATTCACAATCCATCATAAGTCTATTAAACCAAAACTTCTGAGGGTTTTTGTTAGGCAAAAAGCAGTCCAGCTGCCTTAATCATGCCTCATTATGAAAAGATCGGTGTTATGTATGATTGATGATGGATAGATTCAGAATTCAGCCTGCCCATTCCCACTTGAGACAAGACAGGGCTCTTAAAAACTGGATTCTGGAGGGTGATTGCTTAACGTTTCAGAAAGGTTACTTTGCTTAAGAAAATAAAGACATCTTTGACTAGGACATCTATTGGTTCAGCTGTGGCTGGGTAATTCCAATTATTATCCACTTTGCTCTGATGGTCAGCCATCACCTGGCAATGATGCCCTGACTCTATTTTAAATACTATTTTCTGCAGGATAAAGGCATTATTTTCATAGATACATTACTACCTGAGCCTGGTTCCTCACTAGGTTTCTTCCTAGGTTCCTGCCTTTCTTGGGAGTTTTTCTTAGTCACCGTGCTTCTATATCTGCATTGCTTGCTGTTTGGGGTTTTAGGCTGGTTAGCACTTTGTGACATAGGCCGTTGTAAAAAGGGCTTTATAAATACATTTGATTGTATTTGATTGATTTCATTAGGGGTTGTGGCTGCGTGTTGCTCAATACTAAGGTAAGATTCCTCAAGTGAAACAGCAACCGCAACGTGGAAGTTGATCAAAAATGTGTTTATATTGATACAACTAAACCTAATGGGGTTTACATGCGAACATTAGAAAAGCTTAAGTTTAACTTGGGCCTCAGTTTCAAAATGTCCTTCAGCCAAATACAATAGTCGACATAGTTGCACATGATAGAACGCTACATTGTAGCTGGTCCTGTCAGTAACCTGGCACACATTAGCCCTATGCTCACCAGCTGACAGTGATTATTTCTTGCAACAAATTCTGCATCTGCCTATCAAAGATCTTAGACTTTATATCTACCAACCTGTGGCATTTCATAGGTCAACCAGAGAGATATTTACATTTACATTACATTACATTTAAGTCATTTAGCAGACGCTCTTATCCAGAGCGACTTACAAATTGGTGCATTCACCTTATGACATCCAGTGGTACAGCGGATCACCCCCCCCCCCCCATCTTTTAAGGGGGGTGAGAAGGATTACTTTATCCTATCCTAGGTATTCCTTAAAGAGGTGGGGTTTCAGGTGTCTCCGGAAGGTGGTGATTGACTCCGCTGTCCTGGCGTCGTGAGGGAGTGTGTTCCACCATTGGGGAGCCAGAGCAGCGAACAGTTTTGACTGGGCTGAGCGGGAACTGTACTTCTTCAGTGGTAGGGAGGCGAGCAGGCCAGAGGTGGATGAACGCAGTGCCCTTGTTTGGGTGTAGGGCCTGATCAGAGCCTGGAGGTACTGAGGTGCCGTTCCCCTCACAGCTCCGTAGGCAAGCACCATGGTCTTGTAGCGGATGCGAGCTTCAACTGGAAGCCAGTGGAAAGAGCGGAGGAGCGGGGTGACGTGAGAGAACTTGGGAAGGTTGAACACCAGACGGGCTGCGGCGTTCTGGATGAGTTGTAGGGGTTTAATGGCACAGGCAGGGAGCCCAGCTAACAGCGAGTTGCTGTAATCCAGACGGGAGATGACAAGTGCCTGGATTAGGACCTGCGCCGCTTCCTGTGTGAGGCAGGGTCGTACTCTGCGGATGTTGTAGAGCATGAACCTACAGGAACGGGCCACCGCCTTGATGTTAGTTGAGAACGACAGGGTGTTGTCCAGGATCACGCCAAGGTTCTTAGCGCTCTGGGAGGAGGACACAATGGAGTTGTCAACCGTGATGGCGAGATCATGGAACGGGCAGTCCTTCCCCGGGAAGAAGAGCAGCTCCGTCTTGCCGAGGTTCAGCTTGAGGTGGTGATCCGTCATCCACACTGATATGTCTGCCAGACATGCAGAGATGTGATTCGCCACCTGGTCAGAAGGGGGAAAGGAGAAGATTAATTGTGTGTCATCTGCATAGCAATGATAGGAGAGACCATGTGAGGTTATGACAGAGCCAAGTGACTTGGTGTATAGCGAGAATAGGAGAGGGCCTAGAACAGAGCCCTGGGGGACACCAGTGGTGAGAGCGCATGGTGAGGAGACAGATTCTCGCCACGCCACCTGGTAGGAGCGACCTGTCAGGTAGGACGCAATAGCGTGGGCCGCGCCGGAGATGCCCAACTCGGAGAGGGTGGAGAGGAGGATCTGATGGTTTATCGAAGGCAGCCGATAGGTCTAGAAGGATGAGAGCAGAGGAGAGAGAGTTAGCTTTAGCAGTGCGGAGCGCCTCCGTGATACAGAGAAGAGCAGTCTCAGTTGAATGACTAGTCTTGAAACCTGACTGATTTGGATCAAGAAGGTCATTCTGAGAGAGATAGCGGGAGAGCTGGCCAAGGACGGCACGTTCAAGAGTTTTGGAGAGAAAAGAAAGAAGGGATACTGGTCTGTAGTTGTTGACATCGGAGGGATCGAGTGTAGGTTTTTTCAGAAGGGGTGCAACTCTCGCTCTCTTGAAGACGGAAGGGACGTAGCCAGCGGTCAGGGATGAGTTGATGAGCGAGGTGAGGTAAGGGAGAAGGTCTCCGGAAATGGTCTGGAGAAGAGAGGAGGGGATAGGGTCGAGCGGGCACATTCACAAGACGCGAGATTTCATCTGGAGAGAGAGGGGAGAAAGAGGTCAGAGCACAGGGTAGGGCAGTGTGAGCAGAACCAGCGGTGTCGTTTGACTTAGCAAACGAGGATCGGATGTCGTCGACCTTCTTTTCAAAATGGTTGACGAAGTCATCTGCAGAGAGGGAGGAGGGGGAGGGGAGGAGGATTCAGGAGGGAGGAGAAGGTGGCAAAGAGCTTCCTAGGGTTAGAGGCAGATGCTTGGAATTTAGAGTGGTAGAAAGTGGCTTTAGCAGCAGAGACAGAGGAGGAAAATGTAGAGAGGAGGGAGCGAAAGGATGCCAGGTCCGCAGGGAGGCGAGTTTTCCTCCATTTCCGCTCGGCTGCCCGGAGCCCTGTTCTGTGAGCTCGCAATGAGTCGTCGAGCCACGGAGCGGGAGGGGAGGACCGAGCCGGCCCGGAAGATAGGGGACATAGAGAGTCAAAGGATGCAGAAAGGGAGGAGAGGAGGGTTGAGGAGGCAGAATCAGGAGATAGGTTGGAGAAGGTTTGAGCAGAGGGAAGAGATGATAGGATGGAAGAGGAGAGAGTAGCGGGGGAGAGAGAGCGAAGGTTGGGACGGCGCGATACCATCCGAGTAGGGGCAGTGTGGGAAGTGTTGGATGAGAGCGAGAGGGAAAAGGATACAAGGTAGTGGTCGGAGACTTGGAGGGGAGTTGCAATGAGGTTAGTGGAAGAACAGCATCTAGTAAAGATGAGGTGCGTATTGCCTGCCTTGTGAGTAGGGGGAAGGTGAGAGGGTGAGGTCAAAAGAGGAAAGGAGTGGAAAGAAGGAGGCAGAGAGGAATGAGTCAAAGGTAGACGTGGGGAGGTTAAAGTAGCCCAGAACTGTGAGAGGTGAGCCGTCCTCAGGAAAGGAGCTTATCAAGACATCAAGCTCATTGATGAACTCTCCGAGGGGACCTGGAGGGCGATAAATGATAAGGATGTTAAGCTTGAAAGGGCTGGTAACTGTGACAGCATGAAATTCAAAGGAGGCGATAGACAGATGGGTAAGGGAGAAAGAGAGAATGACCACTTGGGAGAGATGAGGATCCCGGTGCCACCACCCCGCTGACCAGAAGCTCTCGGGGTGTGCGAGAACACGTGGGCGGACGAAGAGAGAGCAGTAGGAGTAGCAGTGTTATCTGTGGTGATCCATGTTTCCGTCAGTGCCAAGAATTCGAGGGACTGGAGGGAGGCATAGGCTGAGATGAACTCTGCCTTGTTGGCCGCAGATCGGCAGTTCCAGAGGCTACCGGAGACCTGGAACTCCACGTGGGTCGTGCGCGCTGGGACCACCAGATTAGCGTTTGTATGGTCTGTGCAGAGAGGAGAGAACAGGGATAGACAGAGAAGAGGCTACGCTAATGCAAAGGAGATTGGAATGACAAGTGGACTACACGTCTCGAATGTTCAGAAAGTTAAGCTTACGTAGCAAGAATCTTATTGACTAAAATGATTAAAATGATACAGTACTGCTAAAGTAGGCAGCTGGCAGTGGCTGCGTTGTTGACTTTGTAGGCTAGCTGGCAGTGGTTGCGTTGTTGACACTACACTAATCAAGTCGTTCCGTTGAGTGTAATAGTTTCTACAGTGCTGCTATTCGGGGGCCAGCTGGCTAGCTAGCAGTGTTGATTACGTTACGTTGCGTTAAAAGAACGACAATAGCTGGCTAGCTAACCTAGAAAATCGCTCTAGACTACACAATTATCTTTGATACACAGACGGCTATGTAGCTAGCTATGTAGCTAGCTACAATCAAACAAATCAAACCGTTGTGCAGTAATGAAATGAAATGAAAATGTGATACTACCTGTGGAGCGAAGCGGAATGCGACCGGGTTGTTGAGTGCGGAAGTTCTATTCAGTAGACGTTGGCTAGCTGTTGGCTAGCTAGCAGTGTCTCCTGTTAAGGACGACAAATAGCTGGCTAGCTAACCTCGGTAAATTAAGATAATCACTCTAAGACTACACGCTCTAAACTACACAATTAATACGAAGACAGCAAAGACAACTATGTAGCTAGCTAACACTACACTAATCAAGTCGTTCAGTTGAGTGTAATAGTTTCTACAGTGCTGCTATTCGGTAGACGGTGGACGTTTGCTAGCTGGCTAGCTGCTGGGCAGATAGCAGTGTAGACTACGTTAGGACGACGAAATACGAAGTTGCAATATAAGTGTTTCACTTTGTTGTCCTCTTTCTTTTCCTTTTTCTTCTGTCCTTCTTTTGTCCTTATTTTGTCTTCCTTTCTTCTGTTAACTAGATATTTTTTGTTGTTATTCTTTGTAAGCTAGCTAGCTTCTTCCAGGAGAGTCCCTAGCAACTGCTTAGCAACAAGTAAACAATTCTGCTAGCAATTCAGCTAGCTAAGATAACTGTACAATTTTATGAAAAATAGTTAATTTTTCAAAAGCCTGTCTTTTTTGGTTTGTTCCTTGTTTTGTCTTCTATTGAGTCTTGCAGTTTTCTCTTGATTTTTTCGATGTACTTCACTCTAAATAACCATTTAAATCTCAATATATACAGGAGCTCATTTTTCAGCAGCTGCTCAATTTAGAACTCCGGAACATTTAAAACCTCCAAATTCAAGGTTTGCTTTTGTTCCAATCGGTCTGTAAAATGTAGTGTCCCAATAGGCTATTGTATGATGCATCCTTGACTAGGCTACGTTGCAGACAAAATTAAAAAGGCACGTTTTCGAATATAAGCTTTTGCCTGTCAGTTTCACACACATTCATAAGCTTTCGCAGCAATACAAATGTAGGAGGATTACACATGTACGTTTATAAGTTGAAGACACTCGTGGTCATGCCAAATAGCTGTAATTTACCCCTTACTACAATCACTAATTGGTGGAGTGATTCACTAAGGCGGTAAACCCCAGGCACGGCCCAGAGACAACAGTTAGTCAGAAGGCCCCTTGGGGCAAGCTTTGTATTTCAATATGTGACAAAGTAGATGATTATAAAAATGCATATAAAACTTTGGAAGCCTACATTTAGGTGATGACTATTAGGCCACAGCAATGTCTTTGGCCGAAAGGCTCAAGTAAGACATAGTTCCGTATTAAACTAATTCTAAATCTTCATTTTGAAGCATTTGGCTGCACTTCACTTCTCAACACACTAACACAATAAATGCAGTTCTACATTTCAAAGGGGAAATAAACTCATATGGGACTCAAACACTTGCCACAATTTGTGATAAATAAGAGGAACTAGGTGTTCAACACTGGAAGCTACACTGAACTAAAATATGAACACAAAATGTAAAATGTGGGTTCTATGTTTCATGAGCTGAAAGAATAAATCCCTGAAATTATTTTTCTTCAATTCTTTGCACAAATGTGTTTACATCCCTGTTAGTGAGCTTTTCTCCTTTGCCAAGATAATCCATCTACCTAACAGGTGTGGCAAATCAATAATTTATTAAACAGCATGATCATTACACACGGGTGCACTTGTGGTGGGGAGAATAAAAGGCCACTTTAAAATGTGCAGTTTTGTCAGACAACACAATGCCTCAGATGTCTCAAGTTTGGAGGAAAAACTCATTCTGGCTCCACAGTGGATGGTCTTGGCTGCCAAGTGGGTGGGCCTATTCCCTCCCAGCCCAACATAGCTGCACCCCTGCCCAGTCATGTGAAAACCATAGATTAGGGCCTAATCAATTCATTTGAATTGACTCATTTCTTTATATGAGCTGTACCTCAGTAAAATCCTAAAATTGTTGCATGTTGCATTTATATTTTTGTTCACTATATATGGCCAGTCAGTCAAATGTATGTGATCTAGTATGATTATCAGAATCTGCTGTTGGACTTCTGTTATAGGGATAGTTTGTATATGATGTTATTAGTAAACATGTTTAAAGGTCAGGTGACCTCGCCGGTTCAGAAGGGAGCTTGATATTTTCCAGTGAGCAACATCTGCCATCAATCAACAAACAACTATTTTGAGGTAACTAAATCTGCTGCTCTAATGGGATATCAATTATTAGGCTATCACTAAAGTTTTTTTTATGTCCTCCCGGTGGCGACCCATCATTCAGGTGGCAGAGCCCCACCTGGTCAGCTAAAATAATAATAAAATCAGATAAATGATTGCCTGTTTTGCACTCGGAATTCCAAGTCGGGTACTCTAGCCTCTTTCTAGAGCTCTGACCTGAAGATCACTGACGTTATGATTCAACCTTGTTTTTTTCAGAGTTCCCAATTGTTTTGAAAGCACCAAGAGTCCAGAGAATGACAGACTTTGATGACAAAGTTTGATGACAAAATTTGCCCACGAAGGACCACTGCACCAGCTTCCTGTTCAAGTGAGCAAAACAAGGTGAGTCCAAAAATGTATTGTATGCTGCTGCATAAATAATGCAATATGCCAGGGAGATATGTATACTGTAGCTAAGAAAATAATACTAATTGTATTTGTTGTTTAGTAAGATGTTAGCTGTTGCTGGTGCACATGTTTTAGATAAAAGTCATCATCGAATATTGTAAGAGCTTTCATTGTCTGCGCATATGCCCCCTTTATTTATCCTACGGTTCTGACTTGGTGTACAGGGAGAATACTGTAAGAATTGCACATGTTCTGAATTCTGTCGCTATACACTACAAAAGTGCTGAACAAATTAGTTATGTTGACGATGTCCGTCCTAGCTCGCTGGTTAATGTCTTAATCGAAATTACGGATTGACTCTTATCCACTCGTTGTCCCCTCATGCCATAGTTTGTACATCTCAATTGTCATTAGAAACCACATTTGTTTAAGCAAGTCAGCCACATCAGCTATGTTTTTTAAAGGCAGTAAAGGAGGCTGAATGAACTGTTTCGCTTCCAGACAAGGCTCCGCTGATAGCCAGGTGTAGCAGTGGTAAGGATTCACTCCATGGTGCAGAAAAGAAAGCTCTGCTGTTGGGACAGCTTTATGTAGGCCCTAACAGTTTGTGGTTATATTTGTCACTGTTAGAGTGAAATTAATGTAATGTTCAGTGTTGTGTTCTGTAATGACTTTACTGGCATGTGTCTAAAAAACAAATTGGGGAATTTGCCCCACCAAGATTTACATGGTAAAATCGCCACTGTGTCCTCCATTGTGTTATTTAGTTATTGCCAAAACGAAAAAAGAAGCTAAGTTAAATATAATATGGACATGAAACACATGGGGGCAGTAGCGTCAATTCTTTGAAACAGCCCAATCAGCAGCAAAGCCAAATTCCAAGGGCCCAACTAAAACTTCTGTCAAAGACAGCACTTGACATTTACCCACACTGAAATAAACGTTATAAGAGTACAGTAATAGGCTATGTCTGGTATATTTTATGAGGTTATTGTCGGATGGTTGTCAGCAAATTTAGGACAAAACTTGAGTCATTAAAGAAGTGGGTTGGATAACTTCGGGGTAATTCCCTGGGGAGTTGCTTCTTGCCTGGACCTCTGGTGGCTCAGTGCAGTCAAGCAACAAAAACAAAAAACACTGCTGAGATTTAAAGATCCTGGATGGCCAACCAGGTCACTTGTGATAAGCATTTGCCTCTGATTCCAAAGTTTGCAAGTTCAAATCCAGCAATATACAGTCATTTTCTGATTTCTGCTTTAAGACTATCCCAAACCTTAACCCTTACCGTAACAATTTGGAGTTAATGCCTAATCTTAATATTTAGGAGTTAATGCCTAAACTTCCAAAGGTTGCAAGTTCAAATCCAATGATAGAAAGTCATTTTTTAGATTTGAGTTTTAAGCCTATCCAAAACCTTATGCCTCAATCACACCGACAGCGTCATTGCACAAAATGGTACGCAGCATCATCTGGATGTGTGTGCAACAAAAGTTCAACATTCACCTTCTGTTACAATTTCTGTCAAGTCGTTTCTGTATACAATGTGATGAATACGTTCGATAAATCCAACGTATGAACCACACAGAAAGCACTGCAACTGCCTCGGTAATTCTGCAAGGCAAACGCAGTGTTCCATTGGAAATGAATGTACTTCTGGTGTACCAAAATGCAAGATCAAATCAAAGGTTATTAGTCACATGCGCTGAATATAACAGGTGTAGTAGACCTTACAGTGAAATGCTTACTTACGAGCCCCTAAACAACAATGCAGTTTAAAACAAATATAAGTAAGAATAAGAAATAATAGTAACAAGTAATTATAGAGCAGCAGTAAAATAACAACAGCGAGACTATGCACAGCGAGGTACCGGTACAGAGTCAATGTGCGGGGGCACCAGTGGGTTGAGGTAATATGTGCATGTGATGTACTGGGCCATACGCACTGTCCTCTGTAGTGCCTTGGTGCAGCTGTAGAACCTTTTGAGGATCTGAGGACCCATGCCAAATCTTTTCAGTCTCCTGAGGGGGAATAGGTTTGTTGTGCCCTCTTCACGACTGTCTTGGTGTGTTTGGACCATGTTAGTTTGTTGATGATGTGGACACCAAGGAACTTGAAGCTCTCAAACTGATCCACTAACCTTAAGATTTCAGAGTTAATGCCTACACTTAACCCTAACCTTAAACATTCGGAATGAACTTAACCTGAAACACTTCGAAATTTGACATTTGCAATAACTTATATTTCTATTGTGAGACTCTGAGAGCTAGTTAGGATGGCAGGGAGCTCGGCCCCAGTTATGTACTGGGCTGTCCACACCACCCTCTGTAGAGCCACGCAATCAAGGGCAGTGCTGTTGCCATACCAAGCAGTGGTGCAGCCAGTCAAGATGCTCTCAGTGGTGTAGCTGTATAACCTTTCTAGGATCTGAGGGCCCATGCCAAACCTTTTCAACCTCCTGAGGACTGTGCGAGTGTGTGTGGACCATTTTAAGTCCTTAGTGATTTGGACACTGAGGAAATGGAGCCCCATCGACGTGGATGGGGCAGTACGCAAATTGGAGTGGGTCTAGGGTGTGTGGGAAGATGGAGTGTATGTGTACCATAACCAGCCTTTCGAAGCACTTTGTGATTACAGATGTGAGTTCATTAGAACGTGCGTTGAAGATGTCGTTCCCATAGCAACGATAAAAACATTCCCTAACCAGAAACCGTGGATTGATGGCAGCATTCGCGTGAAACTGAAAGCGCGAACCACTGCTTTTAATCAGGGCAAGGTGTCTGGTAACATGACCGAATATAAACAATGCAGCTATTCCCTCCGCAAGGCTATTAAACAAGCTAAGCGTCAGTACAGAGACAAAGTAGAATCTCAATTCAACGGCTCAGACACAAGAGGCATGTGGCAGGGTCTACAGTCAAACTACCTGCCCTCCAGGACACCTACACCACCCGATGTTACAGGAAGGCCATAAAGATCATCAATGACATCAACCACCCGAGCCACTGCCTGTTCACCCCGCTATCATCCAGAAGGCGAGGTCAGTACAGGTGCATCAAAGCTGGGACCGAGAGACTGAAAAACAGCTTCTATCTCAAGGCCATCAGACTGTTAAACAGCCACCACTAACATTGAGTGGCTGCTGCCAACACACTGTCATTGACACTGACCCAACTCCAGCCACTTTAATAATGGGAATTGATGTGAAATGATGTAAATATATCACTAGCCACTTTAAACAATGCTACCTTATATAATGTTACTTACCCTACATTATTCATCTCATATGCATACGTATATACTGTACTCTATATCATCGACTGCATCCTTATGTAATACATGTATCACTAGCCACTTTAACTATGCCACTTTGTTTACTTTGTCTACATACTCATCTCATATGTATATACTGTACTCGATACCATCTACTGTATGCTGCCCTGTACCATCACTCATTCATATATCCTTATGTACATATTCTTTATCCCCTTACACTGTGTATAAGACAGTAGTTTTGGAATTGTTAGTTAGATTACTTGTTGGTTATCACTGCATTGTCGGAACTAGAAGCACAAGCATTTCGCTACACTCGCATTAACATCTGCTAACCATGTGTATGTGACAAATACAATTTGATTTGATTTGATTTTGATTTACAGGGCGGTAGTCATTATGGCAAGAAGCCATAGAGTTCTTGGGAACAGGAATGATGGTGGTCAGCTTAAGACATGTGGGGATTGCAGACTGGGACAAGGAGAGGTATAAAATGACCATCAAGATGCCTGCCAGCTAGTCTGCGCATGCTCTGAGAACGTATTCTGGAATACCGTCCAGCCCCGCGACCTTGCTAGTGTTGATCTGGTTAAAGACCTTACTCATGTCCAGTGGTGATTTTTGAATGTAAATCTTGGTGGGGCAAACTACACAACAATCACACTAAACAATACATTAATTGCAGTATAACAGTGACAAATGGTGCCCACAAACTGTTAGGGCCTACATAAATCTGTCCCAACAGCAGAGCTTTCTTTTCAGTACCATGGAGTGAATCCTTACCACTGCTACACCTGGCTATCAGCGGAGCCTTGCCTGAAAGCGAAATAGTTCATTCAGGTTAATGTACGGCCTTTAAAAAAAACATAGCTGATATAGCTGACTTGCTTAAACAAGTGTGGTTTCTACTGACAATTGAGATGTACAAACTATGGCATAAGGGGACGACAAGCGGATAAGAGGCAGTAACTCCGATTAAGACGTTAATGAGCGAACTGGGACGGACGTAGACAACATAACTACACTTTTGAAATGTACAGTGACAGAATTCAGAACGTGTGCCGTTCTTACAGTATTCTCCCTGTACACCAAGTCAGAACTGTGTGATAAACTAGGGGGGCTTATAAGCAGACAATGAAAGCTCATACAATATTTGATGATGACATTTCTCTAAAACAGTCTATATGCAACATGTGCACCACCAAGTCAGAACAGTAGGCTAAGTTATGAGGGGGAAAGGGACCTAATTATTAAGGTGAGGCACATGGGCTACTAACAGCTTACTACACAACATACACATAGTATTACTTTCTTAGCCACAGCATACAGTTGAAGTCGGAAGTTTACATACACCTAAGCCAAATATATTTAAACTCAGTTTTAATGATGTTGTCCATAGCAGTAAAAACACTGTGTTCTGAAACACTGTTTGCTGCACTGTCCTGAGCTGTCTCCTCTTGAGAGGTCTAATCATGGAATCTCTTCCTTTTCCTCTGTGTTCCTTGCTAAATTGAGGTGCAACATCCATTTGCGTTGCAATCAGTGTTGCCTCAGACAGGAGAGACTCCCATCCATCTCTAAGAGCCTCCATCTCTTCCTTTACGGCTCTGATATTTTCTGCCTCTGTGTCAAGTGAGATTTTTCCTGACTGGAGAATCACCTTCCTGTCTTCAATGCATTGCAGTACCTGCAATTATGCCAACTGACATGTCATTCAACACAATGCTGCTCACCTCCTTCTTCAGTTGGGAGTAGGGCTGGTTCAGGGATATGTGGATGGGGAGACAGGGCTGGTTCAGGGGTATGTGGATGGGGAGACAGGGGCTGGTTGGTTCAGGGATATGTGGTTGGGGAGACAGGGCTGGTTCAGGGGTATGGGGATGGGGAGACAGGGCTGGTTCAGGGGCATGGGGATGGGGAGACAGGGCTGGTTCAGGGGCATGGGGATGGGGAGACAGGGCTGGTTCAGGGGCATGGGGATGGGGAGACAGGGCTGGTTCAGGGGTATGGGGATGGGAAGACAGGGCTGGTTCAGGGGTATGTGGATGGGGAGACAGGGCTGGTTGAGGGTTATGTGGACGGGGAGACGGGGCTGGTTCAGGGGCATGGGGAGACGGGGCTGGTTCAGGGGCATGGGGAGGCAGGGATGGTTCAGGGATATGGGGATGGGGAGACAGGGCTGGTTCACGGGGGTGGGGATGGGGAGACAGGGCTGGTTCAGAGGTATGGGGATGGGGAGACAGGGCTGCTGAGCCTGAAGCTGCATCTGTTTGGCCTGGCACCAGGGAAGGGCAAGGATAACCGATTTAGTAAGTTTGCCTCCATTGATTAAATGTCGGCTAAAAGAGGAGTGAAACATAAACACTCAGAATTTTCTGTGACGATATTATTAGGCAACTAATGTTTGGGGAGCAAAAGTAGCCTATTTCACTATGGACTATGCTAATCACCACCACTCATGGACTACACCCACCTATCTTTGTGAAAAATTGGGTGACACTTTCTTTTCTCTCTCATGTCTTTCTTTCCTTTCTTTTCATTTTTGGAAACCAGATTTTTCTTAGGGATGCTCTACCGGCACTCCTCACTCGCAATTCACTGCTAGCAAGTACAGTTC
This sequence comes from Oncorhynchus keta, assembly GCF_023373465.1. Lineage (NCBI taxonomy): Eukaryota > Metazoa > Chordata > Actinopteri > Salmoniformes > Salmonidae > Oncorhynchus > Oncorhynchus keta. Next base: position 21,888,564 of record NC_068443.1, on the reverse strand, counting down.
GAGCCTGGTTTGGGGGCAGGTCCGAACCATTTAATTTGCATTGTAAATAAAACAAATATTAATAATAATATAATAAAATAATATAATAAAATATTATATTAATGATGATAGGTTAATAATTTAATATTGAAAAACATTTACCTAATCACCCCCCCCCCCTTCAAGTTCGCAAATTAACATTCCAATCTATGTCACTTTTACAATAAACTAAAATGTGCAAATACCTAGAGCTATGTGACTGATAGGTCCCGTATTGATCGCCAGGGGGCGCTAATTGCACACCATCAATGCAGAATTAGCTTCAATCCATAACCCATACTGGAAAGCCAATGAGCCATACCTAAAAATGATTCAGCCCTGCCACACAATTTTGAGTAAGGGCTATTCATATTTTTTTCCCATGTTGGACATGCAGTTAAACCACTGTTCATTGAAAATAAGATTTTTTTCTTAACTGACTTGCATAGTAAAATAAAATAAAAATACGTGGTGGACTTTTTCCACATACTTTTCAGGGTGTCGATATAAGCCCAAAAAAGTATAGCATGACACAACAAAACTAACCGACTACCCTGACCTACTGATGACACGCAAAGTAGGGCTATACAGTCCCAGTAATGCTTCTAACATGTTGAGCTTCGCTATAATATTTTGTATTTGTTAAAACAGATGAATTTATATGTTGTCGATAATTGTTCCTCTGCATGAATTCAAACTACTGTAGCCGATTCATAGCTTCAGTGATATCACAAATAAATAACATATCGCCTGGGCCTACTTGAGTAGTAGTATATCTACTAAATGCATGGTTCAGATGAATGGGGTACTGGGTGGGCAAAAGCATGGGGTTAAGTAAGAGACACGTTGGGAATTGTGTAAACAGCCCCGGGCAGTGGAAAAAGTTCATGCCCGGGTCCCTGTAAGAAGAAACCGATGGAGCGCCAGTGCACAGCCATTTAATCAAGACGACCTGTAAGGGATTAGGGCGATATTGAGGCCGTAATTTAGCCTCACAATGACCATTAACAATTTCATGTTTTCGCCTCCTGTGTTTATTCTCTAGAAAGTTAACATGTGTGGCAAAAGAGCAGCTGTAGGGGAGCATCTTATTCATCCTAAATGATATAGCCTTTGTCCACAGGCATTCACTACGACTGGCGGACCGATACACGTTTGTGTAGTTTGCATTCGTTTATTGGCAAATTTGAAGAACTATGGAATCACTTAATTGCATGAAATATATCCACGATGAAAAAAATAGATATTGTTGCTGAGCGTGGGCTCTGGCAAATATGCCTAATTTATTAATACAAAATAGCTAGGTATGCATGAAGAAATATTACACTTAGAAAAAAAGGTTCTGCATAGAACCAAAAAGGGTTCGATGCTTGCTTAAGGTTCTATATAGAACCGAGATTGTTTCCATATAGAACCCTGTATGGAACTCAAGGGTTCTATATGGAACTACATTTCAAATCAACTGAAAGTTTATTGATCACATACACAGATTTGTAGCTGTTTTCGAAGGTGCAGCAAAATGCTTGTGTTTCTAGCTCCAACAGTGCAGTAATACCTAGCAATACAAATATTTTTTTTAAATACACACATTTTAGTTCCGTGAAGAAGAACCCCTGGGGTTCTGATCAAAGAACCTTACAAAGGGGTTCTTTATAGAAACTTTAGGGGTGCCATCTAAGAAGCGTGTTTTCTAATAGTGTAGGCTTAATTAATATCAAAACGATAATATCACTTATATCACTTCTGTATAATTAATATAATTGTTTATATATAATGCTAACCTGATCATCCATAATCATTTCTGATAGGCCGACAATTTTATTTTGAATAGTGTGTCCGTGGGATAATTTTGAGTGAATATGTTTTATTTTAGTAATAAAATTGGCAACCTAAAAAAATATTTACAACTGAATGTCATGGTGTCCACGTTTAGCAGCATATAAGAGAGGCTGTATAGAGAATAGATAAATACAATAAAACGGGTCATAAGCGTGTTAGACATTCAACTTGATACAATCTGTTTGATTTTAGTTAGTTGTCTGAGCTAATAGATAAGAGGCTTTCCCATGCAACAAAAACTAACGGTAGGCCTATATAGTTTATCTTGTCTAAGCTACATTATAATGCAATTATTCCGTTAGCAGTCACACCTTTTGACCACAAGAATGACACATGTTAGCTGTTTGACCACCCCATTTGGTGCCTCTATTTAATCTGCTTCTCACTTAGAGCAAACTTTCGCACCTTGACTCTTTCTCTGGCCAAACCCAGCTTTAATTATGTCGTAATGACATCTCACATACCGCCCACTGCACTGGATGAGGAGCACTCCGTGGAGCTTTGATCCGACCGCGCGTGTTGATTGAGACTTTTTACTAACAGACTGCCTTAATAAAGCTTGGTATTAGGACACTAAAAGGCAGGAAGCAAACACTTGGGGTTATTGCCGCCTCCTAACGCGTATGTATTGCTTATTTGAAAACAGATGTGCGGCAAGTTAAGCTTGCAATTGAGTGATTCACCCAAACTGAGGTGATAGAGGACTTTTTGTTGTCCAATTATATCAGAATGAATAGCAACATGTAAGCACATTCTGAATGAAAATTATTGTTTAAACTTGATTGTAATAGCATATTAATGAATGTGCCAATTAAGGTCACACGAACTGTCTTAATCTAAATGTAGGCCTATATGGCTGCGTTTACAAAGGCAGCCCAATTCTGATCTTTTTTCCCCACTAATTGGTCTTTTGATCAATCACATCAGAACTTTTCACATCAGATCTTTTTCAGCGCTGATTGGTCAAAAGACCAACTCTTGGAAATAAACCAAAAAAACAATCATAATTCGGGTGCCTACACAGGCAGTCCAATTCTGGTCATTGATTTGGGACTGTCTGTGTAAGTGCAGCCTATTAGGCCACCAGACAATATTTTCAGAATTTACTAAATACATTGGTAATTCATTATTTATCCTTCCACCTGTTGGTTTCTCTAATGTGTTTGCTCATGTTTGGAAATATTCTTCAGTAACAAATTTAGTTCATAATCTGATTGTGTACGTGAGCAGGCAGCGCGTTTACGCCTGGAGTCTTGTGTCTTTGGCTGGACGGGACTGGGAGTTACCAACACCTCCTCTCTTTTTCTAAAGTCGTGTGTGTGGCCAGGATATTCATTGCTGCTCACTCTGTACTACCTGACCTCCAATTGGGCGCCTCGGATTATTTTGGGGAGGAGCTTTACTCGCAGCAAAAAGGGGGAAAGAAGTTAACTCCGAAAAAGTATTCTGTAGTGACGGATGCCCAAAGTTCAGACGTTTTTCCATGTGCGCCTCAGCACACAGAGATGGAAACCGCTTATACCTATTAAGACACGGTACAGCGCGTTCCTGATATTATCATTTTTCAAGTGACAGGACAGGAACTCCTGCTTTGAGCACCTCAGCTTTTCAGAAGGAAAAAGTGGAGCTCTCCCGCTGCATACATTGGGAAGTTCGTTTTACGCAGGAGCATAGTTGAGCTGTGGGTAGAAGAAGACATGCAGGCGCGCTACTCCGTCTCGAGTCCCAACTCTCTGGGCGTCGTGCCTTACATTAGTAGCGACCAAAGCTACTACCGGGCCGCTGCTGGTGGAGGATACACCGGGATGCCGGCCCCTATGAGTATGTACTCTCACGCGGCCCACGACCAGTACCCGGCCAGTATGGCGCGAGCCTATGGACCATATACCCCGCAGCCCCAACCGAAAGATATGGTAAAACCGCCGTACAGTTACATTGCGCTTATTACTATGGCTATCCAGAACTCGCCTGACAAGAAGGTTACCCTGAATGGGATTTATCAGTTTATCATGGAGAGGTTCCCGTTCTACCGAGACAACAAGCAGGGCTGGCAGAACAGCATCAGGCACAACCTCTCTCTCAACGAGTGTTTTGTCAAAGTTCCCCGTGATGACAAAAAGCCTGGCAAGGGGAGCTACTGGACCCTGGACCCGGACTCATACAACATGTTCGAGAACGGCAGCTTCTTGAGGAGGAGGCGACGGTTCAAGAAGAAAGACGCAATGAAAGACAAGGATGACCGGGGTGCTAAGGAGACGCCGTCTAGACAGGGCCGGGACACGGAGCAGCCAATGCAGGGCTCACAGCCTGTCAGGATTCAGGATATTAAGACCGAGAACGGGAACGCTACACCCCCACAGACCGCCTCGCCCTCCCTGAGCACCGTGCCCAAAGTCGAGAGCCCCGGCAGCAGCAGCAGCATGTCCAGTGGTGGCAGCCCCCACAGCATCCCGTCCAACAGGTCCATTGGCATGGAGAGCTCCGAGCAGCAGCAGCACCACCACAGCCAGGCCCAGGCACAGGGCTTCAGTGTGGACAACATCATGACTTCCCTCCGGGGGTCTCCACAGGGTGCCACAGAGCTTGCCCCATCCCTCCTCGCCTCATCCAGGACAGGTATAACACCGTCTTTGTCCCTAAGTTATTCACCGAACCAGACGTCAGTCTATAGCTCACCGTGTAACCAAAACTCTATCTCCACTACCTCGAATGCGTCCTACCATTGTAATATGCAAGCAATGAGTTTATACGCAGGGGATAGATCTAGCCACCTAGTTCCTACTACCACCGTGGATGAAACGTTGCCAGATTACTCCATCACTACAACCTCCTCCTCTCTGGCCCACGGCAATCTAAACTCTGCGCAGGAGGGCCACCATCCCCACCAAGGGCGTCTTCCCTCATGGTACCTCAACCAGGCCGGGGACCTGGGCCACCTCGGGGCGACCTACCCCACCCAGCAGCAGAACTTCCACTCCGTGCGCGAGATATTCGAATCTCAAAGAATTGGCTTGAATAATTCTCCAGTGAACGGGAATAACAGCTGTCAAATGTCCTTTCCCTCTAGCCAAGCCATCTACCGCACACCGGGAGCTTTCGTATATGACTGCAGCAAGTTCTGACCGAAGTTTATTGTATTGATCTTTTTCATAAAAATAACTTGAGTCGTTTCCCCCACCACCTGCCCCAAACGATGGACTAAAATGAACAGAAAAGGACAGAAAAAAAGACATGATCTTGGTTTGTAAAGAACAGTGTTACTGCAAATAACACGTAAGTCTCTTCTCGCTTTTGTGAAATGTTTAAAAGATATGCTAAAGATATGCCAGTCTTTCATGGACATACTATAACGTGTAAATTGCATATAGTAATTTATTTCTAAACTGTAGCCGGATATTATGGACCAAACACCAAAACGTGTTTCTAAATTGAATTGCCTTAATTGTCCGAATATGTTCCATTATAAAAAGCGGAACCTGTATATCGTCCTACTCTTTCAAAGTTTCTCCTTTTGTTGAAAAGTATTCTGAAGGAATTTCATTGTTTGTTTAATAAATTGACATTTTATTTGAGTTAAAGCTACGCTTGATTTCTTATAGACTATGACATTCTCAACACTGAAAATGGTGTAGGTTATGGTCTAATGTCCTTGCTTATGGATGCAAGCAAATAATAATGGAAACACGTATTTAATCCTTAAATCGATTGTGTGTTAGGGCTACTGTTTGGGAACCAATTATGGATCAAGGATTTAACTGCGTACGAGTTTAGTTGATAGTTATATATATATATATATATATATATATATATATATATATATATGCTATATAGGCCATACTGCACCCTGATTCAAAATTATCGACGTGGGATCAGCGGAAGTAATTGAAAAATCTTAAATCAGTATTTTTTCAAAGACAGGTTAGATTACCATCCTCACTGTAAATGTCCACAGAAAAAAATATAATTCTAATCACGGAGTTGGGTCGGTTCGTTTAGGCTAGGTCTATGGCCAGACGAGTCCCAATATCCGAAATAATTATAGTCTAAAAAAATAAGTGTTGCCTGATAACAAAATCTAAATCGAGTTGAATAATAAATAATTGCCTAAATTATCATGGAATGTTTCTAGATTAGGAATACATGTATTTATGTATTTTCTAAAGGTTGAATTTTAATGCAACTCGCTACAGTCAGTTGTGATTGAATAGTACGTCCTGTTCTCCAAGAGGTCAACTGCATATAGCCTACAAATAAATTGACCGTATGTGTTTTGAGGATTTGAAGTAGCAGCGCATCTAGTTGATTGTTTTACTTCATATTTAAAGGGACACAGCTCTCCTCTTGTCAGACACAAATGGTCTGGCAGCATCTTGACCTGGGGCCCTCTGGCCTCATAACAGTTAGTCGATGCATGCGAACAGTCCGCACAGCAAAACTGACTTGTTTTGAATAGCCACGTGTGTTTACAGGCACATTCCAACGCTTACTTAATATCATACCATGCATACCAAAGATTTACCCAAGATGTAGCCACACGAGGTTTGGGGACAGCGATCATTTTGACTCCAACATGACAATGCATCTCTATTAGGTAGATGAGAGCTGAACTCATCGTAAAGCGCGTGCACCAAGCAATAGCCTATATGCCTTTTTATTGAATTACAGTTTTTGTATTTTTAATTTAAAACATTCACAAGGGTCTTTCCTAATTTGCATCTTCTTTAGAAATCTAGAAATGTGTAAATATTGAAAATGGCAGGTTAGGGTAAATTTGAAGACTAAAAAAAAAAACAATTCAGACAGCTGGTTTGCCTCAACTGGTTAGTGAATTGACATATTTCCTCTGTTGTCACATTAAACAATTACAAAAACATGTTCCACTGCCTAAGTTTAAATCTTTGGGGACAGCATGATATGATGTATGGTTGAAGAAAATTCGATGAATTTGGTGTATTTGCCATGATTGGAAACATGGGAGCGTATAGCCATGTCGTGCGTAAAATCAGTATATTTATCGTAAACTTCTATCCCTCCAGTTGAATACTCTTATACATTACATATTCGGTTATTTACGGTTTTGTAAATTAAATGGACATACATAGGCCGACTGTCTTGTTTCCAGGTGTGACGGTAGACCTGTGCGTAATGTAGGCCTGTGCCTAAATTAGGCCTGTGCGTAAAGTAGGCCTATACCTTGCGTAAAAGTATATACCATATTGTCAAGTTCCAGGAATAAAATAAAACAATCCACTAATTATTATAATAATATAATAATATAATAACTATTATAATAATAAACAGTAATTTTTTAAACAATTTCTAATAAGGCACATTATATCCATGTACCTGTACAGTAAGTACATAGCTACCTCAACTACCTCGTACCCTTGCACATCGACTCGGTAATGGTACTCTCTGTATATAGCCATGTTATTTTTCTACTTCCTATATATGGACATGTTATTTCTCCTCATTATTTTTATTCGTTCACTGTGTCACTATTTCTATGTTTTATAGAATGTTGTATCTTATCTTTAACTCTCCGTTGATGGAAAAGGACCCGTAAGTAAACATTACACTGCGAGTCTACACCGGTTGTCTACGAAGCATGTGACAAATATTTATTTTATTTCAATTGCAAAACAGCATACTGGGCTATATCGCAAAAGGTTATCAGAGGCAAAGGGTGTTTTCACAGTACGAACATGTATAGGCTATACGATGTTTTCAAATAAGAGGCGGTTGGTAGTGATTACCGTGGTTAATTTAGCTGCTAATTGCCTGGATAGGGTCAACAAAGCACTTTACATTTATATAGAACTTCTACTGCTATAGGTTCTGTTAAGCGCTCTGTTATTCCACTGTTAACTTTGGGCTATAGCCTAATCTCAATATAACGACATTGGTTGACTTGATGTTCTATTCAAGTGGATGAGTTGCATGAATCGTTTTTTTTTTGCTGTTGTTGTGCATAAATAACTGTTATCAAGGAGGCCCTCGGGGCGACAGGGTCAAACGGGATATGATTGTATGAGCATGGCAGCGTCTCGTGCATCCTCTGGGCACAAACATAGGCCTGGAGGTTTCTATGAATAAAACAATTGACTTTTTAGTATGTATACAGCCTACAGTTTAGCTGATCGCGTGGGCCGATAACAACATTACCAAAATTAGTTATAATAGCTATAGATAGGCTATTTCCTTTCACAATATAAACAACTTAAACAAAAACAACTAAACAAGAATATTCATAATAATAGCTAGTCGTATAGTAGTAGCCTATACTAGTTGCAGGCAAATATAATAACAAATAGGCCTAAAGATAGTAGGAACAAGCTGAATAATAGCCACAATCAAAAAAGAATAAATAATTACAGATTATGAATCACAATAACAATGACAACAGAATCATAGTGGAGACCAAAAATAAACTGTTAGAAAAATAATTGTGTTTAATTGAGCAACACTTGAAAAAAACGATGAAATGAAAAACGATGGAATGCAGTTCTGTAGGCCCCATTCTCCCCCACGGTCGAATAGTTGTAATCAACCTCATCAAACTAATTAGATCCTTTCCCAAGTAATAAACAAACGTCGTGTTAGTCCCAAGATTGATGGCACCCTCGCAGAACTGGCCAGGTCAGGAAGGAATCAAATTCAATCAGAGAACTGGAATCCCTTATCATGGGACGGAAAAGGTAGAGAAGGAGACGCGGGTCAATGGGGAGGATGTCCGCCGCCGGAGCACCATCAACAATACCGCAAAGGGAAAGCAAGGCAAGGCAGGAGAAAGAGACTGTGCTGTGTGGGTACATAGCAACACTCTTGACTATACAAAACATAATTTCTAGCTTTCTATTCTTGGACCCTACTGCGCAGTTGGAACGTGAACTGCGACGAACACATCCACAAATAGCCTATAGATCTGGCGAAATTCAAGATCAAAATGTGCCATAGTAGTATTTCTACACAATTCCTAAAAGTATCTACAGATTACAGAATAGCATACAAACCGGTCCCACACAAATATTTTGTCTAGGTCCTAGGACAACTAACAGTAGGCCTAAGTCTTTAACATGCATAATGATAATAACATTATTGTTATTATTGTTATTATTCAATAGCTATTGTACACATATTATTGATCTGTTGTTGTTTTCTTCTTCTTGTTAGGCCTGCTACTAATCCTCCCACTATACAAACCACTACAAGAACAACTACTAGGCTATACTAGCCTACTACTACTAGGACTACTACAAAACAACAACTACTACTACTACCAGCCTACTACTACCACCATTACTACTACAACTAAAACAACAACTACTACTACTAATACTATTACGTCTACTTCTACTATTATGCTATTACAATGAGATATGACTATTTACATTGATGTTATTACTTAAATGTGTGTCCGTGACTAATTGTGAGTTGTGTATTGAGAAATAGGCCTACTTTATTTTCTTTACAGATAACAATGACCTGTTTTCTTCATTTTAAGGCCTCTATGAAAATGTATTGATTTTGGCATTTAGCTAGGCCTATTGTTTTGAAAGCCTGCACGAGTAACGCTATATACCTGCTTTCACATTGTACATTTGGCAAAACGTCGTTTTTCTATACACTTTCTCCTCTCTGACTTCACTGTCCCCTAAATATTCTCTCATTTTCCTGAAAGGTTCCGCTACATTCCTGAAAATTGACAGCTTCGCATGCACTTCAGCACGCATCCATCCCTTCTCACACTCTCTCTCACATTGTTTTGGCTTAAATACACAAAACAAAGCGACAGTGTTCTACATTCATATGATATTTAATAGTAAAAAAAAACACGATTTCAATATCCGTTTTTTTAAGTAAACAGAATTAGACTAAAAATAGATAATATATATTTCTGATCCCTGGTTGGACATTATTTAACATTAATGGAGATACATATATTCAAATGCAATAGTCCTGAACTTCACCTACGTCATGGTTGATTTACTGATGATTGATAAATTACCATGCGAGTTTAGTAGGCTATAGACTATAGCCTATTTATAAGCATTAGACTTCCCGGGTCCTCACACACAGGCATCACTCAATGGAAAATGCATGTAATAGTATTGGTTTTGTCGCCTTTGTAACAATGCCGTATGTGCCATAATGTTGCCTAGGCTAGAGAAAGGTAAAATCACATCCACCAACTGATAAACATAATTTAAGATTTCCATGTGTGCAGCAGAACAGCTAACTAACATGATCACTGACAAACGATCAGGGACTAACTTCGCTTGTTAAAATATGTATTTTAACAAAGCAAGTTCCCTTAGAAGTCAATCATAAAAAGTTTAAAAAGTAAACTTTATGAACTGGGAAAGTATAGGAACAACTACAGTGGGATCACCGCGCGTGCTATTTGCTCTGTGTTCTGCCGTCACGTGCCAAAGCCTGGGGCCCAGAAGAGCTCAACTCAACGGACCCGCACAGGAGATCGGTAAAAATCAGCTCGCTCTTAACCATTATTATTTCTCTAATACGAATTAAAACACTAAAATAGCTTATTCTACACAGTATCCTAAAAACTAACATGTATTTAACCAACACTAAAATAAAAAATGTACGAGAATTTAACAAAATATGGCCCATCGTGAATTTAAATAGCCTACTAACTAACGCATTCTGTCAGCCTTGTACGCTCCACAGTGAAACAGTATATAGGCCTACTACTATTTGTTTTTTACAAATATTAAACAACATTATATTCGCGGATAACAATGATAGCTTGCCTTTATAAAAAATATAAAACAACAACAAATCCTATGTTGCAATAACAACAACATAACGCATAATAGGCTGATGATAGTCTTAACTATTGTGCTAATCAGATTTTTTAACATTGATAAATTCGTATCTAAAGGAAATGGCTGGGATTTAAACATATCAAATGTATTGGATTTCACGAATAATTGAAGAGGTGTCTATTAGTTATTGTTCGATGGGGCTTGTCAATAGAGCTGCTTTTAATCGCGTTTTCGTGTTAAGTAGCCTCGCATGATTAAATCAAACTGATAGCATTTCCAAACAGCACTATAAACGGAACAAATGGGTCAAAGGAGACTCGTTTAACCGCATTCCTCACTTTTACCATGCCCCTGAAACAGTGGTGTCACACGCCACCCTGGACTGTGCGCACTTTTCCAGAATAACTCAACCCATATTCATTTCCATTTTACCCCGAGCAGGGGGCAGGGTTGTCGCTAGTTAACACAGCCACAAAGTCCAAATTGTCTAGGAGTGTTTCCCAAACTCGGTCTTAGACCCCGTTAGGGTTAAGATTTTGGTTAGGTTTATAATCAGATTTAGGAGCAGCGGGTAGCCTAGCAGTTAAAAGCGATGGACCAGTAACCAAAAGGTTGCTGGTTTGAATCCTCGAGCTGACTATGTGAATAATCTGTTGATGTTCTGTTGAGCAAGTCACTTAACCCTAATTGCTCCAGTAAGTCGCTCTGGATAAGAGCTTCTGTTAAATTACTCAAATGTAAGAATAGAAATAGTCGAAAATGGGTGGGGTTTATCCATAATTATGACTTTGTGGCTGTGGTAACTAGGGATGGGTGAGGGAAGAGGGGGAAACACCGTGGCGTCCTACTGCGGCACTGGAGACTGTGCACCTGTGTGGCTGGGTGACCGACTCAGTCAGCTCAAAAACTGCTGTGTTTCAGCTCACAGTTGGTTACAATGCCCGATCTCAAAGCGCCATCTGTTTCTAATTAAGAGTCCATATAGACGCAAGCTCGACCTGACAGTCAAACTAGTGAAAGGCTCGAGGTCTTACAGATAAAAAATAATAATACCCCACCCACGCCATTGCCTCTTCTCTGAAACTCACAATGTCTCATTAAAGTTCAAGGTCGAACGTGGGTCCCTAAATAGGCATCCATCTTTTTGTATTTAGATTATTTACGTAAAAACATATAATGACCTATTACACCACAATGTTTTCTATATGTAAAATACTTTCAAGTTAATCCAGTGCCCACAGCTGAACGTAGGTCTATCTTGGTACCGCATGTAGCAGTTTCAAGGCCCAAATCAAGACACATGTTATATTTAAGCAATAAGGCATAAGGGGTTGTGGTGTATGGCCAATATACCACGGCTAAGGGCTGTTCTTAGCATGACGCATTGAAGAGTGCCTGGACACAGCCCTTAGCCGTGGTATATTGGCCATACACCACAACCCCCCCGAGGTGCCTTATTGCTATTATAAACTGGTTACCAACATAATTAGAGAACTAAAAATACACGTTTTGTCATATAGGTGGTATATGGTTTGATATACCACGGCTGTCAGCCAATCAGCATTCAGGGCACGAACCACCCTTTGTATAATTAAGCAATAAGGCCCGAGGGGGTGTGGTATATGGCCAATAAACCATGGCTAAGGGCTGTTCTTAAGCTCAACGAAATGCGAGTGCCTGGACACAGCCCGTAGCCTTGGTATATTGGTCATATATCACAAACCCCCAAGGTCCCTTTTTGGTATTGGTTACCAACGTAATTAGAGCAGTACAAATAAATGTTTTGTCATACCCATGGTATATCGTCTGAAATAACCCGGATATTAGCCAATCAGGATTCAGGACTCGAACCACCCAGTTTATAATCAAGATTTTACTCTGCAACAAGGTTATGGCAAAGGTCTTGAACTCGTGTGGTTAGACTATATTAAACAGACATATTGCACAGAAAACGTTTCATATTAAACACATCCAAACGCGCACTCCAGCAGTTTTGGAACTCAGTGCACAGGGGGAAATAAAATAAGTAGTGTGATTTCAGATCGAGGGGAAACGGCCATGCACGAAGACCTACGGATAACCCGAGAAGCCGTGCACGAAACGCAGAAACTACACCGCATTGCCTTGAAGTTGTCCCTTAAACCTAACTCTGCTCTGCTCTACTCTGCTCGGTCGTGTGTGGAGACTGGAGACTGAGGCTAATTGTAGCCGATTTTTTACGCACGGTGCTGGGCCATGAATTCTCGATTCTGCCAGTGTTTTATTTCCACTCTAGTTAAAATGTACGTTGATATTTTTTAATGTCTCATACCAGACTTGTTGAATATAGGTGCATTTTTCTGTTTTAATTATGCAACAAGGAGGAAAACGTAATCAATCTCTACAGCTGTAAATGAGAAGATAATAAATTATGCTGAATTTTCTTTCGATTTCTCATGCTTCCCCTCGTTATAAAACAGGTTGTCTATATCAAATTGTCATCCACTCATTCGATTCACGGCCATATATATCAAACGGAGAAAGTATTATTTGTGTATGTTGTGTTGAATTATAATTTCTGGGTTTGAGATTCAACAAGTAGGGTCACATTTGTTCATTTCACAGGCCCTAATACATGTTGACTTTAGAGGGTCTTGGTGCATACCATGAGCGAGTCTATAGATGCAAAGCAACATTTACCTCATATGTGTATACTTCTAGAGCTATATTTCTAACAATGGGTGTATTATTCACATGTCATTACACATGATGAGACAATAATTATTACGATATTGTAATAATGACAAATTATTACATATATGCCTACTTCATATAAACGTTTAAATAATGGAACATAAATGTAAATACATTAGCCCTACATACATAGCCCTACATATGAAAATATAAATAGCGCATAGCCTGTAGCCTGATGTCAACCTAAAAAATTACATAACCCCCCCCACCAAAAAAACACCAAAAAAACAATGTCTTTATTGTAGTGTAGGAAATAAACAGAATAATTCAATACAAATCAATAGATTTCAACAATGTCTCCTTACTCGATTATCATCGATACTGTACGTCCATCTACGGCCTATGACCATGCTTTCTAGGATAGCAATGTAGAGCAAATTCAACGAACTTGAATCTGTGAGCATGTGACATGATACATAAAAGCCGCCCGCCTGGGCCATGCTATTTGAGCCACAGTTGCAGTTGTCTGTGTCTTTCGTAGGTCTCGTTCCATTTTATAGTGCTTGGCAGCCACGAACGTTAGAACCACGTCAACGTTAGACTGTACACTGGTCACAGTCGACCATTACTGTCTGGCTCTTTTTTCAGGGAATTGTTATAATTCGTCTAACATGAGAAAGAACATATAGGGACAACGAATAAGGATGCAAAAAATGGTACAACGGTTTTAATAACCTTAAACATTTTAATCAGAAAAGTCAAAAGGTGTGCAGTTATTATTTCCTATTTTCCCTACAGATATAGCCCCAACAGGATCAGTGAATGGTATTTTAGTAAATTGTGATCGATCTTTTACCTTATGCTATTTTAGAATATTTACCAAATAGATTTCAGTCGGCTTTATTTACAATTTTAAAAAATCACATTCCCATGTTCATGAGTTCATCAGCACTTGCAATGGTGATATCCCTGTCAGTCAGTATACACACACACACACACACACACACACACACACACACACACACACACACACACACACACACACACACACACACACACACACACACACACACACACACACACACACACACACACACACACACACACACACACACACACACACACACACACACACTGTCTTGGCTTCTTATCTCCATAGTGTGCACAGTGTTCTCCCCCTGTTCCTCACACCTTATAACTCCAGAGTGGTGTCATGTCATCAGAGCAGGAATGCAGGTGCAGGCCATCACCCACCATAACACACAGGAGCAGGAGGACCAACACAGCCTTGCTGAGAGCAGATGGAGAGAGAGAAAAGGGATGGACAGTCGACACAAATGATCATAACAGTGATCTACATGAAGTGAAAGAGCAATGAGGAGAGGGAGAAGAGATGGAATTGATATATTCTCTTTCTTTCTCATAAATACCTGTGTTGCATTTATGCACACTCTTTTGCAAGGAACAATATATTTTTATGTTTATGAGTATGTGTGTTTGCGTGTGTGTATGTGCGTATGTGCATGTGAATGCATATGTGTGTGTGTGTGTGTGTGTGTTCGGGGGTAGCAAAGTCGTAAATAAAATTCCCGTTGGCCACCAATCCCAGGCTGCAGCATCCCCCTAGTCCAGACGGCCCGGCCAGCACCAGAAGATGATACATTGAGGGTGCATGTGTACATTCTGTTCTGTTGTGATTTGAAGGAGAGAATGAGTCTTAGACCACCAAAACAGTCTGTAAGCCGCCTGCATCCTGAACAGACCTCTTCCTCTGCTTCTCTCTCTCCAGTCACCTCTCTTTCCTCTTCTCTTTCCAATCTTGCTGGTTTCCCACTAGGTATCGCTGCCAATGTCACATGCATCTCAAGGTTCAGAAATTGGTCAAGTAATCATTGTTTTTTGTTGCCTAAGTCTACAACATTGAGCAAATAATTAATTAGACAATTAACCCTGAAGCCAGGAGAAAAAACATTCTTACAATTATATAAAAACATACTTTCCCCTCACCTCTACTGCTGAAGACAAAGTCTTAATTCTTTCAGAGGTGGTGTTGATAGCCATTCAGAGGAAGCTACTGTGTGATGGCTGATGGGTATGGAATTGAACTGGGGGAAGCAGAGCAGCAGACAGGAGAGTGGATCCAGATGATGTCACCAAATACATAACCACTGGACTGCAGACAGAAGCCAGGGTTCTCCCCCCCTCCCTCCCTCCCTCCCTCCCTCCCTCCCTCCCTCCCTCCCTCCCTCCCTCCCTCCCTCCAAGTGATCCTGACAACCATTGTAGTCTGTGTCTATTAGTATGCGTGTGTCCCCTTTAGTGTGTGTTTGTGTGTGTGTGTGCCAGAGAGAGAGAAAAGGAGAGAGCTTTGTTTGAGTGACAGCCTTGCACTCAGGCATGCTCCATGTTTCCACTTAGATTATGATCAGTCTATGCAACCAGAATAGCAGGAAGGGGTGATTTACCTCCTGAAGCACTGTGTTTTAAACGCACAGGCATGGGCAAGGGGGCACACACAGGCACTCAGACACTGGTACACACACACAAACATGCATGTTCACAAACATAACCACACACACACTTGCACACACACACACACATACATACACGCACACACTGCAGTGTCATGGAGGATTACTATGCTGGGGGGTGTGGGGTGAAACACTGACATAGAAACCCAAGCCGGTGAAAATAATAACATTCACGAAACCCACAACTATTAGAATATTACACTCAGTAAGAACACTGAAGTAGATGCATGTTTCAAATAACTCAACAGGAGTTATGACCAGATGGAACAGCACATATGTATCCTATTTAGTCTATAGCGCTAACCTCAACTGGTCACATACCCTGTTTTATCAATGTAATCTTCTAATGTAGTCATCATATGCCATTGAAAGAAATCGCAGAAGAAAATAAGAAATGTAAGAAATGCGTAACAAAATGGAAACATTTTGCGATGCTTAGGCCTATACCATATGTAACATTTTAATATGTCTGGAATTCATACATTAAAAAACAATATTAGAATATATTCTATATAGGTCTCAATTCTATATACTATTCACTATAATAATGCAAAAAGTATTCTAAATGGTGGTTGTCAGTCAGTACCACTGGACAATCTGCCCTTTGACCCCTCTGTTCAATAGAAAGCAGATAGCCTTCCTTATGGGGCGTTTCAACACCTTGTTGTTTACACTCAAGTCAACAAATGTTCTCTAAGTCCTCCTTCTCTTGCTTGACTGCTTGACTGGATAAAATCTCTGACAGGATCAGAAAAAAAATAGAAAGAAGACGAGGAAGATGGAGGATGTAAGAATGCATATATGTTTGTATGTGTGTGTGTGTTTAAGTGATGGACAGATCAGCCAGGTCACCCGTGATACAAGTCAGTATTGGATGTCCATCCATGTCTGAGGAAGTCGGGAGATTATGTGGAAACCAGCCACTAGGGGCAACAGTGAGCGCTGTCCCTAAGGGGATGGTGGATTGGCATAAGCACCTGCCTTTGATTCCAAAGGTTTGAATCCAGCAATAGAAAGTTATTTTAGTTTTAAGCCTATGCCAAACCTTAACCCTTACCTTATCCATTCAAAGTTAATGGCCAACCTTAAAAATTCAGAGTTAATACATAAACTGAACCCCAAACACTTTGAAATTTGACATTTGGAACAACTTCTAAATTTGACATTTGAGAAACATGGATGAACTTCTATTTCTGATGTGAGACTGTGAGAGCTGGTAGGGACAGATTGAGAAAAGGAGAGAGCGATGGAGGGAGGGGTGGACTGGCATCGTAATCACTCTGACAGGCAATTGATAATGTGCAGTCGAGTCCTCCTCACTATTTGTTTTAACGTCAAATTGTTACGATTAGGAGGTACGATCTTTCAACTTCCCCTTCCCCACACAGACCTTGACAAATAGAGTGCAACTTAAAACAGCACAGTTATAAATTAACTGTCTGTGTTCCATATGCGCCGGGTATAGTCAGAGTTCAGAGCACACCTACTTACACTATATATACAAAAGTATGTGGACACCCCTTCAAATGAGTGGATTCAGCTATTTCAGCTACACCCGTTGCGGACAGGTGTGTAAAATTGAGCACAGAGCATGCAATCTCCATAGGTGTCACCTTTCATACAAGTCAGTTCGTCACATTTCTGCCCTGCTTGAGCTGCCCCGGTCAACTGTAAGTGCTGTTAATTTGAAGTGGAAACGTCGAGGAGCAATAACGGCTCAGCCGCAAAGTGGTAGTCCACACAAGCTCACAGAACGGGACTGCCGAGGGCGCGTAAGCGTGTAAAAATCATCTTTCCTCAGTTGCAATACTCACTAACGAGTTCCAAACTGCCTCTGAAAGCAACGTCAGCACACTAACTGTTCGTCTGGAATTTCATGAAATGGGTTTCCACGGCCGAGCAGCCGCACACAAGCATCCTCTGGAGTGATGAATCACGATTCACCATCTGGCAGTCCGATGGACTCTCTCTCTCTCTCTCTCTGTCTGAGCTGTATGTGTGCTGGAAAGACATATTTTGTCAGTGATTCCTCTCCCAGATAGCCCCAGATCAGTGGTTCATATCTCTGCTCCATCTCCAGGCTCTCTGTTCATGTAAACATACCCAGTCTATGACTGCTCTAATGTTTTCCCCAATGTGTTTACACTGACAAGTCATAAAAACATGTGAACTTGTGGAAAAAGAGTCCAGACAATGGACATGAGAATAGATGCATGCACATGTACATTTTAGCAGACAGTCTTATCCAGAGCAATTAGGGTTAAGTGCCTTGCTCAAGGGAACTCAGGGATTCAGCTCAGGGATTCAAACCAGCAACCTTTCGGTTACTGGTCCAACACTCTTAACCACTAGGCTACCTGCCGCCACATAATTACAGTTACAATAATGGCCTACATCTAAAACAATTTAGTGCTTTTCAGAGTGTACAATGTACTGTATGAAATACAGCTTTGACAGTGCTGTAGGCTTCATTAATAAGGTGGTTCCAGTAAACCATAGTCAACAAAGATTCCAAAAGAAGAAACTTCAGATAACTACCTGGATAGCAATACAAAGACATGGACTCTCACACCACATCATTCACACACACATCATCATTCTCTGTTGCATGCGTTTGTTAAATGTACAGTACACACACACACACACACACACACACACACACACACACACACACACACACACACACACACACACACACACACACACACACACACACACACACACACACACACACACACACACACACACACACACACACACACACACACACACACACACACACACATCACTCTGGTCCTCATGCTGTAGTCCGCTTTCAGCCTGATTTAGCATTTTCACGTGAGAAATCAGAAGTATATTTTAACACTCTGGGCCACCGATGACCAACAAAAAGAGAGACCAAACCAAGAGGAGGACACCACCCTCTCTGGGTATCATACTGGCATGGAATGGAACCCAGGAGGCAATGCAGCCCCATGAGTTACAGCATACAGTTAAGTAAACCAAGCTACAACCATTGGGATCAGCAAAAAATTAGATGAGAAAATAATCATATTGAAATGCACATATTATTCAATCATACAATGCCTCCATTACACTCCATGTAATAAGTTCCAAGATCAAAGCGTTATACACAGAAACGTTTTCCTCTTTTCCACCGTCTGTCTTTCAGCTGCCATGCTGAAAAGACTGAAAAGTCCCCTGGACTTCAAAGCAGAGACGGAGAAAGTAATTTACCCTTATCTTAATTTACCCTTATCTTAATTGACCTTTATCTTCATAATGATCTTACACATTGGGACTGGGTGGGTGGGGGGGGACTCGGCTTGACAAACACACGCAAGCACGCACGTACGCAATCTCACACACACACACACACACACACACACACACACACACACACACACACACACACACACACACACACACACACACACACACACACACACACACACACACACACACACACACACACACACACGCAGAGACTTCTGGAGTGTCTGCTGGAGTTTGAAATAATGAATAGTCTCTGGTTCTCTGGCTTTCTAATCTCCCGCAGACCCAGACACGTCATTTGCCAGTGATTAATGATGACCTAATGTTTTGTTTACTTCATGCTCATAACGGGGATGGAGCATAGAGCGTGCCTTATTGGGAAACATAAAAGGGTTCCTTCGGCTTGGACTACAGGACCATGCACGCACACACACACACACACACACACACACACACACACACACACACACACACACACACACACACACACACACACACACACACACACACACACACACACACACACACACACACACACACACACACACACACACACACACACACACACACACACACACACACACACACACACACACACACAGAAGTAAACAGCTCTGCACTGGAGCCACCTGGCGCAGCACCCACTACGTGATGAAGGCCGTCTGCTGTTCTGCTCTGGGGTTTACAGGAAACTCAGGGAACATGTATGATTGGATGTTGTGGAGCAGACTTCACTTCAAACGACAATCCAGAGGTCACAAACTTGATTTGATATGACCAATGACCAACCTCTATACATGCAGACTTTTGCTTCTCAACAACTGGCCGTATCCTGAAATCTGGGTGACAGGTGACAATAATTGTCAATTATTGTAGGGTCAAGAGTCCAGTGTGTCAGTCCACTCTAAATATCACAAACCTTGCTTCTGGCTGTGGTTCTGTGGTATTTTTCAAAGCAATTGAGATGGACTCATGCCAGGCTGTCCTGATGTTTGCATACAGGAAATGCTGACCCCGCTTAGGAAAATAAACATGGCTACACATACCGTGAAACTTCCTGGAGGTTTGTGAGCGAGAGTGTGATTGTGTGCCTGTGTGAGTCAGTGAGTGTGAATATGAGGGTGTGTATGTGTGTCCATGTGTGCGTTTGTGTGAGTCAGTCAGTGTGTGTGTGTGTGTGTGTGTGTGTGTGTGTGTGTGTGTGTGTGTGTGTGTGTGTGTGTGTGTGTGTGTGTGTGTGTGTGTGTGTGTGTGTGTTCGGCAGTGACGTGCGGTGGCTGGGTAGGTACTAGCTATTATCAAAGCCAGATTTACTCACAAGTAAACCTTGATGAAGCCCAAGTTCACCATACATCAGATATCTCCAACAACCAGTGACATAGGCTAACTGGAAAATTATTTTCATCAAATGTAAATAACAATGTAGCCAAGACACACAAGCCTCTGTTTGCGACACATTTCATATCATCCAACAAAATTACACGCTGCTGTACTCAGCCATAGACCAATGTAGCATCCGCAGTTACAACCAATAGGTGGCACTAAAAGACCAACATGTGGACACATTTAATCCGAATAGTTTGTGATGCAATCTCCATGGACTTTCACAATGGATTTACAATTCTTCCAATGCACCGCGTGCGGTGTGTGCAAACAAACAAACAAGCAAACACACACACACACACACGCACATATAATAATATTATTATGTGAAATATAATTACACACACATATACAGGATAATAAATGAGGTGCAAACTAAATGTCCATGTCAACAATCAAAATAACTGAAAATGCAGTTGAAAATGTAAAAAAAGTGTCATCAAAACAAAACTCTAGCTTGATAAATCAAATGGGATGTTGTCTATTCTCATGTTCATTCAACAGTAGCTCAACCTGCAAATTGCAAAGGAAAAATAATTTAGGCCTATCTTTACTTGTCAATGAAGTCCATTTGTCTGTCCTTCTGGGTGAATCTCTTGGTGACAGTGTTGTAGGGCCAAGAATGACAACATGATCAAACCTGGCGTTCATTTGAACACTGATACTGTCCAAAATGTTGTATTCCTCTCCTCTCATCCGATTGACTGTCTGATCCGGGTTGCCTTGTCTGTCAGGCCGTGTATGGTGCATTCGATTGGATGATTTTCTGTCCATTCCCCTGAAGAAGGTCAGGAAGAACAGGTGTTGGTCTCCCTCTCTGAATTATACCAAGTTTTCCTTGGAAATCCAACTTGGAAAATTCTTTAGGTGCAGTATAGTGTCCATTCGTTAGGTGGTTTTTGCTAGCTAGCTGGCTTCGTTTAGTTCAAGGGATGCGAGCGCCAAATATGTCAACATGCCCAAATGTGCAGGGCCTCGTTTCTCATTCCTCACTGGTATATCACAGGAATACCAGATGAGAAAGTTCACTGAGTCAAGAGACGTCCAAAAAGCTGTCCATTTGTCAGGTGATTCTCGCTAGCTAGCTGCATTCTGTTCATCAGATGCAAGCACAAAGTTATATAGACATTCCCAAATGTGCAGGGCCTCGTTTCCCAGAGCCTTTGTAGCATGAAGATCATTGTTAGAACCATCTTAAGATGTATATTTAGTAGCTGATCTGTATCCCATAGCCTTCATTAGTAACTTTGATCTTAAAAAACCTTTGCACATCTACAAGTGATCCAGACCACTTGTAGAGCAGCCAAAGTGCATCGTGAGATGTTTTTTTACCTCCCGAGTCACTTTATTCACCAAAGTTCTCCGCTAAACATAGAATCAAGATGTTTAGGCTAGGCATCTGTCTGACTGTGACCACTGATAACTTCAGAACGAAGATGACTACAAATACAAAGTTACCAAAGTATTTGCAATTGTTACAAACAAGTGAAAGATAAAATGATGCTTCAAATGAGAACTGAGATGACTGCATTGAAAGATAAATAAGCTACATGAGACAATACATTTAAATAATATTGAAATAGTATAGTTCTATTATGCCACCAGGGAAATTTTTGCCTCAATATGTTTCGTGATGTGTGACAGGATGTGTGCAACGATGTGCCCAATCTGTGATTTTAGTGCATTTTTATTGGGTAAGCATAATGAGCCACCTCAATATATTCAGCCAGAGGTGTGAATATCTCCTCTCTCGGAGCTGCTCCGTTGTCAGTATTGTGGAGTAATTCTAATGTGAAGGTAATATCTGAATGGACAAGGCTGATCGGAGAGCAGTGTTGCTTTTGCTTTGATCCTATCAGCATCGACATATGGTCCAACGGTGCAATTAGCAAACGTTCTCTCTGTTTGGGAAACTCTCGTAAAAAATTGTCCCACAATAACGATGCAACTAGTATGATCATTGTAATGCATTGCAACTGGGAAACGGGGCCAAGAGGTTACCCCAGGCTTACCCACACAACATGTTTTGGCAATAAACATGAGCAAAATATGAAATTGTCTCAATACAACGAATGAAGCCGGGCAAAACAGCGAGGTCTACACTGACCTTATCCATCAACAGTGACTAGAGTCAGGAATGGCATCAACAGTGACTAGTCAGGAACAGCATCAACAGTGACTAGTCAGGAACAGCATCAACAGTGACTAGTCAGGAACAGCATCAACAGTGACTAGTCAGGAACAGCATCAACAGTGACTAGTCAGGAACAGCATCAACAGTGACTAGTCAGGAACAGCATCAACAGTGACTAGTCAGGAACGGCATCAACAGTGACTAGAGTCAGGAACGGTATCAACAGTGACTAGTCAGGAACGGTATCAACAGTGACTAGTCAGGAACGGCATCAACAGTGACTAGAGTCAGGAACGGCATCAACAGTGACTAGTCAGGAACGGCATCAACAGTGACTAGAGTCAGGAACGGCATCAACAGTGACTAGAGTCAGGAACGGTATCAACATTGACTAGAGTCAGGAACGCCATCAACAGTGACTAGAGTCAGGAACGGTATCAACAGTGACTAGAGTCAGGAACGGCATCAACAGTGACTAGTCAGGAACGGCATCAACAGTGACTAGAGTCAGGAACGGCATCAACAGTGACTAGAGTCAGGAACGCCATCAACAGTGACTAGAGTCAGGAACGCCATCAACAGTGACTAGAATCAGGAACGGCATCAACAGTGACTAGAGTCAGGAACGGCATCAACAGTGACTAGAATCAGGAACGGTATCAACAGTGACTAGAGTCAGGAACGGCATCAACAGTGAATAGAGTCAGGAACGGCATCAACAGTGACTAGAGTCAGGAACGGCATCAACAGTGACTAGAATCAGGAACGGCATCAACAGTGACTAGAGTCCGGAACGGCATCAACAGTGACTAGAGTCAGGAACGCCATCAACAGTGACTAGAATCAGGAACGGCATCAACAGTGACTAGAGTCAGGAACGCCATCAACAGTGACTAGAATCAGGAACGGCATCAACAGTGACAAGTCAGGAACGGCATCAACAGTGACTAGAGTCAGGAACGGCATCAACAGTGACTAGTCAGGAACGGCATCGACAGTGACTAGTCAGGAACAGCATCAACAGTGACTAGTCAGGAACAGCATCAACAGTGACTAGTCAGGACCGGCATCAACAGTGACTAGTCAGGAACGGCATCAACAGTGACTAGTCAGGAACGGCATCAACAGTGACTAGAGTCAGGAACGGCATCAACAGTGACTAGTCAGGAACGGCATCAACAGTGACTAGAGTCAGGAACGGCATCAACAGTGACTAGAGTCAGGAACGGCATCAACAGTGACTAGAGTCAGGAACGGCATCAACAGTGACTAGAGTCAGGAACGGCATCAACAGTGACTAGTCAGGAACGGCATCAACAGTGACTAGAGTCAGGAACGGCATCAACAGTGACTAGTCAGGAACGGCATCAACAGTGACTAGAGTCAGGAACGGCATCAACAGTGACTAGAGTCAGGAACGGTATCAACAGTGACTAGTCAGGAACGGTATCAACAGTGACTAGTCAGGAACGGCATCAACAGTGACTAGAGTCAGGAACGGCATCAACAGTGACTAGTCAGGAACGGCATCAACAGTGACTAGAGTCAGGAACGGCATCAACAGTGACTAGAGTCAGGAACGGTATCAACATTGACTAGAGTCAGGAACGCCATCAACAGTGACTAGAGTCAGGAACAGTATCAACAGTGACTAGAGTCAGGAACGGCATCAACAGTGACTAGTCAGGAACGGCATCAACAGTGACTAGAGTCAGGAACAGCATCAACAGTGACTAGAGTCAGGAACGCCATCAACAGTGACTAGAGTCAGGAACGCCATCAACAGTGACTAGAATCAGGAACGGCATCAACAGTGACTAGAGTCAGGAACGGCATCAACAGTGACTAGAGTCAGGAACGGTATCAACAGTGACTAGAGTCAGGAACGCCATCAACAGTGACTAGAATCAGGAACGGCATCAACAGTGAATAGAGTCAGGAACGGCATCAACAGTGACTAGAGTCAGGAACGGCATCAACAGTGACTAGAATCAGGAACGGCATCAACAGTGACTAGAGTCCGGAACGGCATCAACAGTGACTAGAGTCAGGAACGCCATCAACAGTGACTAGAATCAGGAACGGCATCAACAGTGACTAGAGTCAGGAACGCCATCAACAGTGACTAGAATCAGGAACGGCATCAACAGTGACTAGAGTCAGGAACGGCTTCAACAGTGACTAGTCAGGAACGGCATCAACAGTGACTAGAGTCAGGAACGGCATCAACAGTGACCAGAGTCAGGAACGGTATCAACAGTGACTAGTCAGGAACGGCATCAACAGTGACTAGAGTCAGGAACGGTATCAACAGTGACTAGAGTCAGGAACGGTATCAACAGTGACTAGAGTCAGGAACGGTATCAACAGTGACTAGTCAGGAACGGCATCAACAGTGACTAGAGTCAGGAACAGCATCAACAGTGACTAGTCAGGAACAGTATCAACAGTGACTAGTCAGGAACGGCATCAACAGTGACTAGTCAGGAACGGCATCAACAGTGACTAGAGTCAGGAACGGCATCAACAGTGACTAGAGTCAGGAACGGCATCAACAGTGACTAGAGTCAGGAACGGTATCAACAGTGACTAGTCAGGAACGGCATCAACAGTGACTAGAGTCAGGAACAGCATCAACAGTGACTAGTCAGGAACAGTATCAACAGTGACTAGTCAGGAACGGCATCAAAAGTGACTAGTCAGGAACGGCATCAACAGTGACTAGAGTCAGGAACGGCATCAACAGTGACTAGAGTCAGGAACGGCATCAACAGTGACTAGAGTCAGGAACGGCATCAACAGTGACTAGAGTCAGGAACGGCATCAACAGTGACTAGTCAGGAACGGTATCAACAGTGACTAGAGTCAGGAACGGCATCAACAGTGACTAGTCAGGAACGGCATCAACAGTGACTAGAGTCAGGAACGGTATCAACAGTGACTAGTCAGGAACAGTATCAACAGTGACTAGTCAGGAACGGCATCAACAGTGACTAGTCAGGAACGGCATCAACAGTGACTAGAGTCAGGAACGGCATCAACAGTGACTAGAGTCAGGAACGGCATCAACAGTGACTAGAGTCAGGAACGGCATTAACAGTGACTAGAGTCAGGAACGGCATCAACAGTGACTAGAGTCAGGAACGGCATCAACAGTGACTAGAGTCAGGAACGGCATTAACAGTGAATAGAGTCAGGAACGGCATCAACAGTGACTAGAGTCAGGAACGGCATCAACAGTGACTAGAGTCAGGAACGGCATCAACAGTGACTAGTCAGGAACAGTATCAACAGTGACTAGTCAGGAACGGCATCAAAAGTGACTAGTCAGGAACGGCATCAACAGTGACTAGAGTCAGGAACGGCATCAACAGTGACTAGAGTCAGGAACGGCATCAACAGTGACTAGAGTCAGGAACGGCATCAACAGTGACTAGAGTCAGGAACGGTATCAACAGTGACTTGTCAGGAACGGCATCAACAGTGACTAGAGTCAGGAACGGCATCAACAGTGACTAGAGTCAGGAACGGTATCAACAGTGACTAGTCAGGAACGGCATCAACAGTGACTAGAGTCAGGAACGGCATCAACAGTGACTAGAGTCAGGAACGGTATCAACAGTGACGAGAGTCAGGAACAGTATCAACAGTGGCTAGAGTCAGGAACGGTATCAACAGTGACTAGAGTCATGAACTTTATCAACAGTGAATAGAGTCAGGAACGGCATCAACAGTGACTAGTCAGGAACGGCATCAACAGTGACTAGAGTCAGGAACGGCATCAACAGTGACTAGAGTCAGGAACGGCATCAACAGTGACTAGAGTCAGGAACGGCATCAACAGTGACTAGAGTCAGGAACGGCATCAACAGTGACTAGTCAGGAACGGCATCAACAGTGACTAGTCAGGAACGGCATCAACAGTGACTAGAGTCAGGAACGGCATCAACAGTGACTAGAGTCAGGAACGGCATCAACAGTGACTAGAGTCAGGAACGGCATCAACAGTGACTAGTCAGGAACGGCATCAACAGTGACTAGTCAGGAACGGCATCAACAGTGACTAGAGTCAGGAACGGCATCAACAGTGACTAGAGTCAGGAACGGCATCAACAGTGACTAGAGTCAGGAACGGCATCAACAGTGAATAGAGTCAGGAACGGCATCAACAGTGACTAGAGTCAGGAACGGCATCAACAGTGACTAGAGTCAGGAACGGCATCAACAGTGACTAGAGTCAGGAACGGCATCAACAGTGACTAGAGTCAGGAACGGCATCAACAGTGACTAGAGTCAGGAACGGCATCAACAGTGACTAGAGTCAGGAACGGCATCAACAGTGACTAGTCAGGAACGGCATCAACAGTGACTAGAGTCAGGAACGGCATCAACAGTGACTAGAGTCAGGAACGCCATCAACAGTGACTAGAGTCAGGAACGCCATCAACAGTGACTAGAGTCAGGAACGGTATCAACAGTGACTAGAGTCAGGAACGGTATCAACAGTGAATAGAGTCAGGAACGGTATCAACAGTGAATAGAGTCAGGAACGGTATCAACAGTAACTAGAGTCAGGAACGGCATCAACAGTGACTAGAGTCAGGAACGGTATCAACAGTGAATAGAGTCAGGAACGGCATCAACAGTGAATAGAGTCAGGAACGGTATCAACAGTGAATAGAGTCAGGAACGGTATCAACAGTGACTAGAGTCAGGAACGGCATCAACAGTGACTTGAGTCAGGAACGCCATCAACAGTGACTAGAGTCAGGAACGCCATCAACAGTGACTAGAGTCAGGAACGGTATCAACAGTGACTAGAGTCAGGAACGGCATCAACAGTGACTAGAGTCAGGAACGGTATCAACAGTGACTAGAGTCAGGAACGGTATCAACAGTGACTAGAGTCAGGAACGGCATCAGGTGTTGAGAAGAAAAATGGAAGAAGGGAGGAAAGAAAAAGAAGGAGGGAGGAGCCAGTAGAACCATCCTCTCTGCCAGCTGTGTGGTGATGTACCCAGGCTGCACTTCACGTCCAGGGTTCTGATGCTGACCTGGAAAAAGGTCATGGCAAAGCCTGTTGTCTCAGGGTCACAATGCAGCAGGGACATAGAGTGTGTTTCTCAAAAGTCTTGGTCATGGGACTGGTCATATGGTGATGATACTCTTGTCCTCGTTTCACATTGCTGTATTTGTATTTCATTTTTATTTGTTTTAAATGGACATTCTGAGATCATGTAGAGAGCAATATTAATGCATATTTAAATAGATGAAGACCAATCCACAAAACAATAACACAACATACTCCAGTTAAACCATTCCTCGCTGGTATAATCACAGGAATGCCAGATGAGGAAGTTCACTAAGTCAAGAGACGTCCTAAAAGCTTTTCCTCTCACCAACAGATCCTGTCACTCTCCTCTCCGGGGCGGCAATCCCACCCACACTTAGTCCTGTTCCCTGTTCCCAGGAGCTGGCTGATATGTCTGCTACCACTGTGGGAATACGTAAGAGGTAGACCTGAGGTCAACATTTTTACAAATCAAAGAACAATTAAAGGGGCAATCTAATTGATGTATCAATCCCAGATTCTCCATTTAAATATCAGGAAAAGACCAACACAAATGGTTAAACTAGTGAAGCAGAGAGATGCTGCTCTATTGGCAATGTCATCTCTGCTGAGAGCTACAGCAATGTCTCAATGGATTTCTCATACACCTGCAAGGAGGAGTTATTCTACACACTGGGGGAAGCATTGCTTGGAAATAGAGGGAGGATAGGGTAAAGTATCAGTGGAGACAGAAAACAGGCAGCGAGAAAGAAAGCGTTCATTATATGACAAGTAAAGGAAAATGGCATTGACTGGCAGATAGTGAAGCACATTCTCTTTATTGAAAGCTGCCACGTCCCTCCCCTGCTCTTAGAAAATAATATAGTCTAACCATTTTAGGTGCCCGGTCTGGGAATAACTATCACTTTTCATACACACTCTCAAATGTCCTTTGGAATAGCATGAGCAGGTGTCACGCCCTGACCTTAGTTATCTTTGTTTTCTTTATTATGTTGGTTAGGTCAGGGTGTGACGAGGGTGATATGTGTTTTTGTCCTATCTAGGGTTTTTCTATGTTTATGGGGTTTATTTCCAATCTAGGTGTTTTTATGTCTATGGTTGCCTAGATTGGTTCTCAATCAGAGGCAGCTGTTTATCGTTGTCTCTGATTGGGGACCATATTTAGGTAGCCATATGCCTTGGATGGACAATAACCCACAAACGATGTATAGTTGCCTGTGTCAGCACTAGTGTTTTTGCTTCATGTTCGTTTTGTTAGTTTGTTTAAGTGTTCTTCTTTCAACAAAGAGGAATGTATTTTCATCACGCTGCGCCTTGGTCTCCTCCATACAACGAACGTGACAGCAGGCATGTCCCCAATACACCTACACAGCCTACCCACTCAAGTTATTCCATGCAATCCAATACAACATAACTTTACAGTCAGTATGTCACGGATGAATAGGAGTGGAAGGTAGGAGTCAGGTGCAGAGAGCAGAGGGTTCAAGAAAAATAGGTAATTTATTCCAGCACAAACGGTCATGCCCAAACACAGGGCGGAAAACCCTGACCAACCCAAAACACAGGGCGGAAAACCCTAACCAACCCAAAACACAGGGTAAAACGATCTGGAGCACAAAACCACAGCCAACACTAAACGTGAACACAAAATTATCCCGCACAAACTAGAGCGGTTTAAATAGGCTAGAAAATCAAGAAAACACAAATAGGAACAGGTGCAACTAATAAGACTAAACTAACAGAAAAGGAAAAAGGGATCGGTGGCGGCAAGTAGGCCGGTGACGACGACCGCCGAGCACCGCCCGAACAGGCAGGGGAGCCAACTTCGGCGGGAGTCGTGACACAGTAAGTCACTTTTAGGTGTGTCGTTGTCGTCTACCAAGGCCCTCCCCACAAGCCCCCACCGAGGAGAAGACAGATGTGTAAATATCGTTCTCTCTCTCCCTCAGCCACTCTCCATTCAAAATCCAAAGAAGTGAAAATCCCATCAGATATCTATTTCCTCCTTCTGCACCAGCGATCTTAACATGCGACTGGCTGCCACATTCTTATTTTATCGCCACAACAATCTCTCTGGAGTCTCGTCATGCCCAAAAAGGGAGAGAGAGACTAATAATGAAAGTAGTGCAATTTTGGCCCCCACAAACACACTATGACTCACACACGCGCGCACGCTAGCGCACACACACACGCGCGCGCACACACACCCTTGATATACACTTGCCCACTAAACTGCTCTCCCACAAATTCTTGCCACTACTGCTTCTGGCTGTGTATCTGACCAAAGAACATGGGAAAGAAGCCTTTCTCTCTCTCTCTGTTTCACTCTCTCTACTTCTCTCTGTTTCTCTCTCTCTGTTTCACTCTCTCTACTTCTCTCTGTTTCTCTCTCTCTGTTTCTCTCTCTTTCTGCTTCTCTCTGTTTCTCTCTCTTTCTGCTTCTCTCTGTTTCTCTCTCTCTGTTTCTCTCTCTCTGTTTCTATTTCTCTCTGTCTCCCTGTCTCTCTCTCTCGCTCTCTTTCTCACTGTTTCTCTCTGTCTGTTTCTCTCTCTCTCTCTGTTTCTCTCTCTCTCTTGCTCACTCTCTCTCTCTCTCTCTCTCTCGCCCTCTCCCTCTCTCTTTTTCGACCTGGTCTTTCTCTCGCTCTGTTCCTCTCTCTCTCTCTCTCTCTCTCTCTCTCTCTCTCTCTCGCTCTGTTTCTCTCTCTCGCTCTGTTTCTCTCTCTCGCTCTGTTTCTCTCTCTCGCTCTGTTTCTCTCTCTCTACTTCTCTCTGTTTCTCTCTCTCTGTTTCTCTCTCTTTCTGCTTATCTCTGTTTTTCTCTCTTTCTGCTTCTCTCTGTTTCTCTCTCTCTGTTTCTATTTCTCTCTGTCTCCCTGTCTCTCTCGCTCTCTTCCTCTGTGTTTCTCTCTGTCTGTTTCTCTCTCTCTCTCTCTCTCTGTTTCTCTCTCTCTCTCTCTTGCTCTCTCTCTCTCTCTCTCTCGCCCTCTCCCTCTCTCTTTTTCGACCTGGTCTTTCTCTCGCTCTGTTCCTCTCTCTCTCTCTCTCTCTCTCTCTCTCTCTCTCTCTCTCTCTCTCTCTCTCTCTCTCTCTCTCTCTCTCTCTCTCTCTGTCGTTGGCTCTGTCTCGTGATATGCGTGATAAGTGAGGAAAGGAAAACAGTGAGCTCTGTCTGAGTCTGCACAGGAAGTGGAGGAAAATCAGTGGTGTTGTCCGTCAAGAGGGCTGTCAAATGCCGCCAGCCTCCAGAACAATGGCCACAGGCTCCCCCGAACTCAGGGAAACTTAGTCAGCCAGCAATCTCACTGGCACTGACAAAGGAGATAAAGCACGGAGGAAAACAACGAGAGAGGATAAACTCAAAACTATGCACTCACACACAAAGACAGGGGGACACATGCTATGATATCTTGTAGCACATACACACACAGACATTTTATTACATTTTTTATTTAACCTTTATTTAACTAAGCAAGTCAGATAAGAATATATTCTTATTTACAATGACGGCCTACCGGAGAACAGTGGGTTAACTGCCTTGTTCAGGGGCAGAACGACAGATTTTTACCTTGTTAGCTCGGGGATTCGATCCAGATACTATAGAGATTCATGCAGGCACACACACACACACACACACACACACACACACACACACACACACACACACACACACACACACACACACACACACACACACACACACACACACACACACACACACACACACACACACACACACACACACACACACACACACACACACACACACACACACACAGAGGGAGAGAGAGACATGCATGCACACACTGTGTGTGGAGTTCAAAATAATGAATAGCTCAATCAAGATTACAAGCCTAGTTGAAACGGGCAAACAGATGAGGGGGAAAATCCACTCAGGGGGTCAGGTTGCAATTAACCCTGTAACTCTGCTCTTTTCCAAACAGCCAAGCCATAGCTGCATGCAAAATATAACTACAACTCAGGAAATTCTCATTTGGCCATGTGTTACAGTATTTTTATTTGACACCATCTTTGTATACACTATACAGCACATCACAATTATAGCTGACTCCTGCACCCCTTACAACCACTGCTATTACAAACCACTATCACACATCAGCTTATGGGGGACTGTTATTACTATGTAATTACTATACTCTAGCAGGGTATAGTAAAATTCCTGATGACTATATTACAGTACCACCAACTGAATATTAGCTCTGCCCTGAGTGCCCCTGAAGTACCTCCCTGGTTGGAAACCCACTGTGCTAGAGTAACATTTAACATGGTATTGACACTGCTCCCGCCGTATTCCTTGCGTCCTACATCAGTGCTCCTACTTCCACACTCACACATTCTTGCCATGGCTTATTTTACACTGCAAGAAATATAACCCAAATCAACCAATTGCAGAGTGAGGGCTGGATACTCTGTGAAAACAAACAAGGCATCGCAGCTTGTTGACTTAATGCTGTTGCATACGTTATTGCCGGGGGAAACATCTCTCCCTGCTAACCTAAATACATTCCATCCCCACGTTACATGTGGATAGTGGTGACTGGTGACGAAATACAGTTACACAATTACAGTAACTAAATAATGGCATTTATTCCTGGGTAGGCCTTTAAAAGTGTTAATTTATCTTTTAACAGTCTCAATAAGAAGCTCATATTCTCTGCTCACCACTAAATGATGAAGCAATAGAGCACAAAATGCATTAACATTATCAAAAGCTGCTTCTAACAACCATGAGTGTCCAACCCCAAGGCTCCAACAGTCACTTAGGAGGAGGGCACAATGCTGGAGAGTGTGCCCACACATTTAACACCCACGCGAACACAAACACACGCGTGGGAGAACGCACACACACACACACACACACACACACACACACACACACACACACACACACACACACACACACACACACACACACACACACACACACACACACACACACACACACACACACACACACACACACACACACACACACACACACACACACACACAAAGGAGTGTATCCCTCATTTCACAGTTAATGGAAGGGAAGTCAGACCTTCAGCCTGTTGTATGACATCATGTATGAAAAAAGAGAGACACCATTTATCAGCAGCCACTGAACATGGAGACAATCATAACATCCTGACAGGAAAATCTGCTAGAAAATAATCAGATGGGCTTTGATGAGAAACTTGGCTCTTCTTTCAGACAGGGTCCAGTGCTCTGCTGCTATTCTACCTCTTCACTATACCTCTCCCATTTATTTTGCACTTTATCAATACTCCTCAGAATCATTTCCCCCATTATTTCATATTCAACTAGGACCTGACCTCAGATTAATCTGTTTTTCATGTCTGTCAAACAAAATACATGTATGGGTTAATTCCACACGGGGAAACATTTTCAGTATCTCAGATTGTTCTGGCATTTCTCACATAGATTTTTTGTTTTGTTTTGAAAATCCTGATGAAAGTGGCCATTTAAGGCCCTTTTTACCTATCCAGGCCTCCTATAAGAACTTGATACAGACAACATCTTGGCGGGATTATACTCCATATAGTGCTCCCAAAAATTTGGAGTATCACAATTTTTCAACGTAAAAAATATTCATATTAATATCTCAAAATGACCCATATTGATCTTTGTTAATAATAAGATATATTGTTTGGATCAACATACTCTACAAATATTATATGATTTCCAGAGTGGACTCTCTGCTAATTCAGTTTTATGAGCACCACCAACACAGTGGAGGACTGTGATTGGTTAATGACCAAAATGTACATTTCTATGTATAAAATGGTCATACTATTAAAAGTACAAGAGCCCACTCTTGACATTTCTCGTGTTTGAAGAGTATATTGTTATAATTAATAGGTCTAAAAATACGTTTTGATAATTGTATAGATATTTTTAATGTTGAATAAATTAACGTGAAAATGTGTATTTCAGAATCTAGACACACTTCATATTTGAGAGGATAATGACAGTAAGATATTATTTGTATCATGTTCGGTTCGCAGATCATAGTGTCTAACAGGACCCAAGTACAGGTCTGAAAAGGGCCTAAAATGGCCAATTTAATCATGATTTTCACAAAAATGGTTTGTGATACAAATGTTAAAAGCATGTTAAACATCGTTCCTCCCAATGAAGTTCGTATGTGAGAATTGCCAGAACAATGTGTGATACCAAAACCATTTTCCTCTCCCGCTAGCATGGATTCACCCTCTGTTTATACAGAGTATATGGTCACTCACACTGATATCTGCAACTACAAGAAGCTCACTACACAGATAGCAATTTATCTGTTTCTAATCTATACATTTTAAAATAAGTCTTGCTGACCATAGTGAATAATGTAATTGCCCTTTAGGGTCAATAACATGTTGAGCATATTATAAAAATAACTTATAGTGGACATCGATCTATCATCCTCATATCAACGAGACACGAAAGACCATAACAAGCGTGTTATCGTCACTATGTCAAACGTTACTGATGAAACATGATAAAGGGGATGACCAACTCTTTCCAGAAAACATTCATCTGGGTCCAAAGGTTGGTGCTTCCTGTTTGAGCAAGACTCTCGGAGTCCCCTCTCCGGCGGCCAGGCAGCAGCTTTTTGTTAAAGACATATTAATCTCCCTTTTGTGCCAAAC
Source organism: Oncorhynchus keta (assembly GCF_023373465.1). Taxonomy (NCBI): domain Eukaryota; kingdom Metazoa; phylum Chordata; class Actinopteri; order Salmoniformes; family Salmonidae; genus Oncorhynchus; species Oncorhynchus keta. Next base: position 21,854,185 of record NC_068443.1, on the reverse strand, counting down.
GAGGTGAGAGTTTGGCTTTTTGTCTTATCTCAGAAGGCCATGGACCTCAGCCAAGCCTGTCCCAGGGCGAGGGAGGGCTTCCTATTTTCACACCCCAAAGCACCTGCCCTCGCTGGTCCATGACGGGGACAGGGAGCACCACTGGAGAGAACAATGGAGATAGGGCCCCTTTCCATACAGACACTCCTCACCGCTGCCCGCGAGAAGCAACTGGCCGTCTGTCACTCAAACACATGACAGGTCAACCCAACTCACGCCCCGCCCCCGCCCCCACATCCCCAACACCCACACCCCCAACTCCAATGCTCCTCGAGCCATACCCAAAGTAAGAGCTGTGCCTCGTGCCAGTCTGACATTCACACGTACACTCTTTCCTTTCTTTTCAGGAAATGCCTTAGCATCGAAGAGTGGTAATTCAGTGTGTTATGCAACGTGAAGTGTAAGAGCTGATATGGAGCTGTCAAATGAAAGTACAACCTTCCGACCGTTCTTGGAATCTCTGTCTTTCTCCTATTTCTTTCGTATAGTTTATGCATAATACTTTATCCTCAGACAGCTGATAAACTAGAGAGTGACTTTTTGTCAGGCAGATGAGATTTTCCCAGGCATCTTGAACAGAGACGACAATGCATGTCATATCTATGGAAACCCCTGGCGGCCAGTGAAGAATTTTATTGGAGTAGTTATACAGGTTATTAACAGAGAGTACACATGATGAGATTGTAAATCATGAAAATCCCAAAATGTCACATACACCCTTCCCTGTTCACCCAATAAAAGGAAATACGCTGTCCATATCATTATGGCACAGAAACTTAACAACACTTACAGACTTAAGCATTACAAGTCAGGCATACCTGCGAAAACGGCACTTTCTGTACGGAAGAAGAGAAAGAATGCTGTCCTATATTAATTAAAAGATAGATTGTTGAAGCAGAAAGATATTGTACTGATGGAATGCCTCTATACTCTCTAGGGCCGCCACCAGGAAGGGCAGTACACAGCAGGCCTATAGAGGTAAACAGGCTGAAAACACTCTCAACCCTATCCTGAGTTGCTATGCAATTAACATGCTGCAACACCGATTATTTCCTTACTTATAAAAACACATGCTGGATCTCACAGTTTTACCAAAAACAGCCCAGGGGAAAAATAGCTCCCTGACACTTTAACGGAATTCTGATTTCTTAATATCATCAAATAAAAAACATTATCTTTCCAAATCAGTAGATTATATTTGTACAGGGGACTTCCTAGTTGCTATGAATGTATCAGTTACTCGCATAATCAAACATAAATCAATAATAAGAAACTAATATTAAAGGTGATGAATGAGCGAATACTGGCTTGGAGATGACAGTAACAGTACAAGGCAGGCTTCTGCCCAGCACACAGTATATTTACGATCTCCCTGTCTGGCTCATCAATAAACCATCAGGCAGATTTATGATGATGCTTATAAGTCACAATGCTGTTAATCACCACGTAATATCTCGATAAGCCAGAGCAGACCAAATAACCTGCCATGCCAATAATATCGCTGTGAGTTATGATGTGCCAAAGTATTGTTGCATAGATGGACAAGTAGGAAGCCTCCCAATCACATGCTGTACGCTGTGGGGAGTTGCATGTTTTCCAATCCCAATCGCAGTATATCACCAAATGTGTCTTTCTAGGTGAGGGAGTTACCTTTGTCAAGGCAGCAACATTTTATATTTGACCTTTATTTAACCAGGCAAGTCAGTTAAGAACAAATTCTTATTTTCAATGACGGCCTAGGAACAGTGGGCAGAACGACAGATTTGTACCTTGTCAGCTCGGGGATTTGAACTTGCAACCTTTCGGTTACTAGTCCAATGCTCTAACCACTAGGCTACCTTGCCGCCCCAACATAAGTTCAGAACTTAAGACATTCCAACACGTACTATGACTTTTCATATGGCTAAGCCACTCCCCTTACGATCCAATAACCCCTTCCACAGGAGTAGGAAATAATTTAGCTGTCTCTCCTCTTGATAAATACATACCAGTACTTTACTAAAACCAGGGGTGGAGGAGTGGGGGGGGGTATGAGACACCTGAAGCAGTGCAACCGAGGAGACAGGTCGACTTGGCAATACCTCATTTAGCACCTCGTTCATCTGTGCGGATGTGAGGACAGATAAATCTCAGGTTTTTATGGTGACTCCATCATCGGGAACAGGAGATAGAGCACTAACTGCACTCGCAGCCAGAGTGATGAGTACTAGCCCCTATCGCTTGGAACCAGGACCATGAAGTATGGTAGTTACATTTGACCGCTTAGCCACCTCACATTATCCATCAAGAACCAGATATGAAAAGGCTTTGTGTTTCAGAAAATGGTTTGTGATTTGGGCTGAAATGGAATGGAACTCAGGCTTATCAATAAGATATGCAAAGGGTTCAAATGGTCTTCCATTACAGAGATGTGAGGTCTACAAAAGACCAGACCGTGGTGCCCCACAGGGGATGAAACGGTCCAGAATCTTTATTCACCAGACAAAAAAAGGATAAGATCACAGAGTCCATACAGTAAGTCATGATTGATTCATACTGAGCCAAAACACAGCTCAGCCAGCGGTAAGGGAAGACATGGGATCATGTCCATCTACTGTAGACCGAGTCCTGTGTCAGCCGCTGTGGTTAGGCAGTACATCACCACGCAGATTACATTTCCTACCTCCAGGCACTAAGTCAGCCAACCTACCTGCACCACTGACAGCTTTAGTGGTGTTAGATATAGTCGTGTCCTTCTTAGTTTCCATGATTAAGATATTACAGATCCCACAAATTACACTGATAACATCAAAACTATCGAAATGATCAGAAACGTATCTTAAATAAAGGCCACGTTAGGGGATAAAAGTTGGTAATAACATTGAAATTAAAATATGAGAGAAAGTGTACATTGTTCACACCTGCGATTTAAATTCAGTGGCAGGCAGTGACTCTTCAAACCAACTCCGAAACATGACAAGATGGGTTTGGATGAAAAAAAGTGGAGGAATGGTTGTTGATGTGCAGACTGTAAGTGACAATCAATAACAGAGTTTGTTTTTAAATTCACATCACTCAACACAAAGGCAAGACTTCTGAATTTCCCTACAACATGGAACGACCAAGACAATGGAGAAAGAAACCTCTACTAACCTTTAAAACCTGGCACCAGAACCTGTACCCAAAGCCACACATCACTCAAGACCCATTAAAACAACAACATCTTTATGTGATGAAGTCTTTCTGGCAGAGGCCATGAAGCAGCAGATAATAGTTCATCTCTGATTGTCAGTGGTAATTTGATGAATGGATCAGACTTGTTATCAGTTTGCAGTATGTATGCCAGTAAAGTCCTTCATTTTGACAGGTATTGCTGATAAGAAGAGTTTAACAACAACAGCCTGTAGGCAGATCCTTCAGTGGGAATATACATGTTTTCAAGAACAAAACTGGACATAAGCCATTCGGTATAGGAAGTAATAATCATTTAGATTATTTTAAATAAATACTTTCAAATAACTGAATATTCATTTTTAGCAACGCTGACACATCATCTCACATATGGGACATCTCACATATGGGACATCTCACATACGTGACATCTCACATATGGGACATCTCACATACGGGACATCTCACATACGGGACATCTCACATACGGGACATCTCACATATGGGACATCTCACATATGGGACATCTCACATACGGGACATCTCACATATGGGACATCTCACATATGGGACATCTCTCATATGGGACATCTCACATACGGGACATCTCACATACGGGACATCTCACATACGGGACATCTCACATACGGGACATCTCACATATGGGACATCTCACATACGGGACATCTCACATACGGGACATCTCACATATGGGACATCTCACATACGGGACATCTCACATACGGGACATCTCACATATGGGACATCTCACATACGGGACATCTCACATATGGGACAGATGCGACAAGTAATAAAGGGTGGTGAGTTCAGGAAGAGATGATAGCAGGTCCGCAAGGTCGCCTGCCTCTTCCCTCTTCCACAGCAGCAGCTGTCAGCCTCGCATGGCTCGTGGTTCCCTTCCCTAGGACAGGGGTCGTCCAGCTGTGGACCCTCCCCCTGTCCCCCCTAGCAACTGACACAACAGATGTGGTTGGGGATAAGGACCACCGCGGCGGTGAGGGCCCAACAGCCACATCTGGGTCTGATTACACTCAGACAATCCAGGTTTATCAGACAGCTAGATCCACAATCCACGCCACTGGCTGTTCCACCCAATCCCCTCCGGTCAAAATCAAATCAAATCAAACTTTATTTGTGACATACACTGCATACAACAATACTTACAGTGTGTCAGACAAAGCTACTTTGACAGTGACACATTCTACATTCAATAATACCAGGTTTAGATTATGCTCACTAATTGTCTTGTGGCTGAATGGAAGCAAGTCCCTGCAGCAATGTTTCAACATCTAGTGGAAAACCTTCCCAGAAGAGTGGAGGCTGTTAAAGCAGCAAAGGGGGACCAACTCCATATTAATGCCCATGATATTGGAATGAGATGTTCAACAAGCAGGTGTCCCCATACTTTCGGTAATGTAGTGTATTAATATGTGTATATTAAATCATTTGATATCACTTCACTACTGTATAATAGCATGCAATTTTGGTTTACTTTATTTACTATGTTAACTCCAGTAAAACACAATCCCCATCTCTCTACCCAGTGATATAGCATCTTTTCCTCCCTCCCTCCGCCTCTTTATTTAGCCTGACTCTCTCCTCCAGGGAGAGAGATAAATCCCTGCTTGTCAAACACACATAATGCCAGTCTTAATGATATACTGCAGCTACTTTAACTTTGTCCCTGAGGACGATTGGCAAACTTCCATCAGGTGTTTCGCAGGGAACAAAACCACTGTGTGTGTGTGTGTGTGTGTGTGTGTGTGTGTGTGTGTGTGTGTGTGTGTGTGTGTGTGTGTGTGTGTGTGTGTGTGTGTGTGTGTGTGTGTGTGTGTGTGTGTGTGTGTGTGTGTGTGTATACACACATGTAGACTATATGTGCGTACGTGTGCATATTGAAACAAAGAAGCCTGTTACAGTATCTGCTTACACAATTACTAGAACATACAATTGCTCTTAGCTCTGCCTACGACCACCTGCACTCTATCTACGATAAACACTTTCACAGTGTATGGGACAAATGTGTCAGTTGCAGATAAAAATCCTAACATCTATAAACAGGGCAGTTTGAGGAAGGATTACTCTGCACACAAGGATCATTCATCACAGTTTATTTTCCCAGAGTGCCTCTGGTGTTGTCGTCATCCTACCTAGCCAATGAAATCCCCTTGACACTCTGCGTTCTCGTCTCCTGTAATTACATTAGGATTTCTATAATCACTTCAAACAAACAGATACCAGCTGAGGTGGAATTTCACAAATCAATTCCAAGTCCCCTCTTGAATAACAGATATAGGCCTGGATTCAATCCGATCAAGCGTTAACAGTTATATTTCTCTGTTTATGTTCTTGCTATTAGAATCTAATATTCCCTTTTCAGGAGAATCTGGAAAAGGGACTTTTATCTTTCTAAATGTAATATGAATGAAAAGGAAAAACTTGGAAAGCAACAAATAGGCCAACATTTACCACAAACTCCCTTTCCCAGTTCAGCCTAAATAATAGTGCTAGCCAGAGACATGTGACAATGTCCCTTAGCTTATCATTTGGGACTAGCCTGTGTGGCCCCGAGCCACGGTTCTGAGCTATGCTTGCAGACCATAGACAGCAAGTGACAATGTCCCTTAACAATTGCCCTGTGGCTGTGTAGGCCCGCCATGCCATGCTGCTCATCTGATATAATCTGGCTGGCTGAGGGTCACTACTATCAGCCCCAGGAGGAAGTGGGCAGGGCCTTCTGTCTGGAGCTGTGTGAGAAGTAAATAAACTGATGTTAATGGCAGCAGATGAGCTCCACACCGCCTCCCATCAACAGTGATAAAGGCTACTTAGGGGGGAGAGGTCGGGGAGCAGGGGCGGATAGCCTCACCTCTGGTTATTGGCAGTGAAGTGATAACAAACCCAAATGTCATTCCTCACACCAACAGCTCCAAGCCAATAAGCATTGGGGTGTTATTCACTTTATTAACGCTATTTCACACTTCTGCCCAATGCTACAAGATGATCTAAGAAGATTCAAGTTTGTTGTTGTGTTAACTGATTTGCATTAGTGATCTAACACTCAAATTACTGAGGCGAATATGTTAATTGGCTTTGATAGCAACAACAGGTTTTTCACTCTGCTTTGAAGGACTAGATAAGCTAATGGGGGCTTTCAGTTTCAATGCTCACAGATACTGCCAAGGACTTTCACCAGAAGGGTCAAACCTTTCTCATTCTCACACACTTTAGTCTGTTGCTTATTGCCCAGCATCATTATAGATTAACCTGTCAGTGCTTAACATTTGCATGCCCTAATGAAGTGAAGTGATAACTTATGGAGATGTGAGAGGTGCTCTGCAGATCATTCTCAGAACTAAGAGAAAGTTGAGCAGAACATAAATCCAACCTGTAGCTCCTCATCTCTTAAAAAAGTAATTTAACCTTTATTTAACTAGGCAAGTCAGTTAAGAACAAACTCTTATTTTTACAATGACGGCCAACCCCGGCCAAACCCTCCCCGAACCCGGACGACGCTGGGCCAATTGTGCACCGCCCTATTAGATTCCCGATCACGGCCGGTTGTGATACAGCCCAAGATGTAAACAGGGTCTGTAGTGACGCATCTAGTGCTGAGATGCAATGCCTTAGAGCCCATATATCTCTGCAACGGTCTTCTAATGGACCAGGGCCTGGAACCTCTCAGAGTAGGAGTGGAGACCTAGGTTAAGGCCCGTCCCCCATCCCCTGTCTATGTGGCAAATATGGCAAAACCCAGGTTATTTTGTTCCACAGTGCAATTTCGGGAAAAGGATGAACAGCAACCAGGCAAACTTCACAATGAACAATACTTTATTTGAAAAGGTAGGAAATGTCTCTTAAAAAATTCTAGTCCAAAAATGTGTAATGTCACTCCTCAAAAATAGCAACACCTCTTTAAAAAAGGCCTCTAGTGTAAAATACATGAATCAACATGTATCTTTATTGAGCCTTTTCTCTTTAGCTCTGAATTGAATCTCTTCCTCTCCACAGGTTCCAGTCTCCGTGAAGGTAGGGTTCAGAGCCCGGTTTCCCAAAAACATCTTAAGACTAAGTGCATTGTCAGAAACATTGCGCTCAATGGTTCTAACGATGAACCTTAAGATGCTTTTAGGAAACCGGGCCCTCATCCCTCGCTTGAAAGAAGAAGGTAGTGTAAGTATCTGAGTAAGGTAGGTATCCGTTTCCCAGTATTAATGCCCTTTTACTTCTATATCTTCAGCACAATGTTAGCTCACATCCTACATAACGTATCCAAAGTGCAAGCATTACAGAAGTGACATTGACCCTTAGATGATAACTTTGAGGGCGAGAGGAAAAGAGTACATAACTTTACTGAGTTGTTTGTGTTTGGAGCAACAAGTGTTCAGAGACAGGGCTGGATGCAGGCTCTGTGTATTTTAGGAGAAGGCGGCCGTTGGCGAGCTGTGTGTCTGCACCGTCGGATGTGGAGAGAGAGGCGCGCTCACTGCCTGTGTGCTTCTGTCTTTTAGGGAGTCCCGTTCATTTCCTTCACCTGTGCACAACCAAGAGTGTAAAGAGAGGCACGCAGGAACGTCGCCTCTCAATTTGGGTTAAAGCATATCATTGGTGAACAAGCTTAAAAGATGTGAGAATGTAGGACATGCGTTATTGGTAGCACACGTTAGATTTCACACTTCCATTTTTGAACAGACAGCACTCCTGAATAGGTGTGCACAGAAAAAAGGTGACAAACATTGTACTTTTAAACTCGGACAAAACAGAGATGCTTGTTCTAGGTCCCAAGAAACAAAGAGATCTTCTGTTGAATCTGGCAATTAATCTTGATGGTTGTACAGTCGTTTCAAATAAAACTGTGAAGGACCTCGGCGTTACTCTGGACCCTGATCTCTCTTTTGACGAACATATAAAGACTGTTTCAAGGACAGCATTTTTCCCTAGGAGGGGTGCGTCACTTGAGTAGGTTGAGTCACTGACGTAGTCTTCCTGTCTGGGTTGGCGCACCCCCTTGGGTTGTGCCGTGGTGGAGATCTTTATGGGCTATACTCGGCCTGTACAGCACTTTGAGATATCAGCTGATGTAAGAAGGGCTATATAAATACATGTGATTTGATTTGATATATAATCTTATTCATTACGATCTAAAAAGTCAAAGTGATTTTAGACCAGCCGGCTCCTGGCCCAGTTTCTCAAAATAATCTTAAGGCTAAGTTCATCATTAAAACCTTCGTTGGAGCATCGTTAAATCCCCAAGCTGTTTCCTAAAACCATTGTTATTAGCTAAATACATTGTTTGATGCTTTGTTGTCCTCCCAGTGCATTTGGAAAGTATTCAGACCCCATGGACTTTTTCCACATTTTCTTACGTGACAAAGCATAAACAGTTGTAATTTTTGGTGAAAATGTATTAATAATAGACCCTTTACTCAGTACATTGTTGAAGTACCTTTGGCAGTGATTACAGCCTCGTGTCTTCTTGGATATGATGCTACAAGCTCGGCACACCTGTATTTGGAGAGACGCTCCAATTTTTCTCTGCAGATCCTCTCAAGCTCTGTCAGGTTGGATGGGGAGCGTCGCTGCACAGCTATTTTCACATCAATCCAGAGATGCTTGATCGGGTTCAAGTCCGGTCTCTGGCTGGACCACTCAAGGACATTCAGAGACTTGTTCCAAAGCCACTGCGTTGTCTTGGCTGTGTGCTTAGGGTCGTTGTCCTGTTGGAAGGTGAACCTTCACACCAGTCTGAGGTCCTGAGCACTCCGGAGCAGGCTTTCATCAAGGATATCTCTGTACTTTACTCCATTCATCTTTCCCTCAATCCTGACTAGTCTCCCAGTCCCTGCCACTGAAAAACATCCCCACAGCATGATGCTGCCTACGCCATGCTTCACCGTAGGGATGGTGTCAAGTTTCCTCCAGATGTGACACTTTGCATTCAGGTTAAAGAGTTCAATCTTCATTTCACCATACCAGATAATCTTGTTTCCTTGAGTCCTTTAGGTGCCTTTTGGCAAACTCCAAGTGGGCTGTCATGAGTCTTATACTGAGAAGTGGCTTCTGTCTGTCCACTCTACCATAAAGGCCTGATAAAGGCCTGATTGGTGGAGTGGTGCAGAGATGGTTGTCCTTCTGGAAGGTTCTCAAATCTCCACAGAGGAACGCTGGAGCTCTGTCAGAGTGACCTTAGTCAGGATCACCTGAACCGTGACTAAGGCCATTCTCCCCCGATTCTCCCCCTCTGGCAGAAAGAGTCTCGGTGATTCCAGACTTCCTCCATTTAAGAATTTTGGAGGCCACCCTGTTCTTTGGGACCTTCAATGCTGCAGACATTTTTTGGTACCCTTCCTCAGGTCTGTGCTTTGACACAATCCTGTCTCTGCGCTCTACAGACAATTCCTTCGACATGGCTTGGATTTTGCTCTGACATGCACTGTCAATTATGGGACCTTACATAGACAGGTGTGTGCCTTTCCAAATCATGTCCAATCAATTGAATTGTCCACAGGTGGACTACAATCAAGTTGAAGAAACATCTTAAGGACGATCAATGGAAACAGAATGCACCAGAGCTCAATTTGGAATCTCATAGCAAAGGGTCTGAATACTTATGTAAATTATTTCTGTTTTTTCTGTTTTTTATTCATTTTCCAAAACTAAAAACCTGTTTTCGCTTTGTCATCATTGGGTATTGTGTATTGATTGATGAGAAATAAATTCTTGAATCAATTTTAGAATAAGGCTGTAGCGTAACAAAATGTGGATAAAGGGAAGGAATCTGAATACTTTCTGAATGCACTTTGTACACAAGATCACTGCTAAAAATAGAATCACATGGTTCGTCCATCTCTCTGTGACCATTGATAACTTTAGAACAAAGTTGACTTCAAATACAAAGTTGCCAATGTCTTTGCAATTGATTCAAACAAGTGAAGTACAAAAATGAGCTTAAAATGAAAACTGAGCTGACTGCATTAAAATATAAACAGTAAGCTACAAGCCTATTTAAATCAAATACATTTTATGTTGAATCAATTGCGTTCTACTTTGCTACTTGTAGGCTACTGTCTGTCGTTTGTGTCAACATATTTCATGATGTGTAGCCTAACGTGCACAATGATGTGCCAAATCGGTGATTTAGTACAATTTTATTGGATAAGCATTTGAATAAGACTCCTTAATATTTGCAACCGTGGGTGGTAATATCTCTCTAGGAGCAGGTCTGTCATTAGTATTGTGAAACAGATTTAGTATTGTGGAAAGATTTGACTGGAGAAAGCTGATCCGAGAGCAGCACTCCATTTCTTTCGATCCTATCAGTATTGACACATGCTCCAACGACACACTTAGCATATTACAACTTCGGCCATGGTGGGAAAAATGCATCCTTAAAACATTCCTAAACCTAAATTCTATCACTATTGTGAAACTGAGCCCTGGTCATTTCTACCGAAGCAAACAGATTAGAATAACTCACTCTCTAGACAGACGATAAAAATTCATCAGGACCTGCTGCTGTGAATGGGCCACTGTGGTCGCTACTCCACATCTAAACACACCACCAAGGCAACCCATTTGGTCAGGTCAGCCCTCCCTTCAACATGTTTGTGTGTGTTCTAAGGTGGCGGAGTGGTGGAGTGAGGGAGGGGTTAGAAGTCTATGGGGGGCATAGATAGTGAGGAGGTGAGGGGGCTGGGTTGGGGGTTGGGGGTGGGGTTAATTAGAAGCATTTCTTCAACTCCAGGGCCAAATGGAGCAATTATCTGGCCCACCTCCTACAGGGCCTTCAGAAAGTATTCACACCACTGGACTTTTTCCACATTTAGTTGTGCTACAGCCTGAATTGACATTTATTGCATTTAGATTTCATCGGCCTACACACAATTCCCCATAATGTCAAAGTGGAATTTTGTATAGAGAATTTTTTGCAAATGGATTAAACATGAAAAGCTGAAATGTCTTGAGTCAATAAATATTCAACCACTGTGTTATGGCAGGCCGAAATAAGTTCAGTAGTAAAAGCGCAGCTCAGAGTAAATTGCATTTCCTATTGCATTTCCTCTTCCAAATGGGTGGTAATTGAGAATGCATAAGATCAGTAGTAAAAATTTGCTGAACATGATGCAGAATTTGCATTGACTCACTTTTTATGATAAAAAGAAATGGAATAGAGCTAAGCACAGGCAAAATCCTAAAGGAAAACATGTTTGTCTGCTTTCCAACAGACACTGGGAGACAAATTCACCTTTCAACAGGACAATAATCTAAAACACAAGGCCAAATATACACTGGAGTTGCTTACCAAGAAGACATTAAATGTTCCTGAATGGCCTAGTTACAGTTTTGAATTAAATCGGTTTGAAAATCTATGGCAGGACTTGAAAATAGCTGTCTAGCAATGATCAACAACCAACTTGATGGAGCTTGAAGAATTCTTTAAAGAATAATGTACCGATATTGTGCAATTCACGTGTGCAAAGCTCTTAGAGACTTACCCAGAAAGACTCACAGCTGTAATCACTTCCAGTATTGATACTGACATGCATTGACTCAAGGGTGTGAATACTGTTAAACAAGATATTTCTGTTTTTCATTTTCAATTTGCTAAGATTTCTAAAAACATGTTTTCACTTTGTCATTATGTGTATTGTGTGTAGATGTATGAGAAACAAATTAAGTTAATCCTTTTTTTAATCATGCTGTAACACAATAAAATATAGAATAAGTAAAGGGGTATGAATACTTTCTGAAGTCACTATTTCCCCCCATTCATCTCTCACTGTCAATGTCTCACTCCCAGCTCACCAGGCAGCTGGTCCACCACTGTGAGCTGTGTGGGCTGCAACGACCAACATGGTGGATCACCTGGTCGGGTGGGTGATAACTTCTCCTGTGGCCCACTGACCGTCACATATTATTAATGCCATGGCAAGATAAGTCTCGTAAATGTGCCACAACCTAAGATTTTTTTTTGCTGCAGCTTACTGTATGGACTGAATGAGCTGAATGAATGAGCTAAATTTGAAGTATCCTGAATATACTGTAGATCTAAGGAGAGATATAAATTCATATGAGACTAACAGCATATGCAGGCATCCCTCAGAGTTTGCAAGCCAAGAGTACAGGCCCCCAATATGCATCAGTACAAAAAAAACACAAGATGTTAATATTTTGGAGTGCAATGTGACAGAATGGTGGACTAATGTTTTCTGCACTTATGGAAGGGCATTCATGTGTCCAATATTATCACATTCCAGTGTCATGATGTTGGCCTGCGGGTAGGTTTATGACAGTCATAAATACCTCTTTCCCCCTTTTTCCTCTCTCTACCCTACTGATGTTACATTTGCAAACCCCTTGGTTAACATAGAGATTCTGGGAACATCAGAAGGTGGGGGGAAATTAACTATATTCTGGTAATCCAACCAATTTAACATATGCGGTGGTACTTAATGAATATAATGTCAGTTCGGTTGTCATCTGAGACATTCTCATAAGATGACATAAACTCTACAGTGGAAAGTCTACACATCAGAGTTATTGGATTCACATGGACTTGTTCTTCAAATTAAATGTTTGAATATGAAATTATTAATGATTGGATGAAATGTGATTTTAGCTTCTAAAATGTGAGATTTGGGTTTTCATAAGGTAGGGCTCTGCTCAATCATGTGAAGGGACATGGGATATAAAACTTTTCAAACACGCCCTCCTCTCCCTTCCTATATAAAGCCTTGACGACAATACAACCTCCTGTTCCGAGGATGTGGAGACGACGGTCCGATGTCAGAATGGTTCAGATAATAACTACAGAAAGAAGCCAACATCAGCCTGAGCTTTGGTTGCGATTGGTATGAACTTTGAACTCTTATTCACTACAGAAGTGATATCTCCTAGCCGTTGAGCTAGCAACAGCCGCTGCAAACGAGGGTTAGGACGGAACAGACAAAGTATCCCGTCTATCACACAACGACATTACTACTACAATCCAATTGACAACCAGAGACATTCTTCAAAGGACAAAGGACTTGGTTGGACAACACAGCCTTCCATCTACCACCAACCTACCGAAGCGCAGCTCAGAGTAAATATTTATTGCATTTCCTCTTCCAAATGGGTGGTAATTGAGAATGCATAAGATTCTGTATTTACGATAGCACAGCTTCGCCCTTTTTTCCTCAGTCTTCCCGCTCTTTCACTCAAACTGAGCCCCTTTTCTTTTGTGTAACAAGCTGTCATATCTGTTCCGCCCGCTAGGGACGTTTTCCTTTATGACGTCATTTGTAATCAAGTTATGATTGATTATGTGTATGTGTAATTCTGTGTGATTAGTTAGGTATTTAGCAAATAAATAATTAAACCCAATTTTGTATTGCTGATTCAACTTGTTAGCCAGGGTTCGTGCAGATAACCAAGAATTTACAACTTTCAGATGAGACTGAATTAAGGTGACGATTAACATTGACTGCTATTGATGTAAAATATTACTAGGTCTTTAAGAGTTTATTTGGAAGATAACAGCTCCATAAATATTATTTTGGGGTGCCCTGACTATCTAGTTAATTACATTTACATGATTAGCTCAAATCAGGTAATATTAATTATGGAGAAATTATTTTATAGAATAGCATGTCATATCACTTAATCCAGCATAGCAAAAGACACGACACCAGTCAACATCCACGTTTGGCGAGAGGAAAGTTCACACTGCTGACAGGAGTGGCCATTCAGTAATGGTAGACCTCTCAGGGAAGGACTGATCCAGAGAGGGAATCCTTTCAACAGCTCTACCGTGTGTGGAAGTGTGGCATAAAGGGGACCAAATATTCTGTATTTTACTGTTCTTTAATATCTTACATATGGTGCATTCTGGTTATACATGTATGGACAAATTGTATACTCCTTACCATTTGAACTAATCTAATCATAATGGCTTGCAGTACAAGACACAGTCCAATTTACTCATACTATTTATTTGTCATGGCTTTTGACATAGATTTTTATCCTCTCCTAAAGCTTTGGGATTCCCCACAACTGTATGCCCATAACAACAGATTCAGGAGGAATCACAAATGCACTGTCAACAGTTCCTTTACAAAAGATTAATGATATCACAATGGCCACGTCAACATATACAATATCCTACAAATATATCCTGAATATATAGGTTACCATATTGTACACAATATAATTTGTGACACAGGAGAGCTGGTGAAGAGGGGCCTTGTTTGGAGATATAGACTCTATGATGACTGGGCTGGAGTAGGCAGAGGCCAGGGTACAGCAGGCTAACTTCGGGCTAAATTTGTCCATTACTCATGTTAGGGGAATGTGGATGCAGGCCACATGCAGTCTGCCAGACATCAGTCTGTTGATAAGGCTAAACCCTGGTTTAATTGAACAGACGTCATGAGTCAGAGTGAAGAGTGAGTGTGGTTCTGTTACTAAACCGTAACCTTGAAACCGAGAAGGAGAGGGAGTCCGCGGACGGACGGATGGACGGACAGACAGACAGACAGACAGTTCAATCAGGAAGACTGGTCTGAATACTCGTTTAACTTCATCCAGTAAGCATTAAATAATTAACTTTGTTTTCTATTCTACAGGCATAGTTGGAATGAATACAAAGGTAACATCATCAGCATAGCGTCTTGATTCACCTACTTACCTTATAGTCTATAAGCACGGCACAATAATGCACATTCCTCACTCTTGCTGTTTAACCCTTGGCCTCACTCTTGCAATTATCCCCATTCTCTCTCTCAACCAATGGGCGTAAATATTGGGATATATTTATATGTCAACTTACCCATGTTCTCTCACTTGCTGTTTTTCAGCAACAGTTTTCCAAAGACATTGCCATCCGTGTTGGTTAGTCATATCAAACGCCAAATATGTCCCATGTTCCAGTGATCGATCCAGATGAATCGTCCACGACTAGGATATACCAGAGAAGAAGCGAGAGAATTTCCATTGGCCAAGTGGGCCCATTAACCGATGCTGAACTTCTGGGAATCTTGGCCGAAAACAGCATCACAGCGGCTCCAGCCATGAGCTCCTCCACCTGGCTATTATTAATGTGGTTGTCTCATCTCTGCAACTCGCAGATGATGGCAAATCTTTCTCATGAGAAGAGGTCTGTTCTCCCAGAGGGGTTGGAAAAGGCTCCAGAAATTGCTCTTGCTGCCACAGCCAACAACTCGGTGCTGGCGGCTATTCAGTCCCTCCTCAGCACCATGGGCTCTACGGATTCACCTCTCCATGTTTCGACGGAAGCAGCTCTGCTTCCGGTATTGTTTCCAGCCTCGCTGCATTGCCATGGTGGTTACAGCTGCTTCTGCAGCTAGTATGAGATGTCCTCCCGGGAGTGCTCATGTATAGGCTATCCTGGCCTCGGCTATGCCGGCATCTTCCAAAAAAAGTAGGCCCTAAGTGTCCTCCTCAGCCAATGTGTCTCCCTGCCTGAGGACCACAATCCTTCAAGGGAAAGACTTCAACCTTGTCAGCCTCCTGCTGTTCTCTCCCGAGTGTACTGGAGGGTTTTGGCTTCCAGTACAGATGTAACAGCCGTCTTTAAAATCCCTGCTCCCAGGCTACAGTGTATCTTTTCCATTGCATGTTCCCCCCAGAAGAAGAGCAATTGATAAATTACATTGCTAAGATTTCAAATCAAATCCATTTTTATTTGTCACATGTGCTGAATACAACATGTGTAGACCTTACAATGAAATGCTTACTTACAAGCCGTTAACCAACAATGCAGTTTTAAGAAAATTCCCCCACAAAAGTAAGAGATAAGAATAACAAATAATTAAAGAGCAGCAGTAAATAACAACAGTGAGGCTATATACAGGGGGTACCGGAACATAGTAAATTTGTCAATGTGCGGGGGCACCGGTGTCGAGGTAATTGACATAATTATGCACATGTAGGTAGAGTTATTAAAATGGCTATGCATAGATAATAACAGAGAGCAGCAGCAGGGGGTGGGCAATGCAAATAGTCTTGGTGTTGAACGCTGCGCTGTAGTCAATGAATAGCATTCTCACATAGGTGTTCCTTTTGTCCAGGTGGGAAAGGACAGTGTGGAGTGCAATAGAGATTGCATCATCTGTGGATATGTTGGTGCGGTATGCAAATTGGAGTGGGTCTAGGGTTTCTGGGATAATGGTGTTGATGTGAGCCATGATCAGTCTTCAAAGTATTTCATGGCTACAGACGTGACTGCTACGGGCCGGTAGTCATTTAGGCAGGTTACCATAGTGTTCTTGGGCACAGCGACTATGGTTGTCTGCTTGTAACATGTTGGTATTACAGACTCAGACAGGGAGAGGTTGAAAATGTAATTGAAGACACTTGCCAGTTGGTCAGCACATGCTCGGAGTATACGTCCTGGTAATCCGTCTGAGCCAGCGGCCTTGTGAATGTTGACCTGCTTAAAGGTTTTACTCACATTGGCTGCGGAGTGCGTGATTACACGGTCATCCGGAACAGCTGATGCTCTCATGCATGTTTCAGTGTTACTTTCCTCGAAGCGAGCATAGAAGTTAATTCTCTCATCTGGTAGGCTTGTGTCACAGGGCAGCGCTCGGCTGTGCTTCCTTTTGTAGTCTGTAATAGCTTGCAAGCCCTGCCACAACCGACGAGCGTTCGGAGCTGGTGCAATATGATTTGATCTTAATCCTGTACTGACGCTTTGCCTGTTTGAGGTGTGGAGTAAAGGTGGGCTAGAAATGTTTTCCCTCTGGTTGTACATTTAATAACATACTGATAGAAATTAGGCAAAACTGATTCAAGTTTCCCTGCATTAAAGTCCCTGGCCACTCGGAGCGCCGCCTCTGGATGAACGTTTTCCTGTTTTCTTATGGAGGAATACAGCTCATTGAGTGTGGATTTAGTGCCAGTCTCAGACTGTGGTGGTATGTAGACAGCTACGAAAAATACAGACCTACATTTCCTTTCCCAGCAAGTCACAGCGATCAGGGCCTGGCCGGGTGTCTGTAGTATATCACTCGCATCTGATTCATTGAAGAAGAACTCTTCATCCAATTTGAGGTGAGTAATCCCAGTTCTGATGTCCAGAAGCTCTTTTCGGTCATAGGAGACGGAAGCAGCAAAATTACATACAAAACAAGTTATGAACAATGCCAAAAAACAAACAAAATATCATGGTCGGTTCAGAGCTGATAAGACGGTAACCCTCCCCTCCAGCAGCCCTCTCCTCCGGGGCCGTCTTGAGTTTTCATATAGGATATATTTTGTGCAGGCACGAAAGCTGCTAGAATGAAGGCTATATTAGAATAACTATGCCTATGCATTGAGTGCAGAACTTGTGGCCATGGTTAGCCATCATCATCCCATATTTAAATATACTATGATTACTTCAGCTAACAGATATGGTTAGATTTATCGTAACTGCTCCTTTTACACATAGTCTCTCGAGGCTATTCATGGGGAACACTCAACCATGTGGTCTTTCTTTACGTTCGTGATTCATATTCACTATGAATATTTACTATGGCTGTTTGTTCAATAATATGTTGTCTTGGGTCATATTTCCAAATTGCTATCCTCTGCACAGACAATGGCGCATGTACTGTAGGCTACTGGTAGAGGCTCGCAAGTATAATTCTGTTACGGTAAATCAGTGATGAGGTGTGGAATCAGGCGCAGAGAGCAAAAGATGTGGGGAAAAAAACACGCTTAAATGTCCCGGAAACATAACATGAACAAAAGTGGAAACACAAATGATCAGAAATATAAACAGACAGCGTGAAACCCAAATGCAAACAAAAATACACTCAAACAACAAAACAGACGAACAAGCCCGCACGAAACAGAAGCGGGCTGAACAGACTTTATATAACCCTACCCTAACAACCAAACAAGAAACAGGTGCTACCAATTAGACAGAACTAAAGGAACACAGAACAACGGATCGGCGATAGCTAGTAGACCGGTCGACGACGACCGCCGAGCGCCACCCGAACAAGAAGGGGAGTCACCTTCGGTAATATTCGTGACAAATTCATGATCAGCCTATATTTATCTGAAGATATTCATTGTTACTTCTTGTCCCTTCATTCACAAGTTCTGCACTCAATGCATAGGCATAGTTATTACAATATTGCCTTCATTCTAGTGGCTTTCGTGCCTAAACAAATCAATCAAATCAAATGTTATTGTCATATGTACAGGATATACAGTATATGGTGTAAGCTTCACAGTTCAATGAAATGCTTACTGGTGGCCATCTTTCGTTTCCTGTGTATTGCCCATGGGCCTACTCTTTTCCCTTGTCATTTTATGCGGTTTCCTCTCCCCTCACTATCTCCTCTCTTTTAATTGTATTAGAATGTATGGAACCGGAGCACCTTTCACAGTCGTGCCCTGACTGGCCATGAAAACTCCCATCCACTGGTCTACACAGGCTGATTTCTGCCATGCTGTTAACAGCTATATGGTTGCATAGAATGGACTCGAACCAAGATGAACCCAAGAACAGCTTGTTGAACAGCCTCGCCGACACTACATCTCCAGCAATCATGGATTGGTATCGTATGATAACGAGAGACAACCTGTTTCCTAAAGGCTGTAAGTATAGTCATTCATTTTGTCATCACAAAGTTGGCTTACATGCATAATCGTAGCCTATTTCACAAGTGGTGCTTTGCAATAACACAGCCATTTTATCAATTGATTCTTCAGTAATTATTTTAATTTTATTTTTATATGCTTTTGAGCTCAGTAGACCTCCTACTGCCTTTAATAACCTCTTCAGACTCTAGGGGCAGTATTTCATTTTTGGATAAAAAGTGCAATATTTTGTCACGAAAAGATGCTCGACTATGCATGGAATTGATAGCTTTGGAAAGAAAACACTCTGACGTTTCCAGAACTGCAAAGATTTTCATTGTGAGTGCCCTAGAACAAAAGCTTCAGGCAAAACCAAGATGTTTCTGCAACCAGGAAATGAACAGGATTTCTGAGGCTACGTTTTGCATTATCTCCTTATATGGCTGTGAAGGCGACAGGAATGAGCCGACCCTTTCTATCGTTTCCCCAAGGGGTCTGGAGCATTGTGACGTATTTGCAGGCATATCATTGGAAGATTGACCATAATAGACTACATTTGCCAAGTGTCCACACGGTGTCCTGCGTGGAAATTGGTGCGCAAAACTCACCTGCTGGTATTTTTCCATGGGATTCTGAGAAAAACCATGCTTCCACGAACGGCATATCAATGAAGAGATATTTGACAAAACACCTTGAGGATTGATTCAAACAACGTTTGCCATGTTTTGGTCGATATTATGGAGTTAATTCGGAAAAAAGTTTGACGTTTAGATGACTGAATTTTCGGTTCGTTTCGGTAGCCAAATGTGTAGTAACAAAACGGAGCGATTTGTCCTACACAAAGAATCTTCCAGGAAAAACTGGACATCTGCTATGTAACTGAGAGTCTCCTCATTGAAACATCTGAAGTTCTTCAAAGGTAAATTATTTTATTTGATTCCTTTGCTGGTTTTTGTGAATATGTTGCGTGCTAAATGCTATGCTAAATGCTAAGCTAGCCATCAACAACACTCTTACACAAATGATTGATTTTCTATGGTTCAAAAGCATATTTTGAAAATCTGAGATGACAGTGTTGTTAAGAAAAGGCTAAGCTTGAGAGCAGGCATATTTATTTCATTTCATTTGCGATTTTTAGAAATCGTTAACGTTGCGTTATGGTAATGAGCTTGAGGCTGTAGTCACGATACCGGATCCGGGATGGCTCGGCGCAAGAGGTTTTAACTCTCATCCTTCTAGGCATTTTCATTTCATTTTGTATTTCATCTCGTCATACACAAAATGTCTTCTGCAATAACTTGATATGTTAAGTCAGTCCTTGCAGTCAGTTCCATCTTGAATAATGGTTATATTCTCCAGCCTCCCAGCAGCAAACCAAGTGGCAGGGCGGCAATCGACAGTAATACAGTATATCAATTAGGAATTGTGGTTTTCAGCTTCAGTTATGTTGCCTGCAACCTATTCATTCTAATTTCATGGTTATTGTCATCATTCTAATCATTTTGTTCATTGTTACAGGTGGAGCTTCAGTGTCAAAGAACAGGGACACTTCTTGTCGGAACTGATCGTGGGAAATGCTTCTCTATGCAACCTTAAAAACATCTTACCCATCTAACAACAGTTGGTCCCCAAGTCACCACCTTCTATTTGCAAATGAAGGCTACCAAGCAATGGTTTCCACCATGTTTGTTTCCCTTACTGCTAGTGTACAAGGTTCATCTGCCACCGGTGTGTCCTTGGTTAGCACTCAGTTTTTCATAAAACTTTTACTCACTTGTCATGTTTGGTCCTATGATTTCTATGGTCATGTTGCAACAATGCCTTGACAATCTCAAGATCTTAGTATGTGTTTTTACTTCAGATACTTCCCATCAGTGTACTTTTGTGGGATTCTACACTGAGTGTACAATACATTTGGACACCTGCTCCTTCCATGACATAGACTGACCAGGTGAATCCAGGTGAAAGCTATGATCCTTTATTGATGTCACTTGTTAAATCCACTTCAATCGATGTAGATAAAGGGGAGGACATGTTTTGTACACTCAGTGTATTATGGGCCTCAACTCATAGGCCTAGTGAATCACATCACACTACGCCAATCACGTTATTTAATGGAAATGATACCGTCTTGTTGCTTTGTCTCATGCCATCTTTGCCCATTCATATTCAATCAGCGTAACAACTTCATCGCAACACAACAATTTTAGTCTCAATACTAAGCTACCTGCTACTTCCTATTCTACAGCATATGTTTTCAGCCCTCAACAAGTCGCTTTCCTTCTGCATTGACATTTTTCAATACTGTCTTTTTACTGGTTGTCCTAGGTTTCTTTCTAATGGAGAGTTCACAACTCCCTCTATCACTTTTATTCCTCCACATGATATAAGTTTTTCCTGATCTGTTTTTTTCTCTCACCCTAATCACTACAGCATCACTCTTAAGCATCCTTAACCGGGTCCCTTGGGTACTATCATAATAGCTCGCACTTACACTCCATACTTACACTCAATCCTATCTTATGCTTTATGATAATATATATCCACGATTGACCCCGCTCCGCTCCTCATGCTATTTCCATTCTTTTCAATCCTCATCCAAATTCCGTTTCACTTCTCTCCTTTCTGAAGTAATATATAGGTGTTAGCTTTCACCTCAACTCTACACTGGTCACTCATTCAGAACTGTAGCTGCAACAACAGCAACCAAACTAGGTATAATTCCACCCTCAATCTCCAGTAACTAGGTCACTGGTAATGCTCTGCCTACACCTCATATGTTAGGCCCATTCAATTGTCCACCCTCTCAGGTCCTTTTACCATAGCTATCAATAGCTACATTAGTTGGTGAGTATCCAATTACACTTATAGAGGTGGTGGTCATTCATTATTACACCTTTTCATATGAAACAGTGTGAGGCTCTCAGCAGCCCGGCATTGGGACAGACACTCTTTGACACGTGTCCCTATCGCTTCATATTACCGCATGCGTGACTGGGTTCGATGCAAAGCAAAAGTCAAATTTTATCATACAAATCACATTATAGTATGCGTGGTTGGGTTGTAGGTACACTTGAAAAAGAAAAAGCAGAGCATCACACTCTTGGAGCTCAGATGCAAAAATTGGGTAATACTTACAAACATACATATCATTTCATCAAAACACATCAGCAAATGTTTGATTCTGGCACTAAGCCACCATGCTTTATTGAAAAATGTCATATAATACTTTCCATTAGAGCATAATGTCACTTTTGTTCTATTCCTTAGCATTCATCTCTTTTACATCTAATTCACCATTGTTTTCCACCTTTAGGTTCGATGCTAGCATCCCCACATTGGGCTACGTGCCTTCATATCATCTGGCTCCGAGGATCTTCCATCAGAGGCCATTCCCCAATAGATTTAATAAGAGTCCGGTCACACTTTATTTAGATAGTCCAGATAGTCCCTCTGTAGATGCTCTACAGACGGTCAAACTATCAACAAAATATCTGTTGATAAGCAACTGCTTGCTAAGGTTGTGGTTAGGGTTAGTTTTAGAATTAAGGTTAGGGTAAAGGTCAAGGTATCTTTTCTCAAACTCGGTCCTGGGGACACCAAGGGGTGCACATTTTAGTTTTTGCCCTAGAACTACACAGTTTATTCAAATAATCAGAGCTTGAAGATTAGTTGGTTATTTGAATCAGCTGTGTAGTGCTACGGCAAAAACCAAAATGTGCCCCCCTTTGCATCACGAGGACCGAGTTTGGGAAATGTTGGCTTAACTAAGGTAAGGGTTAGGTCTATGCTTAGGGTTAGTCGACAGTTAGTTGAGAAGTTACTGATAGTCTGTAGAGCATCTACAAATGGACTATCCAAATAAAGTGTTACAGAATCTCCATACTGCATTCTGCCTTTGTTGTTCATCAAGTTAAGTCTGTACTCAAATGAAATGTAGTTTACTAAAGATCAATCAGAAAGGCTGGTCTGAATGCTCATTTATCTTAATCTAACTTTGCATAACTTTGTGTTTCCTATTCTATAGGAAACATGGCTGGTAGCCTAGCGGTTAAAAGCGTTGGGCAAGTAACGGAAAGGTTTGAATCCCTGAGATAACTAGGTGAAAAATCTTTTTGATGTACCCTTGAGCAAGGCACTTAACACGAACTTCTCTTGTAAATCACAGATACGAGTTAGTCTGTAAGTTAGCAGATAAGTTTCTACTAAAATGTAAATGAATACAAACATTTCATCTTGTTTCTTCTCCTCTTTCCTATAAGCCATGTGCAGAATGTTATTCACCTATTTACCTTATAGTCTATAAGCATGGCACAATAATGCACATTCCTCACTCTTGCTCTCCTTAAGAATCTATTGACGCACCCGAAAATGTCTGTAGCATCCGAACGGTTTGGTAAGATGAGACCAATACGATGCTGTAGTAAGATGAGACTCTCACCAATACGATGCTCTATGACCCCGACAAGTGTCACGGGACTCGTCTGAAGGTAACCCATACAAATGAATGGATACATGGAGGTAGTTTTGTGGAAACAAAAATAAGGGGTTAAATATGTGTCCCAAATTTTTCTAATATTTCCTGAGCTTTCTTATATCACCTAGATAAAGGACAGACACTTCAAAACCTTAATGATTTATTTTTTGACTATCTTTTTCATGAATATTATTTTGAATATACCCAAAGGGGTACCCAAAAATCTGGGGATGTATTTATATGTCAACTTACCAATGTTCTCTCACTTGCTGTTTTTCAGCAATAGTTTTCAACAACCATCCACCTCCCCACCACCACCGGCTATAATAACCATAAAGCCTGTGATTGGAACTCCTTTCCCCTCAGTTAAGCCTGTATTCAACTGAACTGACTGCTGGTTTTGTTGGATACTAACTATGACATGGGCACCCCACCGGGTGTTACCGCAGTTGACAGGGTCACACCACAGCCTGTCCTCAGACCTCAGATCAGTTTGGAGCAGGTCTCAGAGTCCTCCAGCAGTGACTGCTGCTGCCCGTCTACAGGCCTGGGGTCAGTTCTAGCTGGCCGTTGTGGGAGCTGTGGGGTTATCATAGGGAGGAGTCCTGCCAGATCCACTGAAGCTGAACTCAAATTCCTCACATGACAGCTTGATTAATCTTGGATATAGATTAGATATAGCCTTGACTATTTATGTGCAATGTCCAGCACTTTTTAACAAAAATAAGCAAAACGTAGTGCTAGGGAGAACTCCCCAGAGAAACAGAGTGGAAAAGGAAGAGCGCTTTTATGTTTCTAAACCAATTTTCATGGTTCCCTGTTTGGCTGAAAGCTAGCTAGCTATTGTTATTGCTAGCAAGCTCACAAAGCTTAGATGAAACCATCAAAAATAAAATCAACACTCACTAGCAATGGATAAATATATTATCATCGCTATATGGGCCACGATACAATTCCCACCAAGTGGGTCAACCCTATTGGTGCGATGCCTCAGGTGTTTGCCTTTCAATCCAACAACCCGGGTTCGTAATTAAACTAGCTAAGCTAGCTAACTCAACCTCAGGTTGCCCAGCCTACTTAATGACTCATCAGCTTTAGCTATCTTGTGATTGGTTACTGAGAAAATGTACCCTCCTAATTTCAATGTAGGTTATAGTGCCCTCCATAAGTATTTGGCCACAGTTAGATCAAAGTTGTCCTTTTTGCTATATGCTACTCCAGGAATTTAGGCATGTCTATGGTTGGCCAGCAGCATACCACCCTGCATCCCATTGCTGTCTTGCCTCTGAACTTTCTTTAAGCAGGGTTGGGACACATTTCAGTTGTACAACTGCCTATGTATCTCCTTTCCCTTTCCCCTTCCCTTTCCTGGTCGGTGCCTGGATGGGAGACCAGATGCTGCTGGAAGTGATGTTGAAGGGCCAGTAGGAGGAACACTTTGCTCTGGTCTTAACCTATCCCAATGCCCCATGGCAGTGATTGGGCATTGCCCTGTGTAGCGTACCGTCTGGGACATTAAATGAGTGTCCTGACTCTGTGGTCACTAAAGATCCCATGGCACTTATTGTAATAATAGGGGTGTTAACCCCAGTGTCCTGACTAAATGTCCACTCTGGCCCATCATGGCCACCTAACCATCCCCAGCTACCAATTGGCTCATTCAACCTTTCCCCTGTAATTCTTCCCCAGGTTGTTGCTGTAAATGAGAATGTGTTCTCAGTCAACTTACCAGGTTAAAATGGTTGACCTATGGTTTGAAATGCACCTCCTGCTGACCCCTTCTGGACAAGGTATGTTTACTATCTATCACTATCTATCACTATAACAATTGCAGTGTAGTAACAAATAATATGTGAATAATAGAGTCTATCTCTATATATACAGTATATATATTCATAAATGTTACAATGATGCCAATGAAATATATTCATGGAGGGATGAAGGCTGCATTGCATTTGGATTGGGGGATCAAATTATGCTGTGACAATAAAATACAAATGGCCTCCACTGCCTGACTCACCTCCTCTTGCCTCACAGGGTGATGATACTCTCTGTATGCCCCGCCCCCTCTGTGTGTATCTGTGACCACAACTCCATTTTGTTGCTCCCACCCTATAGACAGAAACTAAAACAGGAAACGCCCGTGCTCAGGTCTGTTCAAAGCTGGTCCGACCAATCTGATTCCACGCTTCAAGATTGCTTCGATCACGTGGACTGGGATACGTTCCGGATAGCATCAGACAATAACATTGATGTATATGCTGATTTGGTGAGGGAGTTAATTAGCAAGTGCATCAGTGATGTTGTACTCACGGTGAGTATTAATACCTTCCCCAACCAGAAACCGTGGATTGATGGCAGCATTCTCGCAAAACTGAAAGCGCAAGCGACCGGAAACATGACCGAATACAACAGTGTAGCTATTCCCTCAGCAATGCAGTTAAACAAGCTAAGCGTCAGTATAGAGACAAAGTAGAGTCACATTTCAACAGCTCAGACACGAGAGGTATGTGGCAGGGACTACAGTCAATCACGGACGACAAAAAGAAAACCAGCCCCTCTTCAACCTCAGGAGGCTGAAGAAATTTTGCTTGTCACCAAAAACACTCACAAACTTTTACAGATGCACAATCGAGAGCATCCTGTCGGGCTGTATCACCGCCTGGTACGCAACTGCTCCGCCCACAACCGTAAGGCTCTCCAGAGGGTAGTGAGGTCTGCACAACGCATCACCAGGGGCAAACTACATGCCCTCCAGGACACCTTCACCCCCCGATGTAACAGGAAGGCCAAAAGATCATCAAGGACAACAATCACCCGAGCCACTGCCTGTTCACCCCGCTATCATCCAAAAGGCGAGGTCAGTACAGGTGCATCAAAGCTGGGACCGAGAGACTGAAAAACAGCTTCTATCTCAAGGCAATCAGACTGTTAAACAGCCATCACAAACATTGAGTGGCTGCTGCCAACATACGGACTCAAATATCTAGCCACTTTAATAATAAAAAAATGGATGTAATAAATGTATCACTAGGCACTTTAAACAATGGCCCTTTATATAATAATAATAATATAATAATATATGCCATTTAGCAGACGCTTTTATCCAAAGTGACTTACAGTCATGTGTGCATACATTCTACGTATGGGTGGTCCCGGGAATCGAACCCACTACCCTGGCGTTGCAAGCGCCATGCTCTACCAACTGAGCTACAGAAGGACCATAAGATGGTAGGCCTATGCCCCCCCCCCAGACCCACCCATTGCTGCGGCCCTGCCCATTCATATGAAATCAATAGATTAGGGCCTAATGAATTTATTTAAATTGTCTGATTTCTTTTATGAACTGTAACGCAGTAAAATCATTGAAATTGCTGCAGTTATATTTTTATTCAGTGTACATGACCAAAAGTATGTGGACACCTGCTTGTCAATCTCATGGGAATTAATATGGAGTTGTGTGGATTATTATATTGAAAAATATATTATTTTCACATACCCTACATTATTCATCTCATATGTATATACAGTGGGGGGAAAAGTATTTAGTCAGCCACCAATTGTGCAAGTTCTACCATCTTAAAAAGATGAGAGAGGCCTGTAATTTTCATCATAGGTACACTTCAACTATGACAGACAAAATGAGAAGAAAAAATCCAGAAAATCACATTGTAGGATTTTTAATGAATTTATTTGCAAATTATGGTGGAAAATAAGTATTTGGTCAATAACAAAAGTTTATCTCAATACTTTGTTATATACCCTTTGTTGGCAATGACAGAGGTCACACGTTTTCTGTAAGTCTTCACAAGGTTTTCACACACTGTTGCTGGTCTTTTGGCCCATTCCTCCATGCAGATCTCCTCTAGAGCAATGATGTTTTGGGGCTGTTGCTGGGCAACACGGACTTTCAACTCCCTCCAAAGATTTTCTATGGGGTTGAGATCTGGAGACTAGCTAGGCCACTCCAGAACCTTGAAATGCTTCTTACGAAGCCACTCCTTCGTTGCACGGGTGGTGTGTTTGGGATCATTGTCATGCTGAAAGACCCAGCCACGTTTCATCTTCAATGTCCTTGCTGGTGGAAGGAGGTTTTCACTCAAAATGTCACGATACATGGCCCCATTCATTCTTTCCTTTACACGGATCAGTCGTCCTGGTCCCTTTGCAGAAAAACAGCCCCAAAGCATGATGTTTCCACCCCCATGCTTCACAGTAGGTATGGTGTTCTTTGGATGCAACTCAGCATTCTTTGTCCTCCAAGCACGACGAGTTGACTTTTTACCAAAAAGTTATATTTTGGTTTCATCTGACCATATGACATTCTCCCAATCTTCTACTGGATCATCCAAATGCTCTCTAGCAAACTTCAGACGGGCCTGGACATGTACTGGCTTAAGCAGGGGGACACGTCTGGCACTGCAGGATTTGAGTCCCTGGCGGCGTAGACTTTGTTACTTTGGTCCCAGCTCTCTGCAGGTCATTCACTAGGTCTTGCGTGGAGCCCCAGATCGAGGGAGATTATCATTGGTCTTGTGTGTCTTCCATTTCCTAATAATTGCTCCCATAGTTGATTTCTTCAAACCAAGCTGCTTACCTATTGCAGATTCAGTCTTCCCAGCCTGGTGCAGGTCTACAATTTTGTTTCTGGTATCCTTTGACAGCTCTTTGGTCTTGGCCATAGTGGAGTTTGGAGTGTGACTGTTTGAGGTTGTGGACAGGTGTCTTTTATACTGATAAAAAGTTCAAACAGGTGCCATTAATACAGGTAACGAGTGGAGGACAGAGGAGCCTCTTAAAGAAGAAGTTACAGGTCTGTGAGAGCCAGAAATCTTGCTTGTTTGTCGGTGACCAAATACTTATTTTCCACCATAATTTGCAAATAAATTCATTAAAAATCCTACAATATGATTTTCTGGATTTTATTTCTCATTTTGTCTGTCATGGTTGAAGTGCACCTATGATGAAAATTACAGGCCTCTCATCTTTTTCAGTGGGAGAACTTACACAATTGGTGGCTGACTAAATGCTTTTTTTGCTCCACTGTACTGTACTCTATATCAGCTACTGCATATTGCCTATGCTGTTCGGCCATCACTCATCCATATATTTATAAGTACATATTCTTATTCATTCCTTTGTTGTTGTGAAATTGTCAGATTACTTGTTAGATATTACTGCATGGTCGAAACTAGAAGCACAAGCATTTCGCCACACTCGCATTAACATCTGCTAACCAGGTGTATGTGACCAGTAACATTTGATTTGATTTGTGTGTGTGTTCGTGTGTTTGAGTAAGAGTTGTTATTTACTGTCAGTAACTCTAATATAGGCAGAAATAAACTCAGTCCTCTGCCAGTATGGCCTGCAGGAAGCATTGATTTTTCCTGAAACAAAGGGTGGAAATGCCTCACCAGCGGACACTAATGAATAGATACATAAGGAGGAATCAATTCAGTTTTGGTTGTTTGTATGGTCAGTTTCGACCAGACCTCCGTTCCAAGTAAACCTTTGTAGCTCTCTGGTTTATTCTTTGCAATGAAACATTGTAAATTGGAACAAATATAGTGAATCTATCAGTGTGTCACATGAGATAGGTTTCCATCCAATTGGCAACAGATTTTCATGCGAATATTAAAAAATCCACGTTAAAACAATACGCACATTTTCCAATAATTTATATATAAACCCTGGATTGCTGATGCTATGTATTGGACATTGAGAGGCTTTGAAGCCACTGGTCAGCCATATTAGCACTCCCCAGTAGGAGCAGTCCTCTGTAAGAATGAATGGAATTCGACAGTATGTCAATGACATGTTTGAAGGATAAAATTGCATGTATTAAGGTATTTTGTTGTTGTACTGGGGACATTAAAATGAGTCATCTCTAAAAATGATTCTTTAAGGAAAGTGTTTTAATATGTTGATTCATGTAACATTGTTATTTTTAGCTCACATTTTATCATTTAAAAGTATGCGTTAAGGTGTTTGTAATAGAATGAATGTGGCAAAAAATTATTTTGACATAAATCCATTTCTTTAGCTTCCAAAATATTTTTCAACGGTGTGGAAGTGACAAGACGGAAGCACAGTGGCTTCAACACAGTACCCCCTATCAGTCACTAGTGTATACATAAATCATTGGCATGTTCCACCCAGAGGTGTGTTTCCATCAAATTGACTGTTGCAGAAAGAAGGCTGTGGTTGATGACGTAGTGCACATAAAAGCAACTTTTGCAGTTAAATTCCCATGTACTGAACAATAAATACAAGTTGAAGCTTAGGCTTCCATCGTATTTTCAAAAAGTGTGTTATATAGCAAATGTGCCCACTGGCGTTAGCATGTGCTCTCTAGCCAACAGCTCAGACACAATGTGGGTATAGTCTACATGATGAGATTGTTATGGATTATTTTAATTTGTCAAACGGCAGCCAAGCATCGATCATCATGTCACCAGAATAAGACCCTCAATATGTATTGGAAAGGGACATCAAGCCCATCACCATGCACTTTCACCACCCTGTGAAGTTCAACATAACGTATTTCATCTGTAGCATAATGAACTACATGCTTTCCCGAGTGGTAGTCAGAGGACCACTCAACATGTCATCGTGTTACTCCAAGGTTACTTCCATTTGATGGTTATTATAGCAATATTTGCTTGGCGCTTCAACTGCCATTTCTTGCATTATTTATTTTACCGACTCAAAAAACTCCCTCCTTGTCTAACATATTTTGCTACCTTGAAATTTGGAAAGTTACCTAAAAATGTGCTGTTTTCATCGAGGACATTTTTATCAGTACTTTACTCGCATAAAAAGTTTGGATGGGAACCTGGTTATGGTGACTATTGTGACCACTCAAAAAACCAAGAGGTATCTGACTATAACGAGGTTATATGTCGCAAGACACCCATCTAGAAGAAAAAATAATTTTGGGTGAGAGCCTCTGTCACGTTCTGACCTTAGTTCCTTTATTTATGTCTTTGTGTTAGTTTGGTCAGGGCGTGAGTTGGGGTGGGTAGTCTATGTTCTTTTTTCTATGTTGTGTTTATGTGTTTGGCCTGGTATGGTTCTCAATCAGAGGCAGGTGTCGTTTGTTGTCTCTGATTGAGAATCATACTTAGGTAGCCTGTTTTCCCCATTTGAGTTGTGGGTGATTGTTTCTGTCTCTGTGTCATTACCAGACAGAACTGTTTCGTTTTCGTTCGTTCTACTTGTTATTTTGTTTTTGGTGTTCAATGTTAATAAATTATCAACATGGACACGTACCACGCTGCAGATTGGTCCGATCATTCATACTCCTCGTCAGAGGAAGTCAAATTATGTTACAGCCTCCCTGTCTGTCTCAGGTGGATTTTCCCTGGAACCAGTTAATAGAGGTCATGTGACCTCCTCCGCTGGGCGCTGGGCCTCTGCCACCTGAGAGGGGTCACTGGGAGAGAGAGGTTTAGGAATGTCTGCTGGGCGCCACATTGATGAAATACACAATCATCAGAAATGGTGAAGACACAAGAGAGCACAGAGCTACCGATCATTTGATCTACACTTACAACACTTTGACATCTGTCAGGTAATGTAGCACCTCAGTTGGCACTCCTGTGTCTTGTGTTTGTGTGACTTGAGCTGCTTTTGAACGTTTCACATGATCCCTTGTCCCCTCTTCGCCACACTCTGTCCCTCTCTATACCCCCCCTCTCTCTTTATCTCCAACTCTCCCTGGCTTCCTACCTTAGTGGCCCAATAAGGGGAGGTGGAGTGAGAGAGAAGAGGAGCCGAGAGGGGAGAGGGACGGAGACATCCACATGACCTTGGAATTAGTGGAGCTCCTGGGACCAGGCTTGCTGGGTGGGACAACATTGGCAGCTGCTGGATTTTCCCCCTCCCGGGTGTGTAAGATTAATGTGTGTTCTGGCGGTGTCGAGGAGGAGGGGGAAGTGTGTCGGGGAGCAGGGGGAATGAGGCAGAGAGGGTAGGGGAGCAAGGGGCAGGGGTAGCCCCCACCAATATTTGCCACTGTTCTGTACATCTAGCCAAGAGGTATTTGTGTCGTTGGGAAACAAACCACTCGTGGAATATTGTCTGGCGTGCCATGGATTGTGTGAGAGCAAGTGAGAGAGTTGTTGTCCGCCTGCGGGTTTCCCTCTGACTGCGGCTGTCCATGTGTCCAGATATTATGGAGGCTCAGGAGGTTAGGGAATGGACAGAGGGAGGGAGGGATGTGGAAGGAGCGGTGGAGGGCCGCGGGGGTTTCTGTCTGACCCGTACACCTGCAAATCACCACTGTCTCCTCACTCTTACTCTAGGGCCACACACACACTCCCTTGAATGTCCCAAGGAAGAAAGTCCTGAAATGAATTAACCAGACCTGAGAGGGTTTTTTTCTCTCCAAGAAGCATCATTATACCTCAAGAGGTTTATCTTCATCACAGAATACCATCAGAGAATAACAAAACTTACATGAAAACTCTCACCAGACCACCTGTTTTTACTGTAAGATATGCCACCGTTTCTTGAAAATCAGGGCAGTTTTGAGCAGGGGCTGGAACTGGTTCTGGGAACAGAACTGGAAACCGGAAAATAAAAACAGTTTCAAGAACCGTTATTTTAAAAGCATGGGAACCTTCTAATAATGTCCTTTTAAGTTTCAGTCCCACAAAAAAAAATGCAACAAAACGCCTACTCACTCTGTCACTCAGAAACGTACTCCAGTGTTTCTGCCTGCCAGCTGAAAAGCTTTGCCAGTGTGTGTGTGCATGTGTAGGATACCTACCCTCCCCCTCAGAAGCATAGACTATTTTATCCTACTGACGTTACAAGCATGATTCAGAAATTAGGGAGCGATTTTAATTAGAGAAGAATCAATTCACTTTTTCAATGCTAGTTGAGTGATCACGTTTCACATTGGATTTATTAACTACAAAAAGGGAAGAAGTTTTTTTTCCAAATCTCTGAAGTTCAAAAAAATTCAAAGTTTCTCCATGGAAGCCAGCTCCTGTGTAGGTATAATTCTGTGGGCCTAATTCAGATAATTCATGACATGGCAAGATGCAAGGACGCAAAATTTCATCCGCAAAGTTTGTCGCATCTTGTATCCTACAATACTCTTGTCTATCCAATCGAGATTGTGAACAACTATAGCTCGCCCGCGCCATAGCAAGCTGCTCTAGCCGCACTGATTGGTGAAATAATTTTACGTCAAGCAAAAAAAATTCGGAGGTTTCCAGAGGAAGAGAAAGCAACGATATAAAGCGGTTCAGAACTTTATTTTGCAGGTTGGAAACAATGGAACGGAACGAATAGATTTTTCTTTTTATCCATCCCCTTGAATGTTACTGCTCAGAAACTATCTCAGTCTCAGCTCAACACAGGTTACCTCACACAACCAGTAATGATTCTTCAGTGACCCTATTCATCGAATCCCAACACGCCAAGAGGAACCCTTACACTCACCTTCACCTCTCACCCTTCCCTCACCCCTTCGACTCTTTGAAAGTGGCCTCTACACCAACCATTCTGCTCAGCTGCTGAGATGATCTTTGTCTCCCCTATCTCTCTATCTTTCACTCTTTCTCTCCCTGACTGTGTCTGATGCATTTTCACCACTGACAGGCCTAGTGTGTGTGTGTGTGTGTGTGTGTGTGTGTGTGTGTGTGTGTGTGTGTGTGTGTGTGTGTGTGTGTGTGTGTGTGTGTGTGTGTGTGTGTGTGTGTGTGTGTGTGTGTGTGTGTGTGTGTGTGTGTGTGTGTGTGTGTGTGTGTGTGTGTGTCAAAGGATTGCTCGTCTACGCCTACTTTTTCAGCTGTGCCTGAATTCAATGTCCACAGTTTCACAAAAAAACAGACAAGGAAATACTTAAATTAAAGGCTTGGACTAAGTCACCTGTCATTGACTGCTTGACTACTGTATGTTTATTCAGGCCACAGATCTATTTATTCTACAGTATTTTGATTGGGACAGACAAATGTTAGAAGTGAAATGTTATTTCTGAGCACGACACAAGAGTGTGCGTTCGTCAGCATTATATGTATATTTATACTGGCGCTGTAAGACACTTTATTACTCTAACCCTGTGGGTTTTCGTGTGTAAACACTATCTGAGATTATGTAAAAACTATTAAGGATTATGTAAAGGAGCAATTAGTCAGAAAAGCCCCTGGCTCTCTATCATACACACACTCGGCTGGGGGCAGGCCTTCTCAAGCTCTTTCATCTGGAATTAATTGAACATTTTATTCAAGCGCATTTTCTCCCTCATGTAGGTTTCCCCCTCCTGACAGGTGTTGAAATAGAAATGCTACCGGGCATCACAAAAAATTCAATAGACATGTCTGGGTCTGGTACACAGACCAATCATCCTCTGATTTTTCTCCCCCTTTTTATTAATTTATTTCTCTCAGATTTTTTATTTGGATTCCCAGTGACCTCATGACGTAGCATGGAATGGGCAGGATTAATCAGGATTTAAGCTCGGCTATGTTCCCCAGCGTTCCCCGCCTCTCATCTTCCTGGTGTCTACAAAGGTGCCGAAGCGGACCAAATCCTAGGTTCAATTTTTGATATGAACTCATTTCCTGGCTGTGGTTCCTGGGTTCAGGGCAGTGTAACCTGAGGAGGATTCGGCACCCAGGCCCCCAGGGGATGAAAGCAGCAGAAAGCCTGAGAATTAACCCCCAGGGTCAACAGCATTATCCACCTCTATTTATAGATCAACTTACATTTTTAGTCGGCAAAAAAAGACAAAAAAAGGATTACATGGGGGTCACCCCAGAAAGAATTGCAGTTAATTAAATCAATCAAAGAGATTAACTAAAACTGAGATTTTTTTCTTGTCTTTTAGTATTTCATCCACTTAATAACATCTTAATTAGATTACATGACCACATTTCACAGCCAGGGTTTGTCACTTTGACAAGGTTTTCTTCTTTTGTAACAAGTAACACAAAAAATGCAGTACCAGTCGACAGTTTGAACTCATTCAAGGGATTTCTTTATTTTCTACTTTTTTCTACATCGTAGAATAATAGTAAGGACATCAAAATGATGAAATAACACATATGGAATCATGTAGCAACCCAAAACCTGTTAAACAAATAAAATATATTTTTGAGATTCTTCAAAGTAACCACACTGTTGGCATTCTCTCAACCAGCTTCATGAGGTAGTCACCGGGAATGCGTTTATATTAACAGGTGTGCCTTGCTAAAAGTTCATTTGTGAAATGTATTTCCTTCTTAATGCATTTGAGACAATCATTTGTGTTGTGACAAGGTAGGAGTGGTACACAGAAGATAGCCCTATTTGGTAAAATACTAAGTCTATATTATGTCAAGAACAGCTCAAATAAGCAAAGAGAGACAACAGTCCATCATTACATTAAGACATGAAGAGCTTCAAGTGCAGTCACAAAAACCACCAAGACCTATGATGAAACTGGCTCTCATGAGTACCGCTACAGTTACCTCTGCTGCAGAGGATAAGTTCATTAGTTACCAGCCTCAGAAATTACAGCTTAAATAAATGCTTCACAGTTCAAGTAACAATGGACTGTGGAAATCTGTCCTTTGGTCTGATGAGTTCGAATTTGCAATTTTTGGTTCCAACTTCTGTGTCTTTGTGAGAAGCAGAGTAGGGGAACGGAAAATCTCAGCATGTGTGGTTCCCACCATTAAGCATCTGGTTTAAATTTATTTAGAATTTTATTTAACCCTAATTTTTCCAGTTAAATTGACTGAGAATATATTCTCATTTACATCAATGACCTGGGGAATAGATACATGGGAGAGGAGGGCTGGATGAATGAAGTCACTTAGTGTAATAATTTGTTTTTCAACAGGACAATGACCCAACACACCTCCGGGTTGTGTAAGGGGTATTTGACCAAGAAGGAGAGTGATGGATGGAGTGCTGCATCAGATGACCTGTCCTCCACAATCACCCGACCTCAACCCGATTGAGATGTTTGGGATGAGTTGGACAGCAGAGTGAAGGAAAAGCAGCCAACAAGTGCTCAGCATATGTGGGAACTCCTTCAACGCTGTTGTAAAAGCATTCCAGGTGAAGCTGGTTGAGAGAATGCCAAAAGTGTGCAAAGCTGTCATGAAGGCAAAGGGTCATTACTTTGAATAATCTAAAATCTAAAATATATTTTGATTTGTTTAACACTTTTTTGCTTACTACATGATTCCATATGTGTTATTTCATAGTTTGATGTCTTCACTATTATTCTACAATGTAGAAAACCCTTGAATGAGTAGGTGTGTCCAAAATTTTGACTGGTACTGTATGTTGTTATAAAAAGCAAAACAGTAAACTTTTTACAACTTTGTATTGCACCAAATATTTAGATTGTAAATGTAAACTTTGACCTTATACTTTGGCCTACTAGATATTTATTGTCTTACTGGAGATTACATATCTGGTCAGCGCCCAATCTCCCTCCCTCCCTCCCTCCCTCCCTCCCTCCCTCCCTCCCTCCCTCCCTCCCTCCCTCCCTCCCTCCCTCCCTCCCTCCCTCCCTCCCTCCCTCCCTCCCTCCCTCCCTCCCTCCCTCCCTCCCTCCCCCTCCCTCCCTCTCAATGGGCTGCTGCAACACTGAGTTAGGGTCAGTGCAGGGAAAGGTACACAATATCAACAGTAAGTTCCTGAATATAGTACATACAGTTGTTTTTATGTGTTAGACCTGTATTACCATTATAGCTCAAGTTCTCATCATCAAATCAAATTATTTCATGCTTCAAAAACTTCTAATTAATATGAAATGCAATTTCTTGTCATACTGTATATATTTTTTTATCATTGTTTTTTTAGAACCTAATTATTTTCCAGAGTTTATATTCATTGCCTGTTCCATTTACTTACAAAGCACACGAAAGTGAGTAAAGATCCAGTCATCCCCAATCACTCCCGGCCTGTAGCACTGCAGAGTAGCAGGGTAAACTGTATAAATAGACATTCTCAGCCACAGTGTTTATAGGGTGAGGCTGGAAGATGAAGGAAACGAGCTGAAGTATCCTGACAGCTATCCTCCCAATAATAAACACACACCGGTAATATTTTAATCTAGAATTGAGCAATATCTAAATGTGTTTGAACTCCCACACAGCCCTGGGCTGAATACAGCGGCCCCTGGCTCTGTTGCACACTCAGCCTCTGAGCAGGAAGTAAAACGTCTATCATGTACTGTATGTATGCTGTTTGTGTTTTATTTGTGGAGCTGTGAGGTTGCTAATGAGTCAATTACTGATAGAAGGATTACTTAGGTACTACCACTTCCATTGGTGCTTATCTTATCAAGTTATGTCTGGTATACTATTGGTGAATGTGTTGTAGTGCGTGCTTGCATGTTTGTGTGTGTGTGTAGTGCATGTTTGTGTGTGTGTGTAGTGCATGCTTGTGTGTGTGTGTAGTGCATGCTTGTGTGTGTGTGTAGTGCATGCTTGTGTGTGTGTGTAGTACATGTGTGCATGTTTCTCTGGTATTGAACTCAAGTTGGATAGCAAAGTTAGGCCAGGACTCCCTAGGCACTTGACCTCCCAATTCAGAGGCATTTCCTCCACAAAGTTCCCCTGTGCAACTGGCCTGGGAGCAGGAAGGGGGGACTGGTACAAAACCACAAGAAGCCATCTCACACAGGTCTTAACATACAGTCATGTACATCTACCAAAACGTAAAATACGCACATGCACCTATGTATAGACAGTGCCTGAGGTACAGTATGGTCTAATGTCATGAGGTCTAAAAGAAAAGAGGATAGCATATTAATGCTAACTCAATGTCTGTGTTTGTCAGGGATCTGGAGGCCTTACTAGTTTTCAGTTTGGGCTTCATCCCAGTATAATGGGTGGATATTGACTGGTAAATGAAGACCAGGTGACACCTTGAATGAGAAGATAGATGATCCTCTGTTATGGCGTGATAATGACTCAGTGGTAATTGCTCCAACACATACGGATTGCTCACTTCAGTTCGCTCCCTGTCTACCCCCCTGTGGGGTAACGCTAGCCCTTGCCCCGAGCACAAAGGGGGCCTGTGTGTGAGTTGTTCAGGCCTGCCCTCACTCCCTCTCTCCTACCCAAGCCCCTAACCTCTTCTCCCCCAGCTGTGTGGCTGATGTGCTCCATTTGCTGGCTGATGGACTGAGCGGGACGAGGCAAAAGTTCACACGCGCACACCTTTCCTGTTCACATGGCAGTAGAGACCGACAGGGGCCAGCTTGACCCCAGTGACCCATTCGGGGGACACCTCCTGCGCTTCCGCCACTGAACTGCCACCGGCCCTCCCCCTCTTCCCCTCCTCCTTGCTCCGCAATTTGTCCCCTCATTTAGGGCCAGCCACGCCTCTGTTGTCCTAATGCTGTATGTTTAAGTCCTCTGTGCTGCACTCAAGATGCTGTTTCCTTGCAATGGGGAAGGAGGGGGGTGTAAAGAAAGAGAGAGCTTTGTACAAGGTCAGTAGCAGACAGCATGTGAGCACATACTGTATGCATACCCTGATCTGTATGTGCATTATCATCTGAGAAAATATCAAACTTTAATATTACAGTGGGGAGAACAAGTATTTGATACACTGACGATTTCGCAGGTTTTCCTACTTACAAAGCATGGAGAGGTCTGTAATTTTTTATCATAGGTACACTTCAGCTGTAAGAGACGGAATCTAAAACAAAAATCCAGAAAATCACATTGTATAATTTTTAAGTAATTAATTAGCATTTTATTGCATGACATAAGTATTTGATCAGCTACCAACCAGTAAGAATTCCGGCTCTCACAGACCTGTTCGTTTTTCTTTAAGGAGCCGTCCTGTTCTCCACTCATTACCTGTATTAACCGCACATGTTTGAACTCGTTACCTGTATAAAAGACACCTGTCCACACACTCAGTCAAACAGACTCCAACCTCTCCACAATGGCCAAGACCAGAGGGCTGTGTAAGGACATCAGGGATAAAATTGTAGACCTGCACAAGGCTGGGATGGGCTACAGGACAATAGGCAAGCAGCTTGGTGAGAAGGCAACAACTGTTGACGTAATTATTAGAAAATGGAAGAAGTTCAAGATGACAGTCAATCCCGCACAGTCTGGGGCTCCATGCAAGATCTCACCTCGTGAGGCATCAATGATCATGAGGAAGGTGAGGGATCAGCCCAGAACTACACGGCAGGACCTGGTCAATGACCTGAAGAGAGCTGGGACCACAGTCTCAAAGAAAACCATTAGTAACACACTACGCCGTCATGGATTAAAATCCTGCAGTGCATGCAAGGTCCCCCTGCTCAAGCCAGCGCATGTCCAGGCCCATCTGAAGTAAGCCAATGACCATCTGGATGATCCAGAGAAGGTCATGTGGTCTGATGAGACAAAAATAGAGCTTTTTGGTCTAAACTCCACTCGCCGTGTTTGGAGGAAGAAGAAGGATGAGTACAACCCCAAGAACACCATCCCAACCATGAAGCATGGAGGCGGAAACATCATTCTTTGGGGATGCTTTTCTGCAAAGGGGACAGGACGACTGCACCGTATTGAGGGGAGGATGGATGGGGCCATGTATTGCGATATCTTGGCCAACAACCTCCTTCCCTCAGTAAGAGCATTGAAGATGGGTCGTGGCTGGGTCTTCCAGCATGACAACGACTCGAAACACACAGCCAGGGCCACTAAGGAGTGGCTCCGTAAGAACCATTTCAAGGTCCTGGAGTGGCCTAGCCAGTCTTCAGACCTGAACCCAATGGAAAATCTTTGGAGGGAGCTGAAAGTCCGTATTGCCCAGTGACAGCCCCGAAACCTGAAGGATCTGGAGAAGGTCTGTATGGAGGAGTGGGCCAAAATCCCTGCTGCAGTGTGTGCAAACCTGGTCAAGAACTACACAGTGTATGATCTCTGTAATTGCAAACAAAGGTTTCTGTACCAAATATTAAGTTCTGCTTTTCTGATGTATCGAATACTCATATCATGCAATAAAATGCAAATTAATTACTTAAAAACAATGTGATTTTCTGGATTTTTGTTTTAGATTTCGTCTCTCACAGTTGAAGTGTACATATGCTAAAAAGAATTACAGACCTTTACATGCTTTGTAAGTAGGAAAACCTGCAAAATCGGCAGTGTATCAAATACTTGCTCTCCCCACTGTATATTACAGTATACGTGTTTTCTTATTTTTCTTTCAAACCTACAGTATAATCCAGAATCCACAGTCAAAAGAGATTTCATATTTGATATGAAAGAATTCATATCAAGCAATCTCAAATTGTGCATTATTGAATCGCAGAAGTACCATCTGCTAGAAAGTACTGCATGACTGTCATTTTATTTAATCAGTATGGACTCAGTGTTTCAGGTTGGGCAGCTGTTCTCAGTGTTTCATGGTGGGAGGCTGCTCTCAGTGTTTCAGGGTGGGAGGCTGCTCTCAGTGTTTCAGGGTGGGAGGCTGCTCTCAGTGTTTCAGGGTGGGAGGCTGCTCTCAGTGTTTCAGGTTGGGCAGCTGTTCTCAGTGTTTCAGGGTGGGAGGCTGCTCTCAGTGTTTCAGGGTGGGAGGCTGCTCTCAGTGTTTCAGGGTGGGAGGCTGTTCTCAGTGTTTCAGGCTGGGAGGCTGCTCTCAGTGTTTCAGGTTGGGCAGCTGTTCTCAGTGTTTCAGGGTGGGAGGCTGCTCTCAGTGTTTCAGGGTGGGAGGCTGCTCTCAGTGTTTCAGGGTGGGAGGCTGCTCTCAGTGTTTCAGGGTGGGAGGCTGCTCTCAGTGTTTCAGGGTTGGAGGCTGCTCTCAGTGTTTCATGGTGGGAGGCTGCTCTCAGTGTTTCATGGTGGGAGGCTGCTCTCAGTGTTTCATGGTGGGAGATTGCTCTCAGTGTTTCATGGTGGGAGATTGCTCTCAGTGTTTCATGGTGGGAGGCTGCTCTCAGTGTTTCATGGTGGGAGGCTGCTCTCAGTGTTTCATGGTGGGAGATTGCTCTCAGTGTTTCATGGTGGGAGGCTGCTCTCAGTGTTTCATGGTGGGAGGCTGCTTTCAGTGTTTCAGGGTGGGAGGTTGCTCTCAGTGTTTCAGGGTGGGAGGCTGCTCTCAGTGTTTGAGGGTGGGAGGCTGCTCTCAGTGTTTGAGGGTGGGAGGCTGCTCTCTCGAAACAAAACAAATGGCAGCGCCGCAAAGCTTGCTCTTTTCTCACAATTCAGCTGTCTCAGAAAAAAGGATCTGCCTCCCTCTGAATGACTGAGCCCAAATGGTTTCCCTCCCCCCAACCAGTCCACCAGTTCCTCCCTATCTCTCAATCGACCCTCACGTACCCCTTCACAAACACCCATACACGCACACATACACTCCTCCCCTGCCCAAATGAATTCATTTTCTAATTTTCCTTGACTGAGAAAACAATACACATGCCTTAACAATGTTGACATCTCTAATGCCTTAAAACTCACTGGTAATGGAGCTTTGATTGGTAGTAAGTGGATACATGATTGCACACAGAGACCCATTCACTTTGCTGTGCTATTCTGACCTGCAGTGGAATAAATTAACTACAGTAGAGGATCAAAACATGCAAATAATTGTTTAATATTCAATATATTTATTTTCAAACTCCTGAGATCAGAAATGTTACACTTCCTGACCAATTAGTTGCTGATACAAATTTTGGCTACTTGCCTCCCTGACATACACACCCGCCCCCTGCATCACCCTGTTGCAGTCATTCACACACATTTCTCCTAGGTTATTCACTAACTCTAGAGTGCCACCTTCAAACTTCATATGTAAATTATTTCGAATGCTATAAAGGTCAGATATGTATTCATTTGAATATGTATTCATTTGAATTAGGTGCTGGAGGGAAGGAGGTAATTTGCCCTCCAGCTCCCAATTCAACTGAATTACAAACTTCCCCCTCAAAAAAGAAGCCCACACTACTAAATCATAATTATATAATTATGTCTATAAATAAGTAATGGATGGCTTTATACAGGGACTGTGTCATTCTACGTTTTAAGTGGGTTAAATTCCACAGTCATGCCTTCCCACAACAAGGAGTCATCACCTGAAAACACTCATTAACCAGCCTACATTTCCCATGAACATCTTTGGCGGAGATCTTTGTGGGCTATACTCGGCCTTGTCTCAGGATGGTAAGTTGGTGGTTGAAGATATCCCTCTAGTGGTGTGGGGGATGTGCTTTGGCAAAGTGGGTGGGGTTATATCCTTCCTGTTTGGCCCTGTCCGGGGGTGTCCTCGGATGGGGCCACAGTGTCTCCTGACCCCTCCTGTCTCAGCCTCCAGTATTTATGCTGCAGTAGTTTATGTGTCGGGGGCTAGGGTCAGTTTGTTATATCTGGAGTACTTCTCCTGTCCTATTAGGTGTCCTGTGTGAATCTAAGTGTGCGTTCTCTAATTCTCTCCTTCTCTCTTTCTTTCTCTCTCTCGGAGGACCTGAGCCCTAGGACCATGTCCCAGGACTACCTGACATGAGGACTCCTTGCTGTCCCCAGTCCACCTGGCCATGCTCCTGCTCCAGTTTCAACTGACCTGAGCCCTAGGACCGTGCCCCAGGACTACCTGACATGAAGGCTCCTTGCTGTCCCCAGTCCACCTGACTGTGCTGCTGCTCCAGTTTCAACTGTTCTGCCTTATTATTATTCGACCATGCTGGTCATTTATGAACATTTGAACATCTTGGTCATGTTCTGTTATAATCTCTACCCGGCACAGCCAGAAGAGGACTGGCCACCCCACATAGCCCGGTTCCTCTCTAGGTTTCTTCCTAGGTTTTGGCCTTTCTAGGGAGTTTTTCCTAGCCACCGTGCTTTTACACCTGCATTGTTTGCTGTTTGGGGTTTTAGGCTGGGTTTCTGTACAGCACTTTGAGATATCAGCTGATGTACGAAGGGCTATATAAATAAATTTGATTTGATTTGATTTGATCTCTGTCTGTTATAAAGGCTAATTGTTAGCCAAGTTAACGGCACTAGCGAGAACTTCTCTTCCTCAGCCAGGAGATGTATAGTTTCTCGCCCGTGACGTTACACATCCGTACACTTGTTGTATTCCACATGCCACAGAAAATGATGGCATTGCTTTATGGGTACCTTATCATCACGTTTCATGCCCCTCAGACACATTAGTCTTACACTAACATGTTGCCTACTGTAGATACAGGCCTGAAACCTTTGCCCTAGATACAGGCCAGAAACCCTTGCTCTATAATGGTATTGCCTCATGTTCATCAGCATGACATTTGTTTAAGAAACACATTCATCAAATCAAATTGACATCTGACAGTTGAGGAAAATGTTAGAGGAAGAAATCCTTTGGTACAACAAACGGTGACGCATTGGCCCTCGTACTATGCAGTCATAGGGGATTCTAAACCTGTGATAACACTGATGGAGTGATAGGCTAAGTGGCTAACCGTCTTCCTGAGAGGGACCCTTTTGTTCATTGTGCTTTCTTGTGCTCACAACCTCTGAAACAATGTCCCTGAGAGTATTACATTAGTTTAGTACCCTCCTGTATGCAAATGACACAGCGATTATACAAATACTGTGTGGCAATGGTATGACGTCAGATTCTAAAAAAGTCCCCCCCCCCCGACATTTATTTTCAGATTGTGACTGTTCACACATCCAGCATGATTGACAGTGTCGTCGTTATCGTCATTGGCTTTGCATGACAAGATTTCATGCGTTGGATAGACAAGTCATCCTATCAAGTCATTACCTCTACTTGTTCTGTCTACTGACCACGTAGTGAAGCACAAAGGTACATTTTGGCGCATAGCTGCAAAAGAACACAGGAGATATACAGGTAGCCGGATCAAGCTCAATGTTGATTATGAGGCCAAGTTAAAGGGAATATGTAGTCATCTCTCATCCGTGATGGAACAGCAAAAGCTACTGATACTATAGCAGTCCCATAGCTAGTGCATCATATTGTTGGTGAATGATCAATCCTGGATTGTGGTTCATGCAGACCTTAAGACTAGGGAACATGTGGTTAACTCTGGATGACGTAAAGGAACTACGTCAAAGAGAAAGGGTGAGTGTGTACATCAGCGAGAAAAATGAGTGAATGACAAAAGGAGTGGATGGATAGACGAGACAGTGGTTGTTGAGCATACTTCAGCCAAGAAGACAGCATACACTTGTGACCCTCTCTTTGTGTGTGCCTTGGTGACATCTGACGTCTGTCTGGTCTGACCTCAGAGAGCTGACGCCCCCTTATTCCCCTGCTATTAGTGTGTCATCAACTCCAGACAGACCCACCACCACTCACTCCGCCGAGACAGACCCAATGAGTGACTTACGCCTGGCCTGGCCAGACAGCCAGCAAGGCAAGAAGACGGACGGAGAAAGAATCAGGGAGCCGAGATCTTGGCCAGTACTCATAAAGCAAATTAGAGTAGGAGTAATGATCTAGGATCAGTTTAGCCTTTTAGATCATAATGAGTAAGATTACATGGACAAGGGGGACCAGATCCTAGAACAGCACTCCTACTCTGAGACACTTTAGGAATACAGGTTCAGATCAATGGCCCAACATCATGGGTTGGCAGGTAGCCTAGTGGTTAGAGCATTGTACTAGTAACTGAAAGGTTGAAAGATTGAATCCATGAGCTGACAAGGTAAAAAAATCTGTTGTTCTGACTCTGAACAAGGTTGCTAGGCCATCATTGAAAATAAGAGTTTGTTCTTAACTGACTTGCCTAGATAAATAAAGGTTAAAAAAAATCTGTATAAAAACAAACCCTCTTCAATCTATCCCATGGCTTTCATTCTAGGCAGCAAGCAGAGCTCCAGTGTCTACAGTTTCCCAGGCCCCTCCTAAAGATTTACATATTTTCAGGCCTGATGCTTCAGGCAGCTCGTGGTGCAAAGCTGTGATTATTAGCAGGGCTGACTTTTTCTGTCTGGGTAGTGAGGGCCGTCCACGTCTATTTTTAACCAGTGCTGAAAGTTTGAATGCCCTTCCACCCCTTAAACACACTAGTCACTAAAAGCCCAGATTCTGCAGTGTTTTAGAGCTACTGTAGTCTGGGCGAGTCTGGAGGGCATGGCTGAGTTTCAGACTGAGCCAGTGAGACAGCACAGCAGCAGCTGTGGCGTTCCTGGCAATGCTACACTTACATTCTCTCACTACACATGACCCCCGCCGGCAGTTAGAGCGACCGACGCAAGACATTAACAAAGCGATCGACAAGCGATTGAGCGCTTCTCTCTAACAATGACTGCATTTTGGGGGCTTTGTGAGGACGTGTAACTTTCTTTCCCTCTCCCTGTCTCTGTGTTGGTTGGCAGTGAGTGCAACTCACATTCCATGAAGCTATATTTCCCATACATTCCTTGATGTAGGGGAACTGTGTTGCACTATGGGTTGTCAGGAGTGAGACGTGGAT
Organism: Oncorhynchus keta; assembly: GCF_023373465.1. Lineage (NCBI taxonomy): Eukaryota > Metazoa > Chordata > Actinopteri > Salmoniformes > Salmonidae > Oncorhynchus > Oncorhynchus keta. Next base: position 21,809,543 of record NC_068443.1, on the reverse strand, counting down.
GACACGCTGGGATTGAGAGCAGAATAAGGGCTGTCAAAGCTAGACTGTATAGGACATCTGAAAGCAGAGAGGGAGCTTTAGTAGTTGAGATACAAAAATATGTCTTTGTTGCAACAGGCAGACAGGAATCACTCTTTTTTTGTGTTTGCACTCATTTTGAATGATGAGGTCAACAGGGATTTATTTTTCAAAATCTGCTTCTCTCCTTTCAGTTGAGGGTGGTTCTTCAAACAAATGATGCCAGACAGATGAATCTACATGTCTGTGGAGGTTTGCTGTTGTGTTTGTGATGCTGAATGTTTTGAGGCTGTACTTGGGCTGGAATGTCTTGATAACTAAAATAGTCTCAAAGCCACAATATTTTAAGTTCTCTGTCCCCAAGCTGTGACAACGATACAAATAACTTTTCATCTGACATAGAAGTTATGCATTGCACCTACAGTACATACAGTACACATCTGATTGGCCACCCCGGTGTTCCCCCCCAGAAATTCCTAAATCTGATAGGTTGTCTCTGAATATATTGATCATTTTTACCAAGACGCGCAGTGACACAAGATTCATTAATATCACTGGAGAAAGCATCAGAGCGAACTTTCTGACTGTCTGGTATGACTAGTCATACTATTTTTGGCCAGACAGAATCAGATACAGTGGGGCAAAAAAAGTATTTAGTCAGCCACCAATTGTGCAAGTTCTCCCACTTAAAAAGATGAGACATTCAGAAACATCATGACTTTTTGTGTTCATGACACATTAAAAGGTAATGCATTTGTACAGTTAAAATGACATGTATTTACCATAAAGCTCATAACAGATTTTGGTGCACGTGCTGAACCATCATAATTATCAGGAACCGGTTTAGAGAACAGAACCGAAAACTGGAAAATGAAGACATTTTTCAAGGAAAGATGTGTGTGTGTGTGTGTGTGTGTGTGTGTGTGTGTGTGTGTGTGTGTGTGTGTGTGTGTGTGTGTGTGTGTGTGTGTGTGTGTGTGTGTGTGTGTGTGTGTGTGTGTGTGTGTGTAGGCTACCTACCCCTCTGAAGCATAGGCTACTGTAGCCTGCTGATATTACAAGCATGACTCAGAAATTAGGGAGAGATATTTAATTAGAGAAGAAAGGATTCACTTTTTTAACGATACAGTGGTTTCCGAAGGTATTCACCCCCTGGCATTTTTCCTATTTTATTGCCTTACAACCTGGAATTAGGTGCTTCATACAGAAGAACAGGGGTGTCGTGTCTTTGGCTATGCCGGATTAAGTGATATGACATGCTATTCTATAAAATAATTTCTCCGTAATTACTATTACCTGATTGAGCTAATCATGTAAATGTAATTAACTAGAGAGTCGGGAAACCAAGAAAGAATATTAATAGAGCTGTTATCTTCCGAATAAACTCTTAAAGACCTAGTGATATTTTACATCAATAGCAGTCAATATTAATCTTCACCTTAAGTCAGACTCATCTGAAAGTTGTAAATTCCTGGTTCTTCACGAACCCTGGCTAACAAGTTGAATCAGCAATACAAAATTGGGTTTAATTATTTATTTACTAAATACCTAACAAATCACACAGAAGTACACATGCACATAATAACTCATAACTTGATTACAAATTACGTCATAAAGGAAAACGTCCCTAGTGGGCGGAACAGATATGACAGCTTGTTACACAAAAGAAAAGGGGCTGGGTTTGAGTGAAAGATTCTGAAGACTGCATAACAAAGGAAGAAGCTGTGCTATCGTAAATACAGTATCTAATGCATTCTAAATTACCGCCCATTTGGAAAAGGAAAATGCAATAAATACTTACTCTGAGCTGCACTTCAGTAGGTTGGTGGTAGATGGAAGGCCGTGTTGCCAAACCGAGTCCTTTGTCCTTTGAAGAATGTCTCTGGTGGTCAATTGGATAAGTTGTAGTAACGTTGTTGTGTGATAGGCGGGATACTCTGTCTGTTCCTTCCTAACCCTCGTTTGCAGCTGCTGTTGCTAACTCAATGGCTAGGAGGTATCACTTCTGTAGTGAATAAGAGTTCAAAGTTCATACCATTCCCAACCAAAGCTCACGCTGATGTTGGCTTCGTTCTGTAGTTATTATCTGAACCATTCTGACATCGGACCGTCGTCCTCACATCCTCGGAACAGGAGGTTATATTGTCGTCAAGGCTTTATATAGGAAGGGAGAGGAGGGCGTGTTTGAAAAGTTTTATAGCCCATGTCCCTTCACAGGGGCGGGCCACTGATTGAGTAGAGCCCTAACCTTATGAAAACCCAAATCTCACATTTTAGAATCTAAAATCACATTTCATCCCATCACTAATAATTTCATATTCAAACATTTAAATTGAACAACAATTCCATGTGAATCTGATAACTCTGATGTGTAGACTTTCCACTGTAGAGTTTATGTCATCTTATCATCGATTAGAATGTCTCAGATGACAACCGAACTGACATCATATTCATTAAGTACCACCGCATATGTTCAATTGGTCGGATTACCAGAATATAGTTCATTTCCCCCACCTTCTGATGTTCCCAGAATCTCTATGTTAACCAAGGGGTTTGCAAATGTAACATCAGTAGGGTAGAGAGAGGAAAAAGGGGGGAAGAGGTATTTATGACTGTCATAAACCTACCCAAAGGCCAACGTCATGACAGGGGTATGCTCACACCACTTTTCCGTTTTTTATTTTTTAGTTATTTTTTTCATTTCACTTCACCAATTTGGACTATTTTGTGTATGTCCATTACATGAAATCCCATAAAAATCCATTTAAAGTACAGGTTGTAATACAACAAAACAGGAAAAACGGTGTTGGCTCCATAGCAAGCTGCTCTACCCGCACTGACTGATAAAGTCATTTAATGTTGAGCTAAATATATATATACAAAATATTTCAGGGGTTTAAAAAGGAACAGAAATGAACAATGTCAACCACTACTTTTTTTGATTTCGAACCGGTTCAGAACTTTATTTTACAGGTCGGAACAGTGGAACAGAACACAAAAAAAATATGATTATGTTCAGAATTAAACAATTGGATAATAATTTTGGTTCCAACCCCTGCATCGATTAAGGTTAAACATTTTTCGGCCACCCTAAACTGGGTCTGTGCCCCACCTTGGCAACCAGATGTAAAATGTCCTAAAAGCATTATGATTCCACCCATGGAAATTCATCATTGATCAATATGCTGTCATTATTCAGAAGAGTTACATAAGGAAAATGTATAACACATTTCATGTACAGTTGAAGTCAGAAGTTTACATACACTTTAGGTTGGAGTCATAAAAAAACTTGTTTTTCAACCACTCCACAAATTTCTTGTTTACAAACTATAGTTTTGGCAAGTCGGTTAGGACATCTACTTTGTGCATGACACAAGTAACTTTTCCAAAAATTGTTTACAGACAGATTATTTCACTTTTAATTCATTGTATCACAGTTCCAGTGGGTCAGAAGTTTACATACACTAAGTTGCCAGTGCATTTAAACAGCTTGGAAAATTCCAGAAACTGATGTCATGGCTTTAGAAGCTTCAGATAGGCTAATTGACAATTGTCAATTGGAAGTGTACCTGTGGATGTATTTCAAGGCCTACCTTCAAACTCAGTGCCTCTTTGCTTGACATCATGGGAAAATCAAATGAAATCAGCCAAGACCTCAGATAAAAAATTGTAGACCTCCACAAGTCTGGCTCATTATTGGGAGCAATTTCCAAATGCCTGAAGGTACCACGTTCATCTGTAGAAACAGTATTAAGCAAATGTAAACACCATGGGACCACTCAGCCGTCATACCGCTCAGGAAGGAGACACGTTCTGTCTCCTAGAGATGAATGTACTTTGGTGCGAAAAGTGCAAATAAATCCCAGAACAACAGCAAAGGACCTTGTGAAGATGCTGGAGGAAACAGGTACAGAAGTATCTACTGTATATCCACAGTAAACCGACTCCTATATCGACATAACCTGAAAGGCCACTCAGCAAGAAGAAAGACTCTTCTCCAAAACCGCCATAAAAAGCCAGACTACGGTTTGCAGGAGGGACTGGTGCAATTCACAAAATAGATAGGCATTATGAGGAGGAAAATTATGTGGATATATTGAAGCAACATCTCAAGACATCAGTCAGGAAGTTAAAGCATGGTTGCAAATGGGTCTTCCAAATGGACAATGACCCCAAGCTTACTTTCAAAGTTGTGGCAAAATGGCTTAATAAGGACAACAAAGTCAAGGTATTGGAGTGACAGTCACAAAGCCCTGACCTCAATCCCATAAAAACTGAAAAAGTGTGTGCGAGCAAGGAGGCCTACAAACCTGACTCAGTTACACCAGCTCTGTTATGAGGAATGGGCCAAAATTCACCCAAGTTATTGTGGGAAGCTTGTGGAAGGCTACCCAAAACGTTTGACCCAAGTTAAACAATTTAAAGGCAATGCTACCAATTACTAATTGCATGTATGTAAACTTCTGACCCACTGGGTATGTGATGAAAGAAATAAAAGCTGAAATAAATCATTCTCTCTACTATTATTCTGACATTTCACATTCTTAAAATAAAGTGGTGATCCTAACTGACCTAAGACAGGGCATTTTTACTTGTGTCATGCACAACGTAGATGTCCTAACCGACTTGCCAAAACTATAGTTTGTTAACAAGAAATTTGTGGAGTGGTTGAAAAATGAGTTTTAATGACTCCAACCTAGGTGTATGTAAACTTCTGACTTCAACTCTATATATTTTGAAGGCTTGTTTCTCTGTCAGAATGCGTCCGTCAATCAGTCCTGTACCAGGTGAGCTAAGCCTTCTTGTTCCTTCTCCCTCTCCACGTGGAGCACAGGAGAACATGGCCCCCTTGCTTCCCATCACTTCCTCTCAAGAGGAACCCACTCAGGAATTCAGCCAATCCCTTTAGGACTCAGGGAGGGAGGTGCAAGTTGGGCTGGAGGTCCCAGACACCAACACAAACTGGACACCCACACACACACACACACATGCAAGGCAAGGCAGGAGGAGATCCTGAGACGGGTGTGATGGATAATGTGAGCACCAAGGTCAAGAGCTTGCTGCATAAAAAATAAAAAAAAATCTCCTTCGCAGACCGCAGCTGAAATTGAAAGAGTTTGTTTGGATTTGCTGCACACTCACTTAAATGTTCTTAAGAGATTATATTCTACATAAACATATAAGGAACAATGGGCATGTATGCAAAGATGTTTAGCATGCCCATGTAAAGATATTGTACATATTGTTTGCCTGTTGTCGTGTGATCACTCATGATAGAAAACTTTGGCTTCATGGGAGGACCCAGAAAGATGTCTTACTGCACCAAGCATGTAGTTATAAGTCTTCCAGGTCTTCAGACCACCACATGGGCCCACCACCGTGACAACGCTGGTGGGTCAGCCAGGAGAGAGGAGACGGATTGTCTATTTTAGGAGCTGTCTGAAATGACTGGAATGTGTGTATACTCAGTGAGAGTTTAGGACTGGATACTGGAAGTGCATTAGAGTTGCGTGCTGTATATTCATTACCCTAATGTATTTATCAGCCTCCCTGTAGTATGTACATTAAGTGCACATGTTTGCTTGCGTGTAGGTGTGTTTGTGTGCGTGAGAGAATGTATGTGCTTTCGTACGAGTGGGATGTATAAGGAAGGGGGGCATGCTAGGTCTCTGTCTCTCCATCGCTCTGTTTCCCTCTGTCTCTGTTTCCATCTCTCTCCTCTCTCTCTCTCTCTCGCTCTCTCTCTCTCTCTCTCTCTCTCTCTATCCATCTCTCTAGTGAGACAGGTCTCAGAGTTTCACAGGAATGTTTTCCTCTGGTTGCCTGGGTCGCCAGGGGAACACAGGTAGAGGTTACCATCCTCCCTCTCCATCCCTGGAGGCTATCAGCTAACTAAGTTAGCATGAGATATCTGTGTCCCAGTCCTCCCTCTCTTACGTTCCTCCCTCTCTTCCTCCCCCTGGGTTAATGTGTGTGTGTGAGAGAGAGAGGGGGGGGGGGTATTAAAAGCAGAGGACCCTCATTTTACTGGTTAATCCCGGCAGAATGCTTGCTTTCAATTTGCCCTCCTCGCCCTCGTTGGCCCAGTCACAGATTGGTCACACGCCCGCCCGCCCGCTCGCACACTCATACACACTCATACACACACACACACACACACACACACACACACACACACACACACACACACACACACACACACACACACACACACACACACACACACACACACACACACACACACACACACACAGTCCCCCTTCTAATCCCTTGCTGGGTCCAATGAAAACAGGTGCCTCTGGGAACATTTTATATGTCACCACCGTCTTAGAGACCACATTCAATTCAATGCGAAGTGTGTGTGTGTGTGTGTGTGTGTGTGTGTGTGTGTGTGTGTGTGTGTGTGTGTGTGTGTGTGTGTGTGTGTGTGTGTGTGTGTGTGTGTGTGTGTGTGTGTGTGTGTGTGTGTGTGTGTGTGTGTGTGCATGCGTGTGTGTCTGCAGAGTTAGTGCAGGAATCAGTAACACAATATGCTGAAACCTCCTGGCCTTTCAGGAGGTGTTCAGTTACTTAATGCCAACATGCAGCGAAGCATGCACCACAGGGGTCACCCTGACCAACTTCACCCCATGATAAAGTACTGCCCCCTTACAATACCACCTCCAACTGAAGAAGAGGCCAGCTTATCAAGAGAATATTATCTTCAACTGAGGATGGATTTGTACTTAAAAGCTCTTTTGCATTTCATGGCAATATAATCTCTTTCTCGCTTCATCCTCCCTTCTCTGTCCCTGCCATCGAAGGGCAGATTTACTGCAGAGGTAATATGGTTCTCTGTAAAAAAAAAAGTTTAAAAAGAAAGGCCATCTATCAACCACAGAGTGTCAGGGTCTCAGAGAGTAGTCCAAGTTAAAGCATTCTACCCCTGCGACAAATCCACTTTATTGGCATTGCAGACAGGATCCAGTGAGAGCTGGGACTGGAGCCAGGTTTTGGAGTCCCCTCTCCCCCCATCCCCTTTAGGTGCAAGGGTTAAGGCTGTGCGTCATGGATGGCTGGGTTTCAGCAGAGTGGAAATTACAAATGTCATATCATGCTGTATTTCATTCAAACTGCAGAGCGCTCTGGAACTTTCAGCATTTAACTCCCAGAAGGACCACAACATGTAGCCATTAGGAGAAAAGCCATTAGAAAAGCAGAACTGATGATGAGGATGGAAAAATTTGAGTAGTTTTTGTCAATCATGATGATGTTGAGGATTATGGAATATTACAGTAGTTATTGATGATGTTATTGATTGATGATGATGATGATGATGATTTTGATGATGATGATGATTTTGATGACAATTATGCCTTTGTCACCTGTATTTCATTAGAATCTGCCCGGGGTATATGTCTTGCATTGGGGCATCCAGAATAGGAAACAGCCAGGCAGCCAACACCCTGAGGCTACCCATAACTGTCTTCCTGACCCAGGGTAAAGAATCTACCCAGGGTCCCTCCCTCTACACGCCCATGACCCCAAATCTATTGATGTAGGGACCCATCGTAATGGGGGCCACACCACGCCACGGCTGGTTCTATTTGCTGTTTGTTGTGTGTTGGCTTTGTCATACTTGTTGCTCTATGAGGTCAGTGACCTTTGGAGTTTCTCCCACACAGTGGTTAGTGGTTAGCATCTCCCCTCCTCTCTCTGTCACTGCATGGTCCACCTCTGGACTCCCCCCGCCCCTTTTTTATCCCCTTGAAAAGCCTGGGGTGGTGGCTGAACTTAGGAACCCCTTTGTCCCTCAGTGGAAGAACTGAGAACAGGGAGGAAATGGGGCATTTTCCCAAGGATGGGACAGGATAGGCAGGGATGGATACAACATGAGGGTTGGCTTAGAGAGGAAACATGGGGATTACTGGTACTCTCCCCGATAAGACTGAAACATCCTTTCACGTCACATGTAATACTGAGAGAAGAGTAAAAGAGATAAGTTGAAACCTGAATTAATGTATTTTAGTCTCAATCAATATATATATATTTTTTCACATTTTATTACCTATATAATAAAATAAAAAACTAATACGGGAATGTTTTAGTGGCATGTTTGCAATGGTGACTTTAAATGGCTTGAGGCTATAGCAGAAGACTTTCATTTTGAGGTCAAAGGTTAGATAGGGGACTTCAAAACCAGAACACGACCTGGCTTGAGTATTTCCTTTGCCTAGTTCATTTCATCAGTGCCCACTACTTCACTACAAGTTACTCATTTGAAATATCAGCAGTAACATTTCTGAGAACTTCTATGTTTTGCCACACTAAAAACAAAACCCAAAAGACTGGCCATTATTAGTTATTTGCTATTTCCGTTCTCTGGGCTGCAATGGTCTGGCCCTGTTCCTTGGCTAAAAATGAAACCGTGCAACTTCCATCCCTCCATTCCTCCCTCCCCCTCACTAAGGCCATTTATTGCCAGCCTCCTAAATGCTGCTTACGGACGGATATTACTCATGACTCGACCGCTGCCAAGTCCTGCTCCGAGGGCCATTAAGGTGTTTTAAAGACAGCCATTCATATTTGTGCTGGATCGCCTTCCACTAGTTTAAATATTCCCTAGAAACATTTTCATATAAACCTATAGCCACGGTCGTTTTCTGCGTGGTGCTATACCATCTAGTATCGTCGGGTATCATTCAACACCTATGTTAAATTCAGGGTTCATGTGGGAGTTTTTGGAATTGTCCCCAAAACTGGTGGCCTCTGTGTGATTCACAATGTATGCTGCCTCCTATGTGGGCTGTTCCCCCAAGCCTAATTTTAACCCTGTCTTACACCATTAATCTCATTCCATAATATCTAACCCTGTTCTGTTACAGCAGCAGTCCTTCACGAGCTCACCCTCTACCAATATAACTAAGGGGTCTGAGATTCTGTCTAGAATGGGGATTTTGGGACCATGGTATATATGAAAACCTCGATAAGAACTGGGATGTACACTCTTAGAAAAAAGTGTTCTAAAAAGGTTATTTGGCTGTCCCCATATGAGAACCCTTTTTTGGTTCCAGTTAGAACCCTTTTTGGTTCCAGGTAGAACTCTTGTGTTCCAGGTAGAACCCTCTTTGTAAAGGGTTCTACCTGAAACCAAAAGGTAGAACCAAAAGGGGTTCTTCAAAATCAAATCAAATCAAATGTTATTTGTCATATACACATGGTTAGCAGATGTTAGTGTGAGTGTAGCGAAATGCTTGTGCTTCTAGTTCCGACAATGCAGTAATAACCAACAAGTAATCTAGCTAACAATTCCAAAACTACTACCTTATAGACACAAGTGTAAGGGGATAAAGAATATGTGCATAAGATATATGAATGAGTGATGGTACAGAGCGGCATAGGCAAGATACAGTAGATGGTATTGAGTGCAGTATATACATATGAGATGAGTATGTAAACAAAGTGGCATTGTTAAAGTGGCTAGTGATGCATGTATTACATAAGGATGCAGTAGATGATATAGAGTACAGTATATACGTATACATATGAGATGAATAATGTAGGGTATGTAAACATTATATTAGGTAGCATTGTTTAAAGTGGCTAGTGATATATTTCCCATCATTTCCCATCAATTCCCATTATTAAAATGGCTGGAGTTGAGTCAGTGTGTTGGCAGCAGCCACTCAATGTTAGTGGTGGCTGTTTAACAGTCTGATGGCCTTGAGGTAGAAGCTGTTTTTCAGTCTCTCGGTCCCAGCTTTGATGCACCTGTACTGACCTCGCCTTCTGGATGATAGCGGGGTGAACAGGCAGTGGCTCGGGTGGTTGTTGTCCTTGATGATCTTTATGGCCTTCCTGTGACATCGGGTGGTGTAGGTGTCCTGGAGGGCAGGTAGTTTGCCCCTGGTGATGCGTTGTGCAGACCTCACTACCCTCTGGAGAGCTTTACGGTTGTGGGCGGAGCAGTTGCCGTACCAGGCGGTGATACAGTCCGACAGGATGCTCTCGATTGTGCATCTGTAGAAGTTTGTGAGTGCTTTTGGTGACAAGCCAAATTTCTTCAGCCTCCTGAGGTTGAAGAGGCACTGCTGTGCCTTCTTCACCATGCTGTCTGTGTGGGTGGACCAATTCAGTTTGTCTGTGATGTGTACGCCAAGGAACTTAAAACTTACTACCCATCCACTACTGTTCCATCGATGTGGATAGGGGGGTGTTCCCTCAAGTCCACAATCATCTCCTTAGTTTTGTTGACGTTGAGGGTGAGGTTATTTTCCTGACACCACACTCCGAGGGCCCTCACCTCCTCCCTGTAGGCCGTCTCGTCGTTGTTGGTAATCAAGCCTACCACTGTTGTGTCGTCCGCAAACTTGATGATTGAGTTGGAGGCGTGTGTGGCCACGCAGTCGTGGGTGAACAGGGAGTACAGGAGAGGGCTCAGAACGCACCCTTGTGGGGCCCCAGTGTTGAGGATCAGCGGGGTGGAGATGTTGTTGCCTACCCTCACCACCTGGGGGCGGCCCGTCAGGAAGTCCAGTACCCAGTTGCACAGGGCGGGGTCGAGACCCAGGGACTCGAGCTTGATGACGAGCTTGGAGGGTACTATGGTGTTGAATGCCGAGCTGTAGTCGATGAACTGCATTCTCACATAGGTATTCCTCTTGTCCAGATGGGTTAGGGCAGTGTGCAGTGTGGTTGAGATTGCATCGTATGTGGACCTATTTGGGCGGTAAGCAAATTGGAGTGGGTCTAGGGTGTCAGGTAGGGTGGAGGTGATATGGTCCTTGACTAGTCTCTCAAAGCACTTCATGATGACGGAAGTGAGTGCTACGGGGCGGTAGTCGTTTAGCTCGGCTACCTTAGCTTTCTTGGGAACAGGAACAATGGTGGCCCTCTTGAAGCATGTGGGAACAACAGACTGGGATAGGGATTGATTGAATATGTCCGTAAACACACCAGCCACCTGGTCTGCGCATACTCTGAGGGCGCGGCTGGGGATGCCGTCTGGGCCTGCAGCCTTGCGAGGGTTGACACGTTTAAATGTTTTCCTCACGTCGGCTGCAGTGAAGGAGAGTCCGCATGTTTTAGTTGCGGGCTGTGTCAGTGGCACTGTATTGTCCTCAAAGCGGGCAAAAAAGTTATTTAGTCTGCCTGGGAGCAAGACATCCTGGTCCGTGACGGTGCTGGTTTTCTTTTTGTAATCCGTGATTTACTGTAGACCCTGCCACATACCTCTTGTGTCTGAGCCGTTGAATTGAGATTCTACTTTGTCTCTATACTGACGCTTAGCTTGTTTGATTGCCTTGCGGAGGGAATAGTTACACTGTTTGTATTCGGTCATGTTTCCAGTCACCTTGCCCTGATTAAAAGCAGTGGTTCGCACTTTCACTTTCACGTGAATGCTGTCATCAATCCACGGTTTCTGGTTTGGGAATGTTTTAATCGTTGCTATGGGAACGACATCTTCAACGCACGTTCTAATGAACTCGCACACCGCATCAGCGTATTCGTCAATGTTGTCGTCTGACGCAATACGGAACATATCCCAGTCCACGTGATGGAAGCAGTCTTGGAGTGTGGAATCAGATTGGTCGGACCAGCGTTGAACAGACCTCAGCGCGGGAGCTTCTTGTTTTAGTTTCTGTCTGTAGGCAGGGATCAGCAAAATGGAGTCGTGGTCAGCTTTTCCGAAAGGAGGGCGGGGCAGGGCCTTATATGCGTCGCTGATGTTGGAATAGGTTTTTCTAGCCCTGGTTGCGCAATCGATATGCTGATCAAATTTAGGGAGTCTTGTTTTCAGATTAGCCTTGTTAAAATCCCCAGCTACAATGAATGCAGCCTCCGGATATATGGATTCCAGTTTGCAAAGAGTCAAATAAAGTTTGTTCAGAGCCATCGATGTGTCTGCTTGGGGAATATATACGGCTGTGATTATAATCAAAGAGAATTCCCTTGGTAGATAATGCGGTCTACATTTGATTGTGAGGAATTCTAAATCAGCTGAACAGAAGGACTTGAGTTCCTGTATGTTGTTATGATCACACCACGTCCCGTTAACCATAAAGCATACGCCCCCACCCCTCTTCTTACCAGAAATATGTTTGTTTCTGTCGGCGCGATGCGTGGAGAAACCAGCTGGCTCCACCGTCTCCGATAGCGTCTCTCCAGTGAGCCATGTTTCCGTGAAGCAAAGAACGTTACAGTCTCTGATGTCCCTCTGGAATGCTACCCGTGCTCGGATTTCATCAACCTTGTTGTCAAGAGACTGGACATTGGCGAGGAAAATGCTAGGGAGTGGTGTACGATGTGCCCGTCTCCGGAGTCTGACCAGAAGACCGCTTCGTTTTCCCCTTTTTCTAAGTCGTTTTTTGGGGTCGCCGGCTGGGATCCATTCCGTTGTCCTGGGTGAAAGGCAGAACGCAGGATCTGGTTATCCTATGGGGCCAGCCGAAGAACACGTCTAGGTTCTACATAGCACCTTCATTTCTAAGAGTGTATGTTTCTTGGGAGTACCGACTGAACGGTGCTGCCCTGGCTTGCATTCCTGTGGAAGTTCAATAAAGGATTGCGTTAAACTGGCTGTCCTGTACTGCTTGTGCAGAACGGCCCCTTGGGGGTCCTTTACCCTGGAAGACTCTTTATACGAGGGTCGAGGGAGCCGTCCAGGCGGCTAGGGTTACACTGGGACCCAGCAACCTTAGGGGTCACAGGGCCAAACGCAAAAGTGACAATGTGGATAATTGCCTGCAAAAGATAATGGACTGCTGATTGAGATCAATTACTTTCTCAAAGACAGAGCATGGAAGGGTGTGAAAAGCGTTGAATGAACTCAGGACTAAAACATTTGGAAGCAGTGAAACAATGAGAACGCTGGGAGTAATGGAGACGCTCAGTTAACACGAAATGTGTTGATAGAAGGGTTTCAAAACACAAGTGTCAATCCCAACACACATACATGCGTGGATGCGCACACACACTCACATAAAACTTGCACTCACTCAGACACACACGCAAGCAGGAATGGAGGCACACACACGCAAACACAGACACAGGTAGGCAGGAGTGTGGGACTGATATAAACAGTTTAGCTTACGAAACTGCCTCTGAGTGAGACATCAGAATAGTGATAGTTATGTAAAGTGCAGTCAAATGGAACTTGACTGAGTGAGTGGGTGCAACAAAGGAGGTTCCTTGTGAGAGAGACTATAAAATCAGTGTCCTTCTGCATATGTCTGAAAACAAATCAACAAACACACACATGCACACAAACATGGTGGAAACAAAACTCTTCAATGCTCATAGTATTGGAATAATGAATTATTTGGCGCTATAAAATATATTCCCAAAGAGTATATTGGTCAGACACATTTTAGTCATATAGCAGACACGTTTATTCAGAGGGACTTACAGTAGTGAATGCATACATTTTCACTGTACTGGTCACCCATGGGAATCGACCCCATAACCCTGGCAGTTCTAGCTCCATGCTCTACCAACTGAGCCACATGTGCCGACAGATATTATCCTGTTATTCCCTGTATTGTTTTGAAGATACTGTATGTTTATGTCATTCTGATTTAACTTTGATGAGTTTATTTTCCTTTCCGTTCTCTGATTGGTCAGAGGTTAGTTGTCTGGCATCTATCACTTCCTGTCCTTTACCCAATAAAACCTTCATATTGAAAATGTGTGCCAGTGACGCAATCAAACATTGACGCTTTCTCTCCAGCAAAGACACAAAGCCTATTTTACATGAAAATATATTCATAAATATTACATTTTAGAATTATTTTATTGCTCAAATAAGCATTTACAGTCATACAAAGAATGTATTACATGTGCACATTGTATGTTCACACACACGCACGCACGCACACAAGCTAGGGGATCGAGTTTTTGTGGTACACATACAGCATCTGCCAGACAGGGCGTTGTGCTTTAATTCCTAACAGAAGTTTCCTCTGCGAGGCACAGCCTGTTCTCACACAGCTCTATAGTGGTCCTGGATCAGAGAAATATCCTTTAACTGGAATGGAATATACACACAGTGTTTAGGATTACCTTTATTACAATAACTTACAAAATCATTGGAATGTGGGAAATGTATTTATTTGCTGTACTGGATCAGCGATGTACAGAACAATTTTTATATCATTTCACTTTCTTCTCTAAAAACGGGCTACACTGACCAATAGTCACTGAAATGACCATTCCCGTGAAATCTGAAACACAAGTTGGAGAGCATATGAAGTGAGACCCGAGTTTCGGAGGGAATTTAATGCTGACACATTGCAATATCATTTCTGGTAGTTTCTCTCTATAAACAGAGTGATGTCTTCTGCATGTTGGAGACTCAAAGCAGCAAAGTGGGATGATGCTGAAAATAAAAGGAAACAAATAGAAGGTCATATAAAAGTGTTTTAGTTTGAGTGTGTGTGTGTGTGTGTGTGTGTGTGTGTGTGTGTGTGTGTGTGTGTGTGTGTGTGTGTGTGTGTGTGTGTGTGTGTGTGTGTGTGTGTGTGTGTGTGTGTGTGTGTGTGTGTGTGTGTGTGTGTGTGTGTGTGTGTGTGTGTGTGTGTGTGTGTGTGAGTGAAATTAGACAGAGGAAGAGATGAGGACAGCAGCAAGGGGGGAGTGAAAGAGAAAAACTGTAATATGTAGGCTGACATACCTTGAACTGTTTAACCTGTCCCTAAGACACAGATTCTTCCTCCCTGCAGACTGCCTGATATTTGGAAGCCAACCACAGGCCCCAGTACTCAGAGCATGGACCTGAATGTGACAGAGTCAGCAGGATCCATAAATCCTCATCACACACGCCTCTCTCTCAGCCCACTCAGCCAGCGAGCAGATAGCTGGCTCCAAACAAAGCGCCAAGAAAGGGGAATGGACCCTGATTAGGACTAATGTATGGTAGGAAAGCACCACTGACAGCTAGAGTAGGCCAGAGCCATGCCTGGGTGGGACTGTGCTGGGAGGGGGGGTATGGTTGCAAGGCTCTGGGACTTTGATGTAAACAAGATGAATATCTGCCATGTTTACGCTTTCATTTGGTGCACAATTGTGAGAAGATTGGTTACAAATTGAAAAATGAAGATCAGGTGCAGGGCCCGGGAGCAAACCCACAGCCCCCTTTGCCCCCCCAACTCACCCACAAATGCATGCACACACATATCCTTCCCCCCCAGTTTACCCCAATACCACACCGATACATGACACGGCCCCCACCATTAGAATCCCTAGGCGCTCCCCTACCCTGCCTCTCTCCCTCCTCTCCTCTTCCCCACAGGTGGAAGTACAACCTTACACAAGTACATTTATTTCCAGCTGCCAAAAGTGTGCCCATAAACCTCCTTTTATGCATTTTTGTCACATATTTAAGAAAGTCGTAAGAGTATTTATAGAGCAGTTGTAGTGGTGAGGAGGGGTGAGGAGGAGAGGGAGGGGGGAAGGAGGGGGTACGCTAACTCGAGCTGCACTGCTGCTGTACTCCTGGATCCTGGGAGAACTGAACATCTTGATTTCATTACAGGGGGTCAGGGGTGGTGAACGGCAGGGTAGGGGTTTGACTGTGTGTTTAGGTGTGTGTGTGTGTGTGTGTGTGTGTGTGTGTGTGTGTGTGTGTGTGTATGTGTGTAAACTTGCACGTGTGTATGTGTTTGTGCCTTGCATATATGTGTGCATGCTTGTGTACGTACGTGCATGTGTGTGGTGGGGGGTGTTCCCAATCATCTGTAGAATCCATCATGCCATAGTCCCATCCAGGTGGGAGAGAAATGGCCCCGCAGCAGACAGCAGACAGGAGCAGTATTGGGAGTCTGTCTCTATGTGGACTGGGACAGAATAAGAACCTGATGACATCTAGCTGACATAAATATCCCTCTTTACACAGCCCATCTCTGCCTCTTAAACAAGGCCTGTCTGCAGTGCAGTGCTGCGATGACAATGTATTTAGCTCACAATTGACAGCTCAGGTTTAGGAGCTCACATTCAACCGCTTTCTGTTCAAAAAATAGACTGCTTGCAACTAACAACTTATAGTTCCTCACAACTGTCACAATATAATTCAACTACGCATGTAGAAGTGTATTCTAATGTTTTTATCAGTGCTTTCATCCATGGAATATTGGTTAAGAGTGTGACTTTTCAAGTAAAGTAACACCACACCAACCACCCCTGACCGCCACACACACACACACGCACACACACACACACACACACACACACACACACACACACACACACACACACACACACACACACACACACACACACACACACACACACACACACACACACACACACACACACACACACACACACACACACACACACACAGTTCGAGTGGGAAAGGCTTCTGTAGCGGCCTAATGCAGCCCTGGCTACCTTCCTGCCGTCACTCAGAAACTGCTGACCCTTGTCCGGGTCGTATACCCACAGAGTTCACACTCTCTAGAGGTGCACACACACACACAACCCCACAATTCCATCTCTGCTTCACTGCTTCCCAGCTAACACAAAGACTACACATGGCAACAAAAGCGTAACATATCTCAGCAATCAAAGATCCATCACCACGTCTTACTTCATACAATCACAGCTTAACCGGAGACAAAACAGATAGCTAGTCCTAATCCACCATTAAACAGTTAATATGCTATTTTTAAATTCATTTGTACAATAAGCTTTATGCTTTATTCATCATCAGATGTATATGTACAATATGTTAAAATCATTTAACGTTTTATTTTATGCTGTGTCTTTTTTCAAATGTGTCAATGCAGGAGATAGCCATTTGATTGCATACTGGATTGACACATTTGAATCCCAGGTGTTATTGTGTTGTAGATACGGCAGCACTAACAGATTAAACACTGTGTCAACCCAGTGTTAAATCCAAGAGCCTGTTAAAACACCCCTCCTCTGAATCCCCCAGCCACCAACTCTATGATAACACATCACCCCTCCTCTGAATCCCCCAGCCACCAACTCTATGATAACACATCACCCCTCCTCTGAATCACCCAGCCACCAAATCTGTGATAACACATCACCCCTCCTCTGAATCCCCCAGCCACCAACTCTATGATAACATCACCCCTCATCCCCCAGCCCCCTCTGATAACACATCACCCCTCCTCCCCCAGCCACCAACTCTGTGATAACACATCACCCCTCCTCTGAATCCCCAGCCCCCCAGCCACCTGAATCCCCCAGCCACCAACTCTATGATAACACATCACCCTCCTCTGAATCCCCAGCCACCAACTCTATGATAACACATCACCCCACCCTCTGAATCCCCCAGCCACCAACTCTATGATAACACATAACCCTCCTCATCACCCTATGATAAAACATCCTCTGAATCCCCAGCCACCAACTCCCATCACCCCTCCTCTGCCACCAAATCTGTGACAACACATCACCCCTCCTCTGAATCCCCCAGCCACCAACTCTATGATAAAACATCACCCCTCCTCTGAATCCCAGCCACCAACTCTATGATAACCCCCAGCCACCAACTCTATGATAACACATCACCCCTCCTCTGAATCCCCCAGCCACCAACTCTATGATAACACATCACCCCTCCTCTGAATCACCCAGCCACCAAATCTGTGATAACACATCACCCCTCCTCTGAATCCCCCAGCCACCAACTCTATGATAACACATCACCCCTCCTCTGAATCTCCCAGCCACCAACTCTATGATAACACATCTCTCTCCTCTAAGTTCTGTGTTATTTCACAACCTTTATGCTTTAATGACTATTATCTGGCCTTACAGCAGGAGGGATGCGTCGGGACACATAGATACAGCCCCATCTTCCTGAAAATGTTTATTTTCCATGCTTATCACACCTGCCGCTCGGTGTCACAACAACTGTAGCTCCTGTCCATCTCCAACACCGCTCTCATCATTAAACAAAATGTGCCATGTAAGCTTGTAAATGTCTGTTTTCAAAAGAGAGGGTAACTTCAATAGCTTTTTGTGAGGCACACACAAAGACAGAGAGAGAGAGATTTGCTCTGTTATTTCATCTTTCAAGTAAAAAATAATGTCAAGAGTTATTTTGTTATCTACATCGGTAACCTTTATGCAAATATGTCAAGCTGTAAAGTTTAATTGTAATATAATAACGCAGTAAAGATTAAATGTGTCCATTGTTGTTACGTAGATGCTACAGTCAGAGATAAGTAACCATTTGCAAACGTTACAAAGTTTGTCGTAAAATCGTCAATCTGGTAGTACATCAATGTCTGTCAATACGGTACTAAGTCGGTAAAAATCAGACTATAGTGACACATCACGATGCATTACTCAAGTTGAGATGTACGGTATAACTCAGTTTCCACACACAGAAAAACATTACTTACATGGCTGATTATGTATTTTTACAGTAGTTAAATACATAGACGTTGTGCAATTAGTGAAAGTACATATTGTTATATAGTACTTATTGCATAACTACACATTGCACATTTTTCATGATTTTGTTTAACTCAGAACTACCGAATATGCTATTCATATGGAAATATCCATTAATGGACATTGAGGATATGCTGTTGAGGATCATTGATGAAAACATCAGTGTGAGAGCTGGCTGTGTGTAGGCGAGATGTCTTGTGTCTCTGTTCTCGGAATGCTCAGCAGCAAGAACGTGTTGTGGAAGTGTAGGAAACAGGTGCTTTGTGGTTCAGGCAGGCCGCTCTCTCTGTTTGATGTCCTTTATAAGAAACAGACGGTAAGAGCTGGGCTTGGGTGTGTCCATTAACAGCGTGGGCTAGAGCCAGAGCCAGCAGGGAACTACAGCCTGTCTGTCAATCCCATAGAAGACCGTTAGACATAAAGAGATCAGGGGTTTTCAATTCAATTTAACTTTATCGTGTAATATATAATATAACTTCAATGTATGTATTTTAAACTGCATCACTAATCAAAACTGATGTGAGCAAGGCTGATAGGTCTGGTAGACTAAGTTGAAAGCAAACTGTTATATATTCTGTGGTCTTCACACTGCTTGGTAGAGAGGTGGCCAGAATTGACCTAGTATTATTTCCCGGTAGTTAATTTGATCCCACAAAATTCAACATTAACCTGAGTTACTGAAAATGAATAACTACATTTCCCAGGTCTGAGACCATCCATGTTCCTAGGAGCTACTGTATGTACATAGCCCCAGTCACATTCCCTATAATATCTGTCTACAAAGAGAAACCCATTCAAAGACGGATTCATCACAGCTCAACTAGCTCCTCAAGCTCTCCCCAGAGAGAGGGCATGGCCAACACCCAGCACTAACATGGTTGACCTCGGCCCAAACAGAACGACGCAGACACAATCAAAATAAACCGCATGATGATGATGTGATAATCTTCTTTGACAAAGCGTCTCCGTCCGAATTAAGATGTCATTTTTTAAAATCTCCAGACTGACACCTGTTAGAATAGCAGGTCTGAAGTGACTTATGGATCTGTTGTTCTAGCCTGGCTGCAGCCAGAATGTGGATTCATGGACTGAATGTGGATTCATGGACTGAATGTGGATTCACGGACTGAATGTGGATTCATGGACTGAATGTGGATTCATGGACTGAATGTGGATTCACATTCATAGATTGTTTTTAAAATGAGCTCAAAGAGTAGTACTGTGACAGCACACACACACACACATACCTACGCAAACACACACACACACACACACACACACACACACACACACACACACACACACACACACACACACACACACACACACACACACACACACACACACACACACACACACAAAGTGATGTAGTGGTGCCTGGAGAAGTGGGTATACTATAATTTTGCCAAACATTTCCCAAACGGCCCGCCCAGCGAAAGAAAGGCGCATACCTCCATTACATTGGGCCTCCCGAGTGGCGCAGCGGTCTAAGGCACATTGCAGTGCAAGAGGAGTCACCCGGGTTTGTTCCCAGGCTGTGTCACAACCGGCCGTGATCGGGAGTTCCATAGGGCGGTGCACAATTGGCCCAGCGGCGTCCCAGTTAGGGGAGGTTTTGCCCGGGGCCGTCATTGTAAATAAGAATTTGTTCTTTAACTGACTTAAATAGTTAAATAGTTAAATAAAGGTACAATAAAACATGTACTTTGATACGCATCGTGGGGATTAAGTACAGTAGTGAGCACATGTAATGCTTACACAAAAAAACTTGGTATGCGGTGTATACCTGCTTATACCCTCCACAACACCACTGCACACAGACACACATCCCTCTGGCCTGGAATGGTCAGAATCAGCTCAAAAGCTGTGTAACTGAAAGCCTTGACTCTGCTGCTCTCAGACTAAACTGTGGAAAGGCAGAGCCGCGTAGTCCAGATGTGAGCCAAGATGTCCGCCGTTCAGCCTAATCAGGTTGATTACACCTTTTTTCAATCACTTTGCTGCAATTTCCACAAGTGTGTGATAGATTTTCACAACTCCAAGGAGAACATATCATCAAAATGGCTCATGTTTCAAACCTCTAAGCTAAGAAATTCACAAAGTCACTTGTTTGCACCAAATTGCTCTTTCAACTTTAATAAATGTTCAATCTATGTACATACACATATCTTCAGAAAGTATTCTCACCCCTTGTCGATCAGTGAATTTTAAAAACAGCTTTAACCACAAAGATTAGAGGTTTTCCAATGCCTCACGGTTAAGGGCACCTATTGGTAATGGTGTGTAAAAAAGAGAGAGTCTCGGTTGAAGGACCCGTCTTGAAGCCTGACTGGTTAGGGTCAAGAAGATTGTTCTGAGAGAGATAACGAGAGAGTTGGTCAGAGACAGCACGCTTAAGTGTTTTGGAAAGAAAAGAAAGATGGGATACGTGTTTATAGTTTCACGTCAGATGACTCGAGTGTTGGTTTGAGGAGGGGTGCAACTCGGGCCATTTTGAAGTCAGAGGGGACTCAGGCAGTGGTCAGGATGAGTTGATGAGGGAAGTGAGGAATGGGAGAAAGTCTCCAGAGATGGTCTGGAGAAGGGAGGGGATGTGGTCGAGCGGGCAGGTTGTCAGACGGCCAGACCTCACTGTTCGCAGGATGTCATCTGGAAAGAGGGGAGATAAAGATCAAGGTGTAGGATAGTTCTGTGTGAGTGAGACCAGTGGACTCAATAGGCTGAGTGAATGAGTAGCAGATGTCGTCATCCTTTTTTTCAAAGTAGTTGACAAAGTCATCCACAGAGAGGGGGAGGGAGATTGTGTAGGGAGGAGGGGGTGGAAAAGAGTTTCCTAGGGTTAGAAATGGAAGCTTGAAGTTTTGTTGTAGAAAGTCACTTCAGCAGCAGATACAGAGGATGTGAAGATAGAGAGGAGGGCGTGAAAGGATGATAGGTCCTCCAGAAGTTTAGTTTTCTCAATTGTCACTCAGCACTGTTCTGTAAGCTCGCAATGAGTCACTCAGGTACCGAGCAAGAGGGGAGGGCCGAGCCGGCCAGGAGGTAAGGGGACAGTGCGAGTCATAGCATGCGGAAAGGGAGGAGGGTATGGTCTAGGAGGAAGAATCAGGAGACAGGAGGGAGAAGGATTTACCAGAAAGGAGAGATGGTAGGATGGAAAAGAGTAGTGGGAGAGAGCGTAGTTTGCAGCGGTGTATCCATCTGGGTAGGAACTGAGTGTTTAGGGTTGGAGGAAAGGGAGACAGAAAAGGAGACAAAGTAGTGATCAGAGACCTGGTTGCACTGAGATTAGTAGGCAAGCAGCCTCTAGTAAAGATGCGGCCAAGAGTATTTCCTGCCTTGTGAGTTGGAGGGGATTGGGAAATGTCGAAAGAGATGAGGGGAAAGAAAGGAATCGAAGGCAAGTACAAAGAGCAGTGAGCCGTCATCAGGAAATTAACTTGTCAAGGTGTCAAGCTCATGGAGAAACTCCCCAAAGTCACCAGGTGTCAGTGACAGTGTGGAATTCAAATGAAAAGATGGGCAGGAGATGGACATATGAGCGAGGGGGAAGAGAAAATCTCCACAGGAGAAATGAGTAGACTTGTGCCACCACCACCACGACCAGCTTGGACTACGAAAGAAAATATAATTAGATGAAGGAAGAGCAGCTGGAGTAGCATTGTTCTCTGGGGTGATCCATGTCTCCGTCAGTGCCAAAATGTCAAGGGACTGAAGAGCAGCTGGAGTAGCATTGTTCTCTGGGGTGATCCATGTCTCCGTCAGTGCCAAAATGTCAAGGGACTGAAGAGCAGCTGGAGTAGCATTGTTCTCTGGGGTGATCCATGTCTCCGTCAGTGCCAAAATGTCAAGGGACTGAAGAGCAGCTGGAGTAGCATTGTTCTCTGGGGTGATCCATGTCTCCGTCAGTGCCAAAATGTCAAGGGACTGAAGAGCAGCTGGAGTAGCATTGTTCTCTGGGGTGATCCATGTCTCCGTCAGTGCCAAAATGTCAGGGACTGAAGAGCAGCTGGAGTAGCATTGTTCTCTGGGGTGATCCATGTCTCCGTCAGTGCCAAAATGTCAAGGGACTGAAGAGCAGCTGGAGTAGCATTGTTCTCTGGGGTGATCCATGTCTCCGTCAGTGCCAAAATGTCAAGGGACTGAAGAGCAGCTGGAGTAGCATTGTTCTCTGGGGTGATCCATGTCTCCGTCAGTGCCAAAATGTCAAGGGACTGAAGAGCAGCTGGAGTAGCTGTCACGACTTCCGCCGAGGTTGGCTCTCCTGCCCGTTCAGGCGGTGCTTGGCGGTCGTCGTCACAGTCCTATTAGCCACTACCGATCCCTTTTCGGTTATCTGTTGGTTTGGTCTGATTGTTTTCACCTGTGTGTTAGTTAATTAGTATCTGTATATAATGTAGGTTGTCCCGCCCTTGTTTTGTGCGGGATTGTTTGTTTTTGTCATTTTGTTTCGTCTGTCGGTGTTTTTGTGTTTATTTAGTCTCCGGTTTGTCTGTTATCCTGTTTTGGATATTTTCACCCTGTTTGTATTTTGGGTTGTCCGTGTTTATTTTTGTTCACCAGAGAATAAACTACTATTCACTATTTGCTCTCTGCGCCTGATTCCACCCACCTTGACTAGACGTGACATTAGCATTGTTCTCTGGGGTGATCCATGTCCCTGTCAGTGACAAAATGTCAAGGGACTGAAGAGCAGCATTGGCTGAAACGAACTGGACATTCTTGACCACGGATCGGCAGTTCCAAACCCTGTCAGAGACCCAGAATCTCACATGGGTTGTGTGCAGGGGACACTAAATTATTAAAGGGTTGCAGCCAAGGGGTGGGGAGCGTCTGTGAAGCCTACAGGGGCGTGGAAACAGTTATAGAAAACACACAGTTGACAAACCTCAAAAATAGCAAAATCCGTAGATCCGTAAACAACTAGGTAAGATACTCAAATGAGAGAGAGTGTGTGTGGAGCCTTAATCGTTTGCATTCCTCGAACAACTCGGCAGAACCGTCTTTGTTTCGGTGACAAACCCACCACTGACACGACCACTGCTTACAGCTAGTTATGAGAAACCAGGGGAGACTGCAGAACAAACACTAATTGCTAATTGCTGAACAGAGGTGGCGAGCACACCTCCTGTACTAATTGCTGATTGCCTAGGAGAGGTGACATCACTCCCCGTCCAATACAGCCACTGATTACCAAAACAAGTCACAAATTTCCCCGCCCCTTGATCCTGGTTGATGTGTCAACTCCTCTAGCTATAGTAAGCGTACCACTTACCATTAAACCCAGATACCATTTCATCACTTTACTTACACTGAACATTTTTTTTACGCAACATGAAAAAATGTCAATGATTTTACTAAGTTACAGTTCATATAAGGCAATCAGTCAACTGAAATAAGTGCATTAGGCCCTAATCTGTGGTTTTCACATGACTGGGCAGGGGTGCAGCCATGAGTGGAGCTAGACCCAGCCAGTAAGAATGAGATTTAACCCACAAAAGAGCTTTATTACAGATAGAAATACTCCTCAGTTTCATCAGCTGGATGGCTGGTCTCAGATGATCCGGCAGGTGAAGAAGCCGGATGTGGAGGTCCTGGGCTGGCATGGTTACACGTGGTCTGCGGTTGAGAAGCCGGTTGGGCATACTGCCAAATTCTCTCAAACAACGTTGGAGATGGCTTATAGTAGAGAATTGAACATTCAATTATCTGGCAACAGACATCTGTTGCATTGTGTTGTGTAACAAAACTGCACATTTTAGAGTGGCCCACTATTGTCCTCAGTAGAAGGTGCACCTGTGTAATGATCATCCTGTTTAATCAGCTTATTGATATGATTTGTGCGTATGGAACATTTCTGGGATATTTAATTTCAGCTTATGAAACATGGGACCAACACTTTACATGTTGTGTTTATATTTTTGTTCAGTACATAATGGTTTTAGACACCTGAGAAAATCAGGGGAACTTCAGTGGAAGCTCCTTATAACGTCCTTGGGGACTTCCCTAGAAATAACTGGGAACTAAACAAAACCTTTCATGGGAACAATGACAAAACATTTGAAGAATGTCATAAAAACGTCCCCGGGATAAACCATGAACTAGAAGGGGACTTACAGGAACCTAGACAAAGGTCCCCCAGAGAACATTCCCTTAGGAAATTCATGCAATGCTCTTAGAATGTTTTTAGAATGTCAGAGGGATAAAATCACGCCAACACCCCTATGCGATCTAATGGGAGCATCACTGAATGTCCTCATGACTTCCCTAGTTCGCTGGGTTAGGACTGCACTGCCAGCGCAATGACATGTGGGAGGTTAGGAGGAAAGGCTCAGAGTAAGATATTGTGATAGGGTCTGTTTTAAATCAAAACCAATACAGCTTCAGACTAAGACCAAGATATTCTTGTCCCCGATTTTGATCTAATATTAAAATCATTATTTTCCTTTTCAACTTGGACTTCCTTCCATCGGATGAAACTGCCCAAAAAACGTCATATCAAAGCATCCAGAATGGAAAAAGTGGATACAAGCATCCTAAAAGGACAGCACCAGGTGGTCCTTTCAAGCCGGGCATAGATTTCAGACATTTCAATCGATTGAAGCAGGATTTGAGAACTGAGATAGCGGAGCCTGGGTTAAAGAAACCCACCATCGGGGAGAGGAAATGCTGTTCTCAATTACCTTACTGTTACCAGTAACAACCCTGCATAAAGTCTCTCTTCCTGATATCAGTCTGGTCTGGGCCTGAAACATCGAATTCAGCTCCCGTCCCAGGAACTGGCCTTCATTTCCTGTCTGCGCTGCAGCCATTGCCTATTTAAATTACACCCCACTGTCCCACCACCCCACCACATCCTCCTCATTCCCCTACGAGCAGCATCGCTCTGCTCCATTGCCAGTCCCCTTTGGGTGGATTCAGCCCCAAACACACACCCTGGAAGGTAGTGGAGCTGGAGAGGCTAACTAGGCAGATCACTGACTGATGGCTGCCTCGCAAGTATTGCAGTTTAGGAGATTATGATCTGACACAATTCTGATTTTGAAAAAAGTTGAGGTAGAGTCGTGCAGATTATGTGGCTCAACAGAAGAAAAAAACTTGCAAAAGAAATATGTAACTTAATATTTTTTAATGAAATGTTCATGAATGATATGCATAGCATGAATTTGGCACATTTGTAAAACTGTGGTTTCGGAGTCAGAGAAACCTCTTGTTTTGTTTCTCTTCCTGCTCAACTTACATCCTGCTTCACCCAAAAGAGTTCTTGTTCCATCATAAGAAAGTAACTCACAAACTCTGTGGCATAACATCAATGTTGATTCATAACCTGTATGAATAGTTGAATATCCTCCCTTCGGACAGACTATCTCCAGACAGCCAGTTTCTCCAGAGATCAGCATTAAATTGTCATTACTGGAAGCTTTCAATGTATACATTGTCACATCATCGTACAGTGAGGAGACCATCAACAGAGATTGCTGTACATTAACCAGATGAAAACCCCTTTCCTTCAGTCCTCGGAAAGGTAAAAAGCATAATTTCTGGAAGTGTGTATAGAGACTGGTGAATAGCAGATATACTTACCCCCATGCACTCCACTCACCCTGGTATACACCGTTCCATGTCCGAGCACACAGATGGTATCACACAATAGTAGCACAAATGCTCCGGCCCTTATATGAGATTAACATTGTTACTTTACAGAATAGCTTGAGATTTCCTTAAATCCAGACTAAGGGGCTGAATCCCAGGAAGGCAGATAAAAATGATTTACATTTCAATGCATGTCCCAAGTCATTAAAAACCAGGGTCTACTTTTCTCCTTTCTCTGAGTATGCATAAATGTTGAGCAAAATGCAGCCAGTGTTTAACATGTCCCCCAGTACTCTGTGCCTGTACTCTCCGGACACTCTCAGAGAGGGGGCCTCCACATTAAAGGGAAACTTCACCACTTGACAATATTTGAGTTGTTTTTCCAGTCTCCCTACATAATTCTGATTGATGAGAGTTTTTTTCAGACATAATTATGCACTACGGCTGTATTTTTAAAACATTTTATGCCCGGGAGAGTTCAACCAATCACGTCATCGGTTGATTGAGCCTACTGTCTGATCCTTAAATGAATGTAACATTTTGTAGCAATTACTGTGGCCTTTGTGTTTCGCTGATTGCACGATCATACTAGCAGCGAGTAGATATGGTTTTCCTTGTTCAATAACGACATTGGACTTGTCTCAATGATGTTCTTATCTGCAAATGATATACTGTAGGTTGACTCATTTTCCCTGGCTTTGTGAAGACCATAGCCTGACGGGAGCCCTACTTCCTTATTTCCACCCTCGAAGGCAGGCTTTTCAAATCGGGGGCGGTACTAGTTTACTGGTTCACTGGAGCTATGTTACCTTGAGGACAATACAGTGCCACTGACACGGCCTGCAACGAAAACATGCGGACTCTCCTTCACTGCAGCTGAGGTGAGTAAAACATTTAAACGTGTTAACCCTCGCAAGGCTGCAGGCCCAGACGGCATCCCCAGCCGCGCCCTCAGAGCATGCGCGGACCAGCTGGCCGGTGTGTTTACGGACATATTCAATCAATCCCTATACCAGTCTGCTGTTCCCACATGCTTCAAGAGGGCCACCATTGTTCCTGTTCCCAAGAAAGCAAAGGTAACTGAGCTAAACGACTACCGCCCCGTAGCACTCACTTCCGTCATCGTGAAGTGCTTTGAGAGACTAGTCAAGGACCACATCACCTCCACCCTACCTGACACCCTAGACCCACTCCAATTTGCTTACCGCCCAAATAGGTCCACAGACGATGCAATCTCAACCACACTGCACACTGCCCTAACCCATCTGGACAAGAGGAATACCTATGTGAGAATGCTGTTCATCGACTACAGCTCGGCATTCAACACCATAGTACCCTCCAAGCTCGTCATCAAGCTCGAGACCCTGGGTCTCGACCCTGCCCTGTGCAACTGGGTACTGGACTTCCTGACGGGCCGCCCCCAGGTGGTGAGGGTAGGCAACAACATCTCCACCCCGCTGATCCTCAACACTGGGGCCCCATAAGGAGATGATTGTGGACTTCAGGAAACAGCAGAGGGAACACCCCCCTATCCACATCGATGGAACAGTCGTGGCGAGGGTAGTACGTTTTAAGTTCCTCGGCATACACATCACAGACAAACTGAATTGGTCCACTCACACAGACAGCATCGTGAAGAAGGCGCAGGAGCGCCTCTTCAACCTCAGGAGGCTGAAGAAATTTGGCTTGTCACCAAAAGCACTCACAAACTTCGAAAGATGCACAATCGAGAGCATCCTGGCGGGCTGTATCACCGCCTGGTACGGCAACTGCTCCGCCCACAACCGTAAGGCTCTCCAGAGTGTAGTGAGGTCTGCACAACGCATCACCGGGGGCAAACTACCTGCCCTCCAGGACACCTACACCACCCGATGTTACAGGAAGGCCATAAAGATCATCAAGGACAACAACCACCCGAGACACTGCCTGTTCACCCCGCTATCATCCAGAAGGCGAAGTCAGTACAGGTGCATCAAAGCTGGGACCGAGAGACTGAAAAACAGCTTCTACCTCAAGGCCATCAGACTGTTAAACAGCCACCACTAACATTGAGTGGCTGCTGTCAACACACTGACACTGACTCAACTCCAGCCACTTTAATAATGGGAATTGATGGGAAATTATGTAAAATATATCACTAGCCACTTTAACCAATGCTACCTAATATAATGTTTACATACCCTACATCATTCATCTCATATGCATACGTATATACTGTACTCTATATCATCTACTGCATCCTTATGTAATACATGTATCACTAGCCACTTTAACTATGCCACTTTGTTTACATACTCATCTCATATGTATATACTGTACTCGATACCATCTAC
Organism: Oncorhynchus keta; assembly: GCF_023373465.1. Classification (NCBI taxonomy): domain Eukaryota; kingdom Metazoa; phylum Chordata; class Actinopteri; order Salmoniformes; family Salmonidae; genus Oncorhynchus; species Oncorhynchus keta. Next base: position 21,781,185 of record NC_068443.1, on the reverse strand, counting down.
TGTATCTTGCCTATGCTGCTCTGTACCATCACTCATTCATATATCTTTATGTACATATTCTGTATCCCCTTACACTGTGTATAAGACAGTAGTTCTGGAATTGTTAGTTAGATTACTTGTTGGTTATTACAGCATTGTCAGAACTAGAAGTACAAGCATTTCGCTACCCTCGCATTAACATCTGCTAACCATGTGTATGTGACAAATAGAATTTGATTTGATGTGATTTGATTTGCACGGTCTATCCTAGATTGCTAAATAATTAGCTACGATTGCTGCTTCCGATGATTCATCTTTCCAAGAAGAGCTGGATGACGAAACATTTTTTTTATGCAATTGTATATAGGAACATACAGCCCTATTTATTTGAGCCAGAATACACTGAAGGGTGTTGAGAATTGCGAGACAATCAAGCAGTGGCTGCAGCCTACATCAGCTGGACAAGCACTCAGGAGGGCAAATGACAAATGAGTAGGTTGTTTTGCTGTCGGTAGCTAGCTAGCATTATAACCTTTCTTTTTGCACGAGGCAGTGTTGTTCAGTACAGTGCAATTTGGTGATTGATTCGGTCATAACGGGTTTTGATTCGGTCATAACGGGTTTTAGCTATTTAGCTAGCTAACTGTGTTTGCTATACATAAATTGTACTTTTATAAATTGTACTTTTATATTTATATTTTGCTCCTTTGCACCCCAGTATCTCTACCTGCACATTGGTCTTCTGCCGATCTACCATTCCAGTGTTTAATTGCTATATTGTAATTACTTCGCCACCATGGCCTATTTATTTCCTTAACTTACCTAATTTGCACATTCACTGTATATAGACTTTTTGTTTTCTTTTGTTCTACTGTATTATTGACTGTATGTTTTGTTTATTCCATGTGTAAGTAACTCTGTAGTTGTATGTGTCAAATTGCTACGCTTTATCTTGGCCAGGTCGCAGTTGCAAATGAGAACTTTATCTCAACTAGCCTACCTGGTTAAATAAAGGTTAAATAAATAAAAGAAATGAATAAAATCAGAATGAGCTTTTCCCCACTAAAGGGCTTTATTACAGACGGAAATGCTTCATACCGTTATTTAAATACAAGCCATGTCTACTTATATGCTATATTGACAGACTAATTTACTGTTTTATTGAAACATATTTAGTTACCAACAAATTAAAGTTTAAATAATACGCAAACTCTTTGCATCACTTGTTTTAGATTGAAGCCAGTTTAACCAAATACATTTCATGAATTTCAAAAATAATTGATTCAGAAGTTGCATTCAACACTTTATTGGTTTCTGAAATGTTTTTGTCACTTGTCAGTACACTTGTAAAACACCATTATACACATATCTACAACAGCTAGCAATATGTATATATATATATAAAACAATGCAGTTGTTAGAATACTAGGCATTCTATATTATACAACAACATCGGTCTAGCTGAATATGGATGTTGTATATTGTGTTGGTTGAATGTTCCCGGCAGGTTCCGGAATGTTCTTCAGCTGGTGAAACTCTTCTTGTGTATGGGGTAATTGCAGCTGGTTTAGCAGGATTTGGCGAATTTCTTCACCACCCACTGCTTCGACCTCTTGCAGAAGATGCGTATGTACTGCAAGTAAAAAATGAAGACTGATCATGAAGATGCATAACTATATCTTAAATCATGTTAATTTGTAAACAAAAAAGGGTACGGTAGACTGGTATAGACTGGTTCCACTTAGAGTCAATAAAGGGGCATTGAGATGGGCTGTTCGCAAAGATGTACAAAGTTTGAGGGGGGCTTGACTTGTACACATTCTAGTCGAGTATTGTTGTGTATGAGCACCCACAGTTGTGCTTTTGAGTAGACAAGCACTGCCAACAACAGAGTGAATAGGCTAGAAGAGTATACTAACAGCACCTCTCCCCCACGCCAAAAACCTGATTGCAATGGAGTGAAAAGTTTGAGGAGCACTTGTCTTGTAGACAGTTTAGTGTATTTGTGATTTTGTTTTCTCAAGAGGGTATTGTGCTGTTGTCCTCCCAATCAAAAGATCAGAGAATTAATAGTACTGAAAGCATAAGCTACAGCTAGCTAGCACTGCAACACATACAATGTGGTGAGTAGTTGACTCAGAGAGAAAAACAATAGTTTAACAGTTTCAAGAAGTTAAATTCTTCCTAAAGAATCTATTCCTGTCAATAGATCATGCATGCTAACCTTCAGACTATAGAGACACCATTCAGTCATCCACACCTTCCCCTCCTTACTAAAACCTATTTTTGTCCAATTTAGACTTCAAGCCTGCATGAACAATCAACTAATCCTTTAGTAGATTTTAGTAAGATTTTAGAAGGAGACTTAGACTAGTTGCTGGTGATGCCGCTGCAGATAATGCGATCAGACTCTAAATAGAACACATAAGTCACATTCGACTCGGAAGTTAGTTAGTTTGCAAAGTTACAAATGGCATCGCCAGATAGCAGCTGGCTCTGGAATGTCTAGCCAGCATATTATGAAAGCTAGCTTTCATATGAAAGGTCCTTCTGTAGCTCAGTTGGTAGAGCATGGCGCTTGTAACGCCAGGGTAGTGGGTTCGATTCCCGGGACCACCCATACGTAGAATGTATGCACACATGACTGTAAGTCGCTTTGGATAAAAGCGTCTGCTAAATGGCATATATTAGCTAAATGTTGTTTTAGATAAACAAATGTAGTTCGCTAGCTAGTTAGCAAGGTAACGTTAGCTATGTTATTGTCTGCTGCACTGATGTTGGCTGATCGGATGCCTTCTTTGAAGTGAAGGGGAAAATTGATGGAATAGCATCACTTTTCAACATTCAACGGCATGGCAACCCCATCATTTGAGACTTCAGTTCCTTTTGAAAATCCTCAAACACAGACATTTTGATATTTCTCAGATCCATTGAATACACCTCCACGGGGCGGTGCTACGTCCTGAAATCGCTTTGGTTGTCTGTGTGTATCAATCTGTCTATGTGTCTGTGTGTGTATGTTGGCTGTTTGGGCGGCTGTTTGGGCTGTATGAAGGTTGAACTGAGCCCAGGGCCGCTGGCTGGGTCTCCAGTCTGGGCTGTCCCTCCCCAGAGTGTGACTGGGAAACGCGCTCCACAATTCTCCAGTACGTTCGTCTGTCTGTCTCCACACAGAACCACTGCATTACTCAGGCTTTTCCCCTCACAGCACTTTTCCCCTCACATTTGTCAGATTCTCTCCCGGTCAAGCCGAGTTCACCTGTTCCCATGAGTTGGAACCGGTTCAGGGAACAGAACAGAAAACTGGAAATAAAGAACATTTTCAAGGAACAGAATCGGAATCGGGAACGAAAGTGATCTATACTGTTCAACAAAACCATGGGAACTGGACAAAAGGAACAGTGTTCAACACCATAGTGCCCTGAAAGCTCATGACTAAGCTAAGGACCCTGAGACTAAACACCTCCCTGCATGGCCAGGCACGACTCCAACACCATCATTAAATTTGCCCGATGACACAACAGTGGTAGGCTTGATCACAGACAACGATGAGACAGCCTATAGGGAGGAGGTCAGAGACCTGGCCATGTGTTGTCAGGACAACAACCTCTCCTTCAATGTGATCAAGACAAAGGAGATGATTGTGGACTACAGGAAAAAGAGGACTAAGCACGTCCCCATTCTCATCGACGGGGCTGCAGTGGAGCAGGTTGAGAGCTTCAAGTTTCTTGGTGTCCACATCACTAACATGGTCCAAGCACACCAAGACAGTCGTGAAGAGGGCACGACAAAACTTATTCAGGAGACTGAAAAGATTTGGCATGGGTCCTCAGATCCTCAAAAGGTTCTACAGCTGCACCATCGAGAGCATCCTGACTGGTTGCATCACTGCCTGGTATGGCAACTGCTCGGCCTCCGACCGCAAGGCACTACAGAGGGTAGTGTGAACTGCCCAGTACATCACTGAGGCCAAGCTTCCTGCCATCCAGGACCTCTATACCAGGCGGTGTCAATGAAAGGCCTTAAAAATCGTTAAAGACTCCAGCCAGCCTAGTCATAGACTGTCCTCACTGCTACCGCATGGCAAGTGGTACCAGAGCGCCAAGTCTAGGTCCAAGAGGCTTCAAAACAGCTTCTACCCCCAAGCTATAAGTCTCCTGAACATCTAGTCAAATGGCTACCCAGACTATTTGCAGTGCTCCCCTCCCCTCACCCCCTCTTTACACCACTGTTACTCTCTGTTGTCATCTATGCATAGTCCCTTTAATAACTCTACCTACATGTACATACTGCCTCAACTAACTGGTGCCCCCTCACATTGACTGTGTATCGGTAGCCCCCTGTATATAGTCCCGCTATGGTTATTTTACTGCTGCTCTTTAATTACTTGTTACTTTTCTCTCTTATTCTTATCTGTATTTTTTGAAACTGCATTGTTTGTTAAGGGCTCGTAAGTAAGCATTTCATTGTAAGGTTGTTGTATTCGGCGCATCCCTCTACCTCCAGTGGTGTAAAGTAAAAATACTTTGTTTGCTTTTTGGAGTTTCTGTACTTTACTTTACTATTTGCATTGTTTGACAACTTTTTATTTTACTCCACTACATTTCTAAAGAAAATATATACATTTTCCCTGACACCCAAAAGTTTTGGATACTCAGATAGGACAGCAATATGGTCCAATTCACGCACCAATCAATATAACGCATTGTCATCCCTACTCCCTCTGTTCTGGTGGACTTACTAAACACAAATTATGGGTTTGTAAATTATGTCTGAGTGTTGGAGTGTGGCCCTGGCTGTACATTTTTATAACAAGAAAATTGCATCGTCTGGTTTGCGTAATACAAGGAATTTGATATATAGGATTTACTTTTATTTTTAACTTTTACTCAAGTATGACAATTTAGTACTTTTCCACCACTGTACTTAAGCACATTTAAAACCAGATACTTTTAGAATTTTACTCAAGTAGTATTTTACTGAGTGACTTTCACTTTTACTTGAGTCATTTTCTATTAAGGTATCTTAACTTTTACTCAAGTATGACAATTGAGTAGTTTTTCCACCGCAGTCTCCTTCTCTCTCTGTGTGGACGGAGGGGTAGGGAGGTAATGAAGCTTAAGTAAGACTGGTGTCTGGTAATGTAATATACACAAAGGCAGTGTCAGGTCTGGATCCAATAATGTGTCACATACCCCGTCTGGAACAGATTGGCCCAGATGATCTGATTGAACTCTTACAAGCCAGGACCCCCACCCAGCCTTAGCCAAGCCCAGTCCAGCCAGGCACAGGACAGCCTCTCTCCCTCTGCCTCTCACCCTGACCCACTGACCCCTGTAAGACCATTCATCCATCCAAGGCAGGACACTAAGACCCTGAGTCCCAACCATTAATTTGCCTCAACTCCACAACCCTGTCCACAAGCTTGGAAACGATGGTAGAGTGCCTTTGGCATCAGACAGGGAATTGACAGGTGCACTCTCAATATTAGCTAACTTGTTTTCTTGTTAGAAATCATTCTACAAGTAATTAGTTGGTTCAAATACTTGAGGCAGGTAATACAAAGGGCACATTTTTGTTTAACCAATTTACCAAGACCGACTGATATTCAGCCATTTATTATAGGGAGATGGGTGTAAGTTGAGCCAAAGGGGTAAGTTGAGCCACCTTTATTTCTAGGAAACTTTACACAAAATGTATCATTTGACCAAATATTTAGGAAGAGGTCATCATTTCATGGATTCTGTGAAGGAAGAAACCACATGGAAAAAGTGGTAAGCAAGTTAGGTCTATAAACAATAGTCAAAGGAATGTTTTGTGTTAGGGGTTTTATGATGCCTGTATGTAAAACAAAATGTCGATCATTCAAAGATTGCTATATCAGTTGGGGTCTCTGTAAGCTCAACATGAGGTCCTAAACATAGCATGAAAGTGTATCTGTGTGGGCTCATATAGTCAAAATGTTTGCCTCGGGGTAAATTGAAACAATAGTTGAGCAAATGGCATGTTGAGAAAATGTAAAGGTTTTCTTCCCAGGCGTAGCGCAAGATATTATCGCTGGGAGACGAGGTAACAACAGGGCCTGGCATATGTTAAAAAGTACAATGTGTTTGTTAGGTGTTAAGCCTGTGTTAAAAGATACAATACTAGTTAAATAAAGGTTCAATGTAAAAAAAATAATAGTAATTAAATACTTAAAATTATTCATAGACAAAAAAGTGATTGTAATTGTGTTAAATTGTGTTTGGGAAATAAAGATAGACATGGTTTTAAAAAGATAGTGGTAATATTTAATTCAGTACAGGAATTTGTAGGCGGCTTAACTAACCCTGTCCTGCAGCTAAACTTACCCCATACCCTGAATTCTGATTATTTCCAGGGATACACAACATCCTGAAATATACTGTATGTAAATATCTTCGTCAGAAAGAATACTATATTTCCTTTGACGGAGTGAAAAAAAATCTAAATTTACCCCACTCTCCCCTACATAGGCTCCAAAAAAGGACAAAGCGAGGGTAGAACTTGTGTGGTAGATTTCAATCCATCACTCTTATAATATATTATATTCTCTACCAGCACCTCAATGAACATGTTCGGTATCATGTTCCTAATGAGCAATTGTGGTGGGCTGGGCCCCGTTTAGAAAAGTAGCGTTATCAGATATTTGTAGCTGGGGAGACTAACAGTGTACTGGGTCGTAATTTCAGACAGGGATTATAGAGTGGCAGGAAGCGTGATGCTGGAGAGGCATGTGTGTGAATTTACCGCCCTGCTTCTGGCTCCCTGGGCCCAGCCTCAGGCCCACACAGAGCGCCCTGCCTGGGGCCCTGGAGTTGCTGCTGCATGGAGCTCTGTTGATTGAGATAGAGAAAGAGAGAGAGAGCTTATAGTTTCACCTCTAGTTTTCTCTGTGTGTGGGCCCACGCACCCCTCTGATGTGCTGTCCTTTATCCCGGCTTTCCAAAATAGAGGAAACATTTTGTTCCTGTCCTAGCCTGTGGGAAATAGAAATGAGGGAGCGAGAGGAAGAAAGAGAGAAAGACTCCACGGCTATTAATACAATTCCACCTAAAAGCTTCCCTGTCAGAGGAAGCTCCTAAAGTGAACATGTCTTAGGGTCTGCATGCATGGTCAGCAGGGGAAAAGGGGGAGCAGACCGTGGAATGAGAGACAAGGGAAAAGGAGTAAAAAAAATAGTAAAACAGCTCTGTGAGTGTTAACCTCTCTGCCCTCCCATCACCCACTACCATTCTGAGATTCTGAGATGAACTCACCCATGTAGGGCCATTCTACACTCCCAGGAAGAGTGTTCTTATCAACCCAAGCCCCCCCTCCCTACCGACTGTGATTTGAGGGTGTTAATCAACATGATGTAGTGCTTACAGCGATTGCTCGGATAGGAATGCTCTTTTGCCTTTCTTTTTCATGCATCCACATGTTTGCATGCGGTGCTCTGCGGTGCGGCGAGAGAAAGACTGATAGTGTATTGTTTGTTTTTGGCTTCTTTAATAATTTAAGCAGAGGACACAAATCCTTTTGGGGGCAGTTTTTACCCTCATGAAAAAAAAACTAAAGCTTACTATAGAATACTACAGCACTTACTGTACTGTAGAATTCTGTAGTAAACTGTAGAATACCGTAGAATACTATTACACACTGTGATTTGGGGGACCATGTATCACTCAACCATGTGTAGTACTTACTATAGAATTTTGAGATACTATAGAATACTATAGTAAATGCCATATTTTTAAGAATTCAACAGGAATGTCTGCAAAAACACTACAGTCGACAAAACACTACACTTTTTTTAATTAAAGTAAATTCTACAGTATTTCGTTTTCATATACCCCGCCCATTCCCTCCCCATATCACAATTTGTGCCACCCATATGTGAGAAACATACATGTCAAGCATATACCATATATTGTGTTCCCTACAGGGTATAGAAAAAGCAGAAGCTCTGAACTATCTGTTCAGACCCAAGTCCTACCTACCTACCTACCTTCTTACTGTACCTACCGACCTACCTACCTACCTACTTACTGTACCTACCTACCTACTTACCTACAGGTTATGGAACATTTGCTTTTATGCTATTTTACCAGTAGGTTTCCTGAATGAGAAAGCCTCCTTGTCAAAGATAATAAAACAGAAACACTATATTAAATACTGCAGTAATGTCTGCAGAAACACTACTGTAAATACTATAATCTGTAAAATCACTACAGTAATTACTATAGTATATGCTACAGTTTTCTTTTACTACAGTATTTATAATATAGTTAACTGTAAACACTACAATACTTACTACAGTAAATACCACAGTATTTATGCCATAGTACACTACAATATTTTTTTTATGTGGGATGCGCCATAAAATGTCACTCCATTTCTCAGAGTTACTGTTTGGTTCCTGTGCTCTGGTTTTGTTTGGGCCTGTTCTCCTGAGGTGCCTCTTCCTCCTTGTCTCCCTGTACACAGGTCTAGTACTCCATCATATCCTTACACCTACTTCATATCCATATCTCAGAGTTTGGCAGTCGTTACTCAACAAACAAACAGCATTCTATAGTAACATATTATAGTAACGTATTCTACATAGTAACGTATTCTACAGTATTCTATAGTAACATATTAATGATCAGCCAAGGCACTGTTAAGTATTGAGAAATTACGTTTTGATGTTGTTGTCTTCGTTCTCATCCATTTCTCTCCAAACTACATCATGTCAAATGTTGTTGAGCCTCTAAGTATCCTGGGAAGAGTGTGATTGGTGGCAGGGCAGGCTAGACAGGAGATAATCATTCTGCCGTGCTTGAGAGAGACGGCTGGTGTGCGGCAGAAACCCATAGAGACCCATCCAATACGTGCCGTGCGCTGGGAAGGGATTTTTCACTAATCAAAAGTCAATTTGCTTGTTTCGGGCCTCCTCGAAATGCAACCTAACCCAACGAGCTGGATTTATGATGTGCCTGCCAGCTTTTCCCTGGCGCAAATCTTCCAGTAACACGCTCCCCTCTCATAGCAGAGCGGAGTGTAGCCCACATGGCCGGCCACAGCTGGCTCTGATTACAGACCCATACAGTAGCCATTCTTTTTCACTAACCCCCCTCCCTGCTCAGTGACGCTCATTAGAAATGTAACATACTGGTCTTGGAGTTTGTTGCAGATTTATGTGTCACAGGTGCTCTCTTTAAAAAGCATGCAGTGGTTACACAACGCACCACTGACAACAAATCTAATATGAGAGGTGCTTGACTAATATTGATTTTTGAAATATTGTCTGGTCTGTGTACCCAAAAAATGCAACACATGATTTTGATTCCGGAACTCTGGGCAGGCTATGAAAAATATGCATTTTATTTAGGCAGTGAGAGTTTTGAAAGTTTTCATTTTCTTCATACAAAACAGGTTTGCTGTAAATCTGAAGTAAATCATTTTTCAAGGAATCTCCTTGTGGCTTTCACTATCAGAATGTGCATGGTATGCAGTGTTCTTTATGTTCTTTGTTTTGTGTGTATACATTTCATCATTTCTATAGAAAGTCTCTCGATTAAAAAATGATTGGCGGTAGAGAGGGAGCCTAGTCAGTGTTTACCCTTCTTTTTCCCTGTGCCTGGCTTAGGCTACCCCGAGGCGGGTGCATTTGGACTGGGGCAGGAGATGGGGTGAGAGGGGTGCCTCACGTTTCCTTCCATTGCTTCAGTTTGCACTCTTGGTAAAATATCTAATGACTCATTTTGAAATACATTTTTGTTGGTTTACGTCTAGCTTGCAAGCCAAGTTCTCAAAAATCATGATGGTTCAACCAAACCTTTGCAATTGTTACATTGATGATACAAATGAATGAAGGTATAATGAAATTAGTCTGTTGTTAGTCTGTTGTTTGGAACCAATACAGAACCAAACCAATACAGTCCTCTATTGTATCACAATACTAAACCTTTGTGTTTGAGTGAGTGAGTGAATGAGTGAGTGAGTGAGTGAGTGTATCAGGGCTTGACTCCTGATGGACTCTGACTGGTACCTGGTGTGTCTGCTGCCTGTCTGTCATCACTAGACAGTCTGAGCTGAACGTGTGTCTGGGTGCCGCTCGCCGGCCCGTCGTCTCACCCAGGGTCTGTAACTCCTGCCAACACGCATGCAGCCCTGTCTGGGTGCCGCTCGCCGGCCCGTCGTCTCACCCAGGGTCTGTAACTCCTGCCAACACGCATGCAGCCCTGTCTGGGTGCCGCTCGCCGGCCCGTCGTCTCACCCAGGGTCTGTAACTCCTGCCAACACGCATGCAGCCCTGTCTGGGTGCCGCTCGCCGGCCCGTCGTCTCACCCAGGGTCTGTAACTCCTGCCAACACGCATGCAGCCCTGTCTGGGTGCCGCTCGCCGGCCCGTCGTCTCACCCAGGGTCTGTAACTCCTGCCAACACGCATGCAGCCCTGTCTGGGTGCCGCTCGCCGGCCCGTCGTCTCACCCAGGGTCTGTAACTCCTGCCAACACGCATGCAGCCCTGTCTGGGTGCCGCTCGCCGGCCCGTCATCTCACCCAGGGTCTGTAACTCCTGCCAACACGCATGCAGCCCTGTCTGGGTGGATCACACGACTCCTGGCCAGAATACTGGAACCATAGCGGAGACATAAAATGACTTCTGACCGACACTTGGCTGGGAGAAAGCATGGAAACATTTAAGACACGTGGAATATAAAGTGCTGTTGTCCAGGAGGCCAGGCTGTAGTAACATATAACGTGAGGTGACGAGTGCAAGGGCCTATCAATCTCTCTCTCAATTCAATTCAATTTTATGGCCTTTATTGGCATGGGAAACATATGTTTACATTGCCAAAGCGAGTGAACTAGATAATTAGCAAAAGTGAAACGAACAGTAAACATTACACTCACAAAAGTTTCAAAAGAATAGAGACATTTCAAATGTTATATTATGGCTATGTACAGTGTTGTAACAATGTGCAAATAGTTGAAAATGGGGAGTAGAAGAGAGGACTGAGGCCGATAGGAACACTCCTCCTGGGAGTCTGCATGCTGCAAAACGGCCATAGATGGATGAGCTCATCTCAGAATCTCACAATGGCAGTGGGCAGAGAGATTAAAACTCACAGAATTGTTTTACACATTTTTTCCTCCCTTTTCCTTCTCTCTCTTTCCACAGTCTGCTCCCCATTTTCCCCTGCTGACCATGCATGCAGGCCCTAAAACATGTTCACTTTAGGAGCTTCCTCCGAGTGGGAGGACAGGGAATCTTTTAGGTGGAATTGTATTAATAGCCGTGGAGTCTTTCTCTCTTTCTTCCTCTCGCTCCCACATTTCTATTTCCCACAGGCTAGGACAGGAACAAAATGTTTCCTCTATTTTGGAAAGCCGGGATAAAGGACAGCAAATCAGAGGGGTGCGTGAGCCCACACAGGGGGAAACCAGAGGGGTTAAACTATAACCTCCACCTCTCCAGCCATCTCTCTCTCTCTCTCTCAATTCAATTCAAAGGGCATTTACAAAGCAAGTGAAATAGATAATAAACAAAAGTGAAACAAACAATATAAAATGCACAGTAAACATTACACGTATTACACTAAGGTACAATACAGTGTTGTCATGACGTGCAAATAGTTAAAGTACAAAAATTATTTCCAATGGGTCAAGTAATTATATTTTTGTTTTCTCATGATTTGGTTGGGTCTCTCTCTCTCTCTCTCTCTCTCTCTCTCTCTCTCTCTCTCTCTCTCTCTCTCTCTCTCTCTCTCTGTGTCTCTCCAGTGTCCAGCTTGACCTCTTGTTTTATAGGCCTCTCACCCCTCTGTCGTGTCCCTCCCCTGCTCTGCCCTGTTGCGTCTCCTCTCCTTTCTTTGTCTCTGTGCTCCTTCATCTCTCCAGTTACGTGGCACCACACCTTCTGGTTGTTATCCCCCCTCCCTCCCTCCCCATGCTGAGGGGTGACACTCGATGCCTTTCATGTGGCCTTGGCCCCTGTTCCCCCCTGGTTCCTCCTGCCTGTTGAGCTGATCCGTGGGGCATGGGTCCCAACCCCTCCCTGGGTGATTGATGGCCAAGGTGCCCTCTCCACTCGCCCCCCACGCCCCACCCCCGGCCAGGGGGACGGCATAGTGTTTCATGAGCTCAGCTGTGTGGCGCCCGGGAACTGCACCTCCAGTCTCCAACACAGGCCAGGCACCAGGCACCACTCTCTGTCCTCTGTCTGTCTAACCCCACACAGCACGACTCCCTGGGGGACACAAAGCATGCGTGACCTCCCGTTAGACCCACCTCTGGATCCCTGTGTATAGCTCACACACATTTGTACAAAGACACACACGCACCGACCCTCACTGTGGTGACTATACCATCACTTTACCTCTCTGATGGTCATCCTTCACTCTTCTATATCCCCCAAAAAAACTTTTACATCCAGTATCATCTACCTTATGTATAGATGGCCTGAGAGTGTGACCCCATACCTTTTCTATTTCCTTCCTCACCCAACCCCTTGCCCAACTCACCCTCACCACGCCCTCACCCCTCAGCAATCCTCCCTCACCCCATATCACCTATCTCACCTGACCCCTCCCCTAGGGGCTATTGAACGGGTGTGCCCTGTCTCAGGGGGAATTCCAAGATAGGGTGAGCTCTCTCACTTCAGTCTCAGGAGGAATCTGTGGACACTGATAGTTCTTATCGCGTTGCTGGAGAGAGCACCACCTGTTGGGATGGTACTGGAGCGAGGACTGGAATCCATTCTGGTAACCGACAGCTCCACAGAGACCTGATACTCCCTGGTCCACAGGATCGAATGCTCACTACTGCCACTCACCAGCCAGCTGTCAATCAGATCCTACACATATACGAAGACAAGGGGAGGAACAGTTGGGTGTAAAGTTATCAGTGACATCTATACCTAAGGTTTGGGATACTGATTGTATCTCACCCCATAATGACAATGCAAAAACAGTCTTTTTGAAATTTCTTCAAATTTATACAAATTATAAAACAGAAATATCACATTTATATAGGTATTCAGATCCTTTACTCGGTTTTTGGTTGAAGCACCTTTGGCAGCGATTACTGCCTCAAGTCTTCCTGGGTATAACGCTACAAGCTTGGCTCACCTGTATTTAGGGAGTTTCTCCCATCGTTGTCCTGCGTTCATCTTTCCCTCAATCCTGACTAGTCTCCCAGTTCCTGCCTCTGAAAAACATCCCCACCTGTATTTAGGGAGTTTCTCCCATCGTTGTCCTGCGATCATCTTTCCCTCAATCCTGACTAGTCTCCCATTTCCTGCCTCTGAAAAACATCCCCACAACATGGTGCTACCACCACCATGCTTCACTGTAAGGATGGTGCCAGGTTTCTTACAGACGTTACACTTGGCAATCAGGCCAAAGAGTTCAATCTTAATTTCATCAGATCAAATAATCTTGTTTCTCATGGTCTGAGAGTCCTTTAGATGCCTTTTGGCAAACTCCAAGTGGGCTGTCATGTGGGCTGTCACTACTGAGGAGTGGCTTCCATCTGGCCACACTACCGTAAAGGCTTGATTGGTGGAGTGCTGCAGAGATGGTTGTCCTTCTGGAAGCTTCTCCCATCTCCACAGAGGAACTCTGGAGCTCTGTCAGAGTGACCAAAGGCTTCTTGGTCACCTCCCTGACCATGGCCCTTCTCCCTCGATTGTTCAGTTTGGCAAAAAAATGTTGGTACCCTTCCTCAGATCTGTGCCTCCACACAATCCTGTCTCAGAGCTATACAGACAATTCCTTCAACCTCATGGCTTGGTATTTGCTCTGACATGCATTGTCAACTGTGGGACCTTATGTAGACAGGTGTGTGCCTTTCCAAATCCAATCAATTGAATTTACCCTAGGTGGACTCCAATCAAGTTGTAGAAATATCTCAAGGATTATCAACGGAAACAGGATGCTCCTGAGCTCCATTTCGAGTTTCATAGCAATGGTTCTGAATATCTGTTTCTATTTTAGCAAAAAAATCGAATAACCTGTTTTCGGTTTGTCACTATGGGGCATTGTGTGTAGATTCATGAGGATTTTTTTTATTTAATCAATTTTATAATAAGGCTGTAAGGTAAGAAAAAAATGGAAAAGTCAAGGGGCCTGAATACTTTCCTTATGCACTGAATGCTCAGGTTGGATGTTGCTCAGTGCTGCGCTTTGTGAATATTCATTAATATTTTATGCTCGTAGTTATCGCCATTTTGTGTATTATTGCTCAAATTTTGTGTACTACGGTATACCACAAAAATTTGAAAAATGATGTGTTCATCTGTATGTAGCCAGAATGAGTATATACGTAACTTCAAGCAGTAACTGCGTACCGACCCTACATTTCATAAGACTTCTCAGAAAAATGTCAGAGTTCTCTGGAAATTTGAGAGTAACCCAATTGCTGCTCGGCAATGCTGAAGGGGCAATCCAAACTGAAATGAAACCAGATCGGCCATGTAAGAATAGAGCTCCAATGAAAAGACATACAATACAGTCAACTCAACCAGTGTTGCCTGCTTGACAGCAAATGAAATATCACGTGCCCAGCTGTTGCTTTGACAGTGAAGCTGTTGCCGAGGGAGATGGGGACCCATCTAGTAAATCATGAAGAAGGACGTTCCAGTTGCTCCTGATGTCTGTGGTTTGGAATGGGGGACGACGTTGAGACATATACCATAGCTGCGTCTGAAAACCTGTCATCGGATGTACATGTATGATTATTCTGTTCACACATGGGTTAGTAACATATATGTCTCTAGCTGCCAAGTCACTGACTCACTCACTACCATTTCCCCTGTACGAGCTTAGATTTTTTATTGTTAAATATTCCCTACATTTTATATTTAATCATCATTTTATGAAAAAAATACAATGAAAAAAAAAACGTGCCGTTGACACTTTTTTTGCTTTAAATAATCTCATGACAATGTAGGTTATTGTAGTATTAGTCATTTAGTCCACACTGGGCCTCTACAGACTTGGATGCTGGAAATATTATTTGGGAAAAAATTAAGATGAATTCAAATGCACATGTGTGTTTTGCAGAGCCGCCAGAGAATTAGTGGCAAGACAGAATTTTTACATCTGGTGTGGCGCCAGATATTTATTAGAAACTCTTAGAAAAATGTTTTATAATGAAAAGAAAGCAGGTGTTTCTTATTGGACAAGTTGACGTAGTACCTTCTCCAATTTTAGACCATTTGCCTTTGTTTTGTCTAGTGAATGCAACACTGTCCCTGGGATTCCACACGGTAACCCCCACGCTCGCTGCGACAGGTGGATTCACTTGTCAGTCACAGTAATCTCCTAGCTACAGCCTAGAGAGCCTCATCCGCCACACCTCTCAACAACTATGTTTGTTTGCATCAGCACGTTGTTGTTTGACTCTGCAATTGGTTTCTTTCTTCGCTCACACTCCTCTCCTGCCTGTCTGGTTGCCTGACTCATGAGAGAGCGAACACAAACAAAATATTTCATGTTAAACAAGGTATGTGTTCATAAAATCAGTTAATAAAATCAGTTTACTCAACCTCTAAAACTAGCTAGAAATATCAAATCTATAGCTACCTAACAAAACTACTAACATTAGCTTTAGTAGCCTAGCCAGCCAGATAGTTAGCTAGCTAACATTACCTAGATAGGTTGATGCAATCATGCAGCCAACAGCTAACATTCAAAATGTAGACTCCCTGAATAAATGTGTTTGGCACAGGTTAAAGAAAAGGAAAACAAATGTATGTTGCTACCCAAGCCAAAGAATACTGAAGTTCTTGAAAAGGTTTGTCAGCCAGTTTGTCAGTCTAGTAATGATGACATATGTGACTTGTTTCAGGAAACTAGGCGTATGTCGCACATTACTACTTCACAGGAGAGGTATTTGAACGTAAACATGTATTTTTTAATCAAAATTCATTTTTTAGCAGAAATGCATTCTGAAACATGTGAACTTTCCTGTGCCTTAATAACAAACTTAGATTAAAACATTAGCTACTACAAAAGTTTTGCTACTTTTCAAAACAACATTGATGCCCTGAATTTAGCAGGCTCTATCAACAGATCAGTTGGATAAAGTGATGGGCTACTTTCTTCACACACCACGGTCAATTTAAACCAGAGTAACTTGGCCAAACAAGCTATAGCTACAAACAAAACAGAGTTAAATGGTTCCAGTCTGGTTCCAGTCTGCCGTAAAGCGTTCATCCCTGAATACGGGTAAGAGTCTAGCTACATTTTCAGATATAAGTTTCTAATTTTGTCAGAAAGTAATTTTCATTGAAGTTAAAGTGTACTGATTAGTTAGCTAGTGAACGTTTCGTGTATGATCTGTGTAGTAATATTGTTCGAATCAGAAACCCATTTGCTTTGCTAGTTATAGCCTAAATGTTAGCTAGCTAATGTAGCCGATGTGAAATGGCTAGCTAGTTAGTGGTGGTGCGCTAGTGGCGTTTCAATCGGTGACGTCACTTGTTCTGAGACCTTGAAGTAGTGGTTCCCCTTGCTCTGCAAGGGCCGTGGCTTTTGTGGAGCAATGGGTAATGATGCTTTGAGGGTGACTGTTGATGTGTGCAGGGGGTCCCTGGTTCATGACCAGGTTGGGGTGAGGGGACAGATGTAAAGTCTATACTGTTACACTAACATTGAACCTAGTTTGTTAGTTTCAGTTACCTGTAGATTCATACTACAGCTATGACAATGCTTGTATTGGTAGTAGTAAGAGTTGGCATTATGCCGGTTCATTTTTTAGCTAGCTAGCTACATGTCTAAACAAAAGACTCCACTTTGGCTGGTATGTCTAGGGGTGATTACAGGCATCTATTGTATTTCATGAACATGTGTACATGTCTAGACAATAGTGAACCATCCACTTAGCTAGATGTTGCTGAGCATTTCCTTCACGTGACCCATCAATTTAGACTAGTGTGTCAGGTAAGCGTCATTTAAAAATTATTACATATTTTTATCTGGACACTTTCTGTTTTTGATATTGCTACTATGCAGGTAACCATTTCAGTGTACCGTTTACACCTTCTGTATCCTGTGCTTGTGACAAATAAACTGAGATTTGATATAGCGTGTGTTTACCACATGGCCTCACATGTGAATCCTTAGATAGATGAGTGGGGCTAAGGCTTAAGAGGGTGTAAACTATGTTGAAAGGGTTTAGACAAAGAAGAGCCCTCCAGTAGGTGTACCAAAAATTCAAGGGTAATTTTCTCAAAAGTAGGGTTCCAAATGTATCATCTTTCAAAGCAAAATTACTTTCCCAATGTTCCTCAACTGCAATGTATGACATACCATTTTCTAGCACGGAGTCTCTATTTTTATCCAATGTAAATAACAGCATTTCAAATTTTGCTACATAAGAATGAATCAAGGCGGTTGGTCACATATTATTATTTTATTTCCATTGCTGGTGGTAATTCACAAATGTTTGTGGTGCAAATTTTTGTCTTAAACAGAGCAGTCTACACAGACAATATGGACACATTTGTCCAACCATAACAAATGGATGGCTACTGCAGAAAGAGAGAATTGATTCATTCTAGCACCACCGTAACTTTCACAAATACAGAGGCAGGCAGCCATCATGGCGTCAGTCTTTTTCGTCTAGCCAGTGCATAGTGACACCTACTGATATGAACTAGTAATGCAGGTTTGGTTAGAATAGAGTGCAATATAATTTATGACATTCAATAAAATATACTTCATGAAAGTTGATAAATTAATTTCAGTGAAATGGTTGAAATTAGTTTAATTTAATAATTAAATATATGGATTTTACAGACAGTTCCCTTTAGTGAGCACCAGGGAACCAACCTCTGGTGGGCCAACAACAAAAACTTGCTTACGAAGTATGCTGTGTATAGTGTTAATGAAATGTAACCCTGCCTTACATAAAGCTTAAATAATAAATCATTGCAGAAGAGCACTGTAAACAGATTAAGAAATAGATTTTATGACATAACATTTAAATACTTTTATACATTTCAGTTCTATTTTTCAAAGTCCACTGCTTAACTTTGTGTGTGTATAGATTGAAATGAATGTTTAAAGGTCTAATGCAGCCATTTTTTTTATCTCAATATCCACTGATTTCTGAGTAACAATGAAGTACCTTTATATGATTGTTTTCAATTAAAATAGCAAAAAAAGAACCAAGAATAGCTTCTTATCAAATAGCAATTTCTCAAGCAAGAATTTTGTTGAACTGTCTGGGGGTGGTGTGAGTGGGGAGGAGAAAACTGAAAACTAATGACGTAGTATTGATTCTCATTGTAATTCTCAGCCCTGCTATAGTACTTCACTAAACAACAGAGTATGTCCATTGAAGTAGTTGTCTCTGGCTCTTTTGATATCAGATTCAGACTGAATAGTAAAAATGTCTGGGGTAGTTTGAAAGGGTTTGATCTGCTTTAGGTCAGGAGTTTTTCCAATTCACATGCCCCGACAAGAAAAACCTTTTGAACCTTTAGTGCCAACTCTGGTGTTTTGTGTACAGTATGTACAGTATGTTTTCATCACAATATGTGATCTGGATTGCTTTTTGATTGAGATGGTTAATGTGGGTTAGTGGAGGTCTAGTTTTTCCCTCTTCCCAAGGTTATTTAAACTAAACCAACCATGCGCTTGAACGTCTCAAATCCCTTATAGCATGGGCCACAGCATAATGCCTGTCAGAGAGAACGCTGCTTTGCATGTAGTCTGATTATTATCTGCTACACAAATTGTTAACATCTGGGTTGTTCACGGCTGACGGTCTCATAGTTTATGTATTGAAACTGTTGGAATGTGGATGATTACCGCTTTCACTTTCTCACAAAAATCCTAATATAGTTTACATGATATTTTCTCTTGAAAATCCCTGTTTAAAGCTCTCGCAGATCAACAATTTGCTTCTTTCTTTCTCGCAGTCCTTGGATAGTGAAAAAATATGTCCTGTCTAAAGGTTTTAAATATATTGACAGTAGATTACATTTGGAGTTATCGTTTTCTATGATTTAATTTGCAGCTACTCTGTGGCTAATTGAGTTTTTACAAGGCTTCACACAGGTATATAAAATGTGTGTTGTACCACCCACCTCTTACCAGACCTAGGCCTGCCTTACTATGTCTCTATTGTGATGTGGGGGTCAGGAAAAGGGGAAACCACGAAGAGGTCAGCCAGCAAACTTTTTGAGCATTGAAACGTAGTTTCCTCTATTAAAATAAGAAATCCACTAGTGATTCATCATAAAATACGCTATGGCTAAGAATCCATACCATAAACACTGCATTATAATTCAATGAGTTGCTATATGAAATATATATATTTGTACTTCGTTTATATTTCTACAGGGCATACACTTGTTTGTTATTCATCTTATTTTTGAAATGAGTGAACTAAGTTACAGACAAGATGTGTGTGTAGGCCTCCATATGTATGAATCTGTGTTCAAGGGAGTCTAAAAGAGAGAGAATAGAAGGAAAGAAAAAGTGAGAGAAGACAAATGACTTGGGAGGAGTGTGGCTGTCTTCTTGTCAGAAGCCTGGGAGCACCTTGCCAGTGGTCGAACAGTTTAACCCATAATTATCACAATTAAAATAATACTTATATTTACACAGTTGGAATTGCTTCCAAATGGATTTTCACATGCACTGAAAGAGAAGAACAAACACATGGCATGGTTGGTTTCAGAATTTTTGACACCAAAATTTTAATTTGCCTAGGATTCAAATTAGTAACCTGAGAGAGTTTATGTCTGTTGCCATATATTACAATATTAGATCTCCTCTGTTAGAAACTGAACTACTGAGTCTGGCTTGTAAGTTAGAGTTCCGAAGGAGGAATTCATACTTGTTTCATGTTTTGGTGATAAATAACCATTTTGGTGCTAAAACATGCTCTTAAAATGCATGCTGGGAATTACCCATGTGCTTTGTTAGGCTTGACTCCAGAGTCTGACTGCAGACCAAACAAGTCCTATGTTTCTGAAACCGCAAAGAAGCTTCAGAACTTCTTGTGGACTAGAGATCACACAGGTCAAAGTTAGACTGGAGGGAGTGGAAGAGGGGGTATGTGTGTGTGTGTGTGTGTGTGTGTGTGTGTGTGTGTGTGTGTGTGTGTGTGTGTGTGTGTGTGTGTGTGTGTGTGTGTGTGTGTGTGTGTGTGTGTGTGTGTGTGTGTGTGTGTGTGTGTGTGTGTGAAAGAAAGAGATCTCCAATGTATCTTATTTTATCCTGTACAGCTTTGCGTGTACTGTATGTACAGTGCCTTCAAAAAGCATTCAGACCCCTTGACTTTTCCACATTTTGTTACGTTACAGCCTTGTTCTAAAATTGATTCAATTGCTTTTTCCCCTCATCAATCTACACAAAATACCCTATAATGATGAGTCAAAAACAGGTTTTTAGAATTTTTTGCTAATTTATAAAAAATTAAAATTACATAAGTATTCAGACCCTTTACTCAGTACTTTGCTGAATCACCTTTGGCAGGGATTACAGAATAGATTATTCTTGGGTATGACGCTTCAAGCTTGGAACACCTGTATTTGGGGAGATTTTCCCATTCTTCTCTGCAGATCCTCTGAAGCTCTGTCAGGTTGGATGGGGAGCATCGCTGCACAGCTATTTTCAGGTCTCCTCAGATATGTTCAATCGGGTTCAATTCCAGACTCAAGGACATTCAGACTTGTCCCGAAGCCACTCCTGCATTGTCTTGGCTGTGTGCTTAGGGTCGTTGTCTTATTGGAAGGTGAACCTTCACCCCAGTCTGAGGTCCTGAGCACTCTGGAGCAGGTTTTCATCAAGGATCTCTCTGCACTTTTCTCCGTTAATCTTTTCCTCAATCCTGACAATTCTCCTAGTCCCTGCCGCTGAAAAATATCCCTAGAGCATAATGTTACCACCACCATGCTTCACCGTAGGGATGGTGGTAGGTTTCCTCCAGATGTGACGCTTGGCATTCAGGTCACAGAGATCAATCTTGGTTTCATCAGACCAGAGACTCTTGTTTCTCATGGTCTGAAAGTCTTTAGGTGCCTTTTGGCAAACTCCAAGCGGGCTGTCATGTGCTTTTACTGAGGAATTGCTTCCGTCTGGTCACTCTACCGTAAAGGCCTAATTGGTGGAGTGCTGCAGAGATGGTTGTCCTTCTGGAAGTTTCTCCCATCTCCACAGAGGAACACTAGAGCTATGTCAGTGACCATCAGGTTATTGGTCACCTCCCTGACCAAAGCCCTTCTCCCCCGATTGCTCAGTTTGGCCGGGTGGCTAGCTCTAGGAAAAGTCTGGTGTTTCCAAACTTCTTCCATTTAAGAATGATTGAGGCCATTGTTTTCTTGGGGACCCTCAAGGCTCAAGACTCTCAACATTTGTTGGTACTCTTCCTCAGATTTGTGCCCGACACAATCCTGTCTCGGAGCTACACAGACAATTCCTTCAACCTCATGGCTTGGTTTTTGCTCTGACATGCACTGTCAACTGTGCGACCTTTTATAGACAGATGTATGCCTTTCCAAATTATGTCCAATCAATTTAATTTACCACAGATGGACTCCAATCAAGTTGTAGAAACATCTCAAGAATGGAAATAGAATGCATTTGAGGTCAATTTCGAGTCTCATAGCAAAGGGTCTGAATACTTATGTAAATAAGGTTTTTTTTAAATATTTTTTTATAAAGTAACAAAAAAAATCTGAAAAACAGTTTTTGCTTTGTTTTTATCTGGTATTGTGTGTAGATTGCAGAGGAATTGTTTTTATTTAACCCATTTTAGAATCAAGCTCTAACGTAACAAAATGTGGAAAAAAGTCAAGGGGTCTGAATACTTTCCAAAAGCACTGTATATGGACTTTGTGTTTCCGTTTATGACATTTATAAAATCTCTGGAGTCTTCTCTTTTGTTTTGCTCTATTTCAAATCGATGAACACTATCCACTATTTTCTCCTGTCATGACTTTAGACTTAGATATAATGTCAATTTCTATTCTAATCTGTTTGAAACTTTTGTTATATCCCCCGGCGATGTAAATTATCTCCAGGGAGAAATATAGTAATATTGCACATACCACACCGACATATCACAACCTTTTTGAGAAAATTGCAGGGGTTGACATCAAAGCTGAAAACCAGCGCTCTCCGAAATCTAAATGTCAGCCACACTGCCCATAAAATTCATTTGACCCCTTACTCCTGTGATGAAAAGAAACAAGTGAAATCCAAAGTCAACAACATTTTCTCTTCTCAATTTTTATTTTATAAGCCCACTCCGGAGTTTTGCCCTTTTGCTCTACAGAGGCTGGGGAAGGTTGTTAAAAGGACCTCCAGCGGTATGACAGCTTAAAGTTGTTGTTTTTCTGACAGAAATAACATTATGTCCTAGCAGCCCACACAGAGATGTTGGGATGAATAGGGGTGCTTATGGTGAAGCAGCGAGAGAGAAAAGAGGGGCTGGTCAGAGAAGCTCTAGTATCACACCGACCTCTGAACCAGAACGTCAGCGTTTGATGTCAGCTGTGATCGTCAAACTCACCAGGGGTCTGTGGCTCGATAGATTTTATTGGCCACCATCTCAGTCTGGCTGACTTCTTAAGAGACATTTCGCATTGACTGCAGGATTCTTCACAGAAATATATGGGTAACACTTTGCATGAAGGTTTTCTTTAGAAAGTGTTAATACAGGGTTTGTAAAGGGTTAATAAGTCATTTGTATTTTTGAATAAGAAGTTTATAGATGTTTATAGATCATTATAGTTCATTCATCAGTACTAAAAAGTTATATCATTGGTTATATCATTGGTTGAAATTGTTTTATACTGAACAAAAATATAACCTCAACATGAAACAATGTCATTGATTTTACTGAGTTACAGTTCATGAGAGGAAATCAGTCAATTGAAATAAATTAATTGTCCCTAATCTATGGATTTCACATGACTGGGAATATAGATATGCATCTGTTGGTCACAGATGTGCCTCTCAATGGGCCTCAGGATCTCTTCACGGTATTTTTGTGCATTGAATTGTACATCAATAAAATACAATTTTGTACGCAATTTATGCCTGCCTATAACATAACCTCACCACCACCATGGAGCACTCTATTCATAACATTGACATCAGCAAACCACTCACCCACACAACGCCATACACGTGGTCTGCGATTGTGAGGCCGGTTGGACGTACTGCCAAATTCTCTCAAATGACGTTGGAGGCGGCTTATGGTAGAGAAATTAACATTCTCTGGCAACAGATCTGGTGGACATGCCTGCAGTCAGTATGGCAATTGCAAGCTCCTTGAAAACTTGAAACATCTGTGGCATTGTGTTGTGTGACAAAACTGCACATTTTAGAGTGATATGCCACACCTGTCAGGTGCATGGATTATCTTGGCATAGGAAAAATGCTCATTAACAGGGATGCAAACAAATTTGTGCACAGTGGTGGAAAAAGTACTTTAGTATCAAAAATCAATGTAATTGCTAAAATATACATACGTATCTAAAGTAAAAGTATAATAATTTCAAACTCATTATATTTAGCGAAGCAGACAGCACCGTTTTCTTGTTTTTAAAATGGACGGATAGCCAGGGGCACACTCCAACACTCAGACATTATTCACAAAAGATGCATGTGTTTAGTGAGTCCACCAGATCAGAGGCAGTAGGGATGACCACATGTTCTCTTGATACAGTTGAAGTCTGAAATGTACATACATCTTAGCCACGTACATTTAAACTCAGTTTTTCACAATTTCTGACATTTAATCAGAGTAAAAATTCTTATTCTCAGTTAGGATCAGCACTTTATTTTAAGAATGTGAAATGTCAGAATAATAGTAGAGTGAATAGTAGAGTGAATAATGATTTATTTCAGCTTTTATATCTTTCATCACATTCCCAGTGGGTCAGAAGTTTACATACACTCAATTAGTATTTGGTAGCATTACCTTTAAATTGCTAAACTTGGGTCAAACGTTTCGGGTAGCATTCCACAAGCTTCCCACAATAACTTGGGTGAATTTTGTCCCATTCCTCCTAACAGAGCTGGTGTAACTGAGTCAGGTTTGTAGGCCTCCTTGCTCGCGCACATATTTTCAGTTCTGCCCACAAATTTTCTATGGGATGACTTTGTTGTGCTTAAGCCATTTTGCCACAACTTTGGAAGTATGCTTGTGGTCATTGTCCATTTGAAGACCCATTTGCAACCAAGCTTTAACTTCCTGACTGATGTTTTGAGATGTTGCTTCAATATATCCACATAAATCTCCTTCCTCATGATGCCATCTATTTTGTGAAGTGCACCAGTCCCTCCCACAACATGATGCTGCCACCCCCGTGCTTCACGGTTGGGATGGTGGTCTTCGGCTTGCAAACCTCCCCCTTTTTCCTCCAAACATAACGAGGGTCATTATGGCCAAACAGTTCTATTTTTGTTTCATCAGACCAGAGGACATTTCTCCAAAAAGTACGATCTTTGTCCCCATGTGCAGTTGCAGACTGTAGTTATGGCTTTTTATGGTGGTTTTGGAGCAGTGGCTTCTTTCTTGCTGAGTGGCCTTTCAGGTTATGTTGATATAGGACTTGTTTTACTGTGGATATAGATACTTTTGTACTTGTTTCCTCCAGCATCTTCACAAGGTCCTTTGCTGTTGTTCTGGGATTGATTTGCACTTTTCACACACAAATATGTTAATTTCTAGGAGACAGAACGCGTCTCCTTCCGGAGCGGTATGACGGCTGTGTGGTCCCATGGTGTTTATACTTGCATGCTATTGTTTGCACAGGTGAACGTGGTACGTTCAGGTGTTTGAAAATTGCTCCCAAGGATGAACCAGACTTGTGGAGGTCTACAATTTGTTTCTGTAGTCTTGGCTGATTTCTTTTGATTTTCCCATAATGTCAAGCAAAGAGGCACTGAGTTTGAAGGTAGGCATTGAAATACATCCACAGGTACACCTCCAATTAACTCAAATGATGTCAATTAGCTTATCAGAAGCTTCTAAAGCCATGACATCATTTTCTGGAATTTTTCAAGCTGTTTAAAGACAGTCAACTTAGTGTAAGTAAACTTCTGACCAACTGGATTTATAAGTGACATAATATGTCTGTAAACAATTGTTGGAAAAATCAATTGTGCCATGCACAAGGTAAATGTCCTAAGTGCAATGTCTATTACACACACACACACACACACACACACACACACACACACACACACACACACACACACACACACACACACACACACACACACACACACACACACACACACACACACACACACACACACACACACACACACACACACACACACACACACACACACACCATATAATCCCTTTATTCTACACAGACAGATGGACACACCTACTTGACCTCTGCCTACATGGACCGTAAATAATTACACAGCTAACAAATGGAACTATTTTCTGACCTTGCAAGTATTTAAATTACAATCGCTATTTGTGGGTCACTCCACTAGCTGTCTCTATCTCCAGCCTAACTTGCCAAGGATCAAGGACAGGGGCCCGGGGCCAGTGGGTCATAAGCTCCACAAAAAGATATATGTGCCCCCAGGAATGATAATAATAATGTGTGTATGCAAGCATCTGTTAAATGTGCCACCAGGATTACTGGTACAGTAACAGAGCCACAGCTGTAGCTTCTAGCCAGTAGCCAGAGAGGGAAACTACATACGTGTGGGTCACCACATGTAACATATGAAATAATAACAGCTGGGACAGAATATGGGATAGCCTCCTTGGCATGCGTGATCTTAAAATGTGGTGTGTTTGAGATTGATCTACTACAGTATATCTATAGAGATATGTTTTATATAGACAATTCATTTTAAATGGAGAAACTGTTATTAGATACACAACATTTGCCATCATAATGACATCAACATTGTTCTTGGATAAAAGGAATGTTAATGATTACAAATTGCATTTTGATTACTAGCAGGAATAGCTGGCAACAAAACAGCCACATCATATAGGAATGATCAGGACCTGATTATTTTGATATTATTTTGTGCAGACCCCTGCTAAAGAGTAGCAGCATTGTATAAGAGTGAGAAATAATGTCCTCTAAATTCAATATAATGAGTGACATCACTTTAAAATATGTTTTCTTCATCTTCTCCTTCATCATTCGGCTTTCTTGTTTGTTTAAACTGTCCATTATAGTCCTCTGGTTCCAGGAGTCCCTATCATGCCAAGAAGTGAGTACGACAGTTATATTGCACTTTGTGTTGTTATTGAGGATAGACATTTGGCACATTCCTTGTTTTAATTCTGGCTACGGGATACTTAAGAGATGATGTTTGCATTTGACTGGTTTCTCAATGCAAGCAACATCTTTGCCATCTTCTACTGCACTTATGTTGTGTATACAGTACCTTAGCAGTAAATGTTTTTTAGCCTATACTGTACAATTTGAATGCAGAAAATGCTGTCTTTCTATAAAATTATATTATTACTGAACAAAAATATAAATTCAACATGTAACAATTTCAAAGATTTTACTTAGTCATGTAAGGAAATTGAAATAAATTGAAATAATTTATTGAAATAAATGTATTGAATATAATGATACAAATTCATTAGGCCCTAATCTATGGATTTCACATGACTGGGCAAGGAGGGCATAGACCAGCTATGGGTGAGCCTGGGAGGGCATAGACCCACCCACTGGGGAGCCAGGCCCAGCCAATCAGAATTTATTTTTCCCCACTAAAGGACTTTATTACAGACAGAAGTACTCCTCAGTTTCATCAGCTGGTCAGATGATTCCGCAGGAGGTTACACGTGGTCTGCGGTTATGAGGCCGGTTGGACATACTACCAAATTCTCTAAAACGATGTTGGAGGCGACTTATGGTAGAAAAATGAACATTACATTCTCTGACAACAGCTCTGGCAGACATTCCTGCAGTCAGCACTTCAAAACTTGAGACATCTGTGGTTGTCACACCTGCTCCCGCTCCACCTGCCGCCAGTCTCCCCAGCATTACGCACTCCTGCCACCATCATTACTCACACCTGCCTTCACCTAGTCACACGCATCAGCGATTATTGGACTCACCTGGACTCAATCACCTCTGTCATTACCTCCCCTATATCTGTCTGTTCCCCCGCTCTGTTCCCCGCTTCAGCGTTAATGTTTGCATGTCTTTGTATACCTGTGTGCTGACGCTGTTCCTGTCCTGTTACCTGTATGTTCCGGATTAAATGTTGACTCCCTGTACCTGCTTCTCATCTCTAGCGTCGGTCTTTACAGTGGCGTTGTGTTGTGTGACAAAACTGCACATTTTAAAGTAGCATTCTATTGTGTCCAGCACAAGGTGCATCTGTGTAATGATCATGCTGTTTAATTAGCTTCTTGATATGCCACACCTGTCAGGTGGATAAATTATCTTGGCAAGGGAGAAATGTTTATTAACAGGGATGTAAACCAATTTGTGCACAAAATCTGGGAGAAATAAGCTTTTGTACATATGGAAAAAGTCTGGGATCTTTTACTTCAGCTCATGAAACATGGGACCAACACTTTACATTGCGTTTATATTTTTGTCCAGTATTTATTATGATAATAGGTTGGAAAGGTTGGATAGTTCAAAATGGAGTGAAAAAGCACCTCTAGATGATCATATAAATGCCCATAACTCTGAGATTAAGTATTGCATTTCCAGTATAGTAACGTGACAAGAATGAAGCGACTCACTCTCTCTCTCTCTCTCTCTCTCTCTCTCTCTCTCTCTCTCTCTCTCTCTCTCTCTCTCTCTCTCTCTCTCTCTCTCTCTCTCTCTCTCTCTCTCTCTCTGTGTGAGTGAGACGGTCATAAGGGGCAGGCCTGACTCTGCGCTCCACTGTTCCAGCTCATTACCTGTGATTAATCGGCATGCATGCTTTCCCATGGTCCCCTCTGCCTCTTGGAGAGAGAGCTCAACTTAGAGGGCACAGGGAGTTTGTCCACTGTTACAGACAGCTGGGTTGGGGTCAATTGACATTGATGTCAGCCTATTCAGGAAGTAACCTGAAATTCCAATTTAGGATTATTTATTATCAATGTCTTTATAATGAAACTGAAAAGAAGGTATTTATTTCAAAAGTCTTTTCATTTTTACTCCAATATCAATTGACTACTGACCAACCTATGTACCAGTTGTCTACTTTGTTGTCAAAACAGTTTTTCTGTAAGAAGGTCTCTGGTATTGTATATTATTTGACCATTTGTGGAGGGCATCAGTTCATTCAAGTGGGTTCTGCTGAGGTGGAACATATCAATATTTAAATTATTATTCGTTTTGACTAATTACTGTAAGTGTGGCGCCGATACCATTCTAAAGCAATGGATTTGGCAAATCTCATAATATTTCCATAAACAAAAATTCAGAGCTGATTAGGGCTCCCGGGCAGTGGAGTGTTCTTAGACACTGCATCTCAGTGTAAGAGGGGTCACTGCAGTACCTGGTTCAAATTCAGGCTGCATCACATCCGGCTGTGATTGGGAGTCCCATAGGGTGGCGTACAATTGGCCCAGCGTTGCCGGGGTAGGCCGTCATTGTACATAAGACTTTGTTCTTAACTGACTTGCCTAGTTAAATAAAGGCTACACATAATAGTGACGGTGGGGCGACCTACCTCAGGAATGTTGTTTGGATAAATCCACCCCTCAGATATAATCTTTGATATGAATGACACATTTACAAAAATCTACATTGTTGCAGGTCTCTTCAATTGAGAAATAATACAATTCCCAGAGTTATTTGTTTATTCTCCCTTGTTGAAGAAATATGCTTCCTATATTCCTTTGATATGTAGGTCCAGAGAGAATGGAGAGAGAGAGAGAGAGAGAGAGAGAGAGAGAGAGAGAGGGGAGAGAGAGAGAGAGAGAGAGAGAGAGAGAGAGAGAGAGAGAGAGAGAGAGAGAGAGAGAGAGAGAGAGATAGCAGAAATGAGAGAGAGAATAGGTGGAGTGTGATATGTGCCAGAACTTGACCTGGCTGCTCCAGCATCAATCAAGCCCTTGTAAAGTCTTCACGGATGTGTTTTTCACTGCTACAACAATGGTTACGTACTTAGGAAGAAAGCAGGAATCAGTGCAATTTGTTTGGTTTAACTCCTTCAAGCATTCATGGATCCAGGTCTCAGTTGACCTTAATCCCCTCATGTTTTCTCTCCTCTATCGAAGAAGGAGGGAGGAGTTTGGGAAAGAATTGGGAATGTGTAAGTGAGGGAGAAAAGAAATCAATACTCACTTTATACAGTGATATTTATGGGTCTGCTCATAGAGCCTATCTTTCACATACATTTGGAAATGGAATTGTTTATGCCTAACATTTTTATTTTATTTTTGTAATAAACATGGAAAATTTTGTATGAAATATAATATTGAGTAGCATCAAGTCTA
Source organism: Oncorhynchus keta (assembly GCF_023373465.1). Classification (NCBI taxonomy): domain Eukaryota; kingdom Metazoa; phylum Chordata; class Actinopteri; order Salmoniformes; family Salmonidae; genus Oncorhynchus; species Oncorhynchus keta. The sequence goes on along the minus strand of NC_068443.1, from coordinate 21,751,806 downwards.
GGCTCAAAACATTTGGAAAATATTGTCACAGTTCCACCATGAGTTAGAATGGACACACGAGCTGTGCGATGTTGTCATGTGCACTGACTGAGCAATCGGGGATGGAATTCTCTCTTTAATTAGTATCCATAACATTTCGTTCACACTGCTAAATGCTTTACAATGGCTAGTCAGTGATTACATGGGAAAGGAATTATAATTGTCTCGTTGAAAATTAGAGAAATCCAGCAGATTGACGTGTGAATTTAATATTTTGAAAATCATGAACTCAACAGTTTACTTACATCAATGTACCTTAATGCATCCATTAATATGGTTCTATCGTATTGTAATTGTAATTACATTGTAACAACCATGTAATAACATTGCAATGTAATATATCTTGATTATTGTACTATTTTACTTTTTCACTCTGCTTCCCATTTTGGTATTCAGGCTAAGTCATGTAACATATGCCCTTAAGAGGAATTTTAAATATATAACTCAAACTCAAACCTTCTCTCCAGGGGTATTAAGATCCCCAAACACAGACAGAAATGGCAGTTAATCCTGCTATAATTTCCCCCTGGATGAACAAAGCCAGGCTGCTGATATGAAAGTAACAGTTATAATCCATGTTAAAGTATAAATAATCATAACAGTTATAATCCATGCTAAAGTATCAAGTGGGTTCAGGCGAGTCCAAAAACTCTATGAAAATTGTTTTACCCAAAGTTTGTTTTGAATTGCTGCATTTACTTAATTTTTTCCCTGCATTCAATGTTTATTTATATTTTTTTAAATGTTGAATATTGTAAGGTTCTTTTGAAGATATTAATTTATAAGCCATGCATGCTGTTGTTATTGTATTGTCAATATTAGCGGCAAGATGTGTAATGACCAAAACTACTAGCATATTCTCTACATATGCTCAAAGAAATATAAAATGCCGAAAAACCAAGAGATGAAAAACACGAAAACCATTAAGTACCTCCTAAAATCATTTCTGTGGCGACCATTGTTCTGGGGTTAACCTGCTCTGTCAAATAAGACATTCCTGTATTTACATACTGAGCTGACTTTGGCCACACAGATGCTGAAGCCTGTTCCACTCTTGTTTAAATCCACTCTTCCAAGTTAATTCGCACACGAAAATGCACAAAGCTGCAGTGGTTTCTTAATTTCCTGTGCAGGCCACACACAACTACAAAGTCCCCTTTGGCTCAGAGCTAAGAGCTGGAGGACTCTGAACCTGAACCTGAGAAACTGGAATTTTTCACTGTCAAAATATGTTTCAACAAAGGGCTTTGTCTCAGCTCATGAAGTACAGACCATGTAATATATTCAAAATAATTAATAGTTTCATATAATACCTGTTTTCTTAATTTGGTATTTTCCTCATGCAACATCTAATATCCTATGGTTCTCATACAGTTTACAGTATACTGGAAAATATTTAATAAGGACATTTTCTATTGTTTGTTATCGAGCCTTCTGGATGTGTGAGGAAAATATTGAGGAAGCAATGAGTAAATCAATAAGAGTAAAGCACAGACATTTATCTCAATGACAAATTACAGACATTACAATCAATTACATCCTCAGTAGCCAACTAAATGCGAAGGAATAGCGAGAAGGAAAGGAAGGAAGACAAATGGAGAAAGAAAGGGAGAGAGAGAAAGGCACAGTGAAAAAAGATACAGAGGAAGCTTCTCTTAAAGGTGTGTGTGTGTGTGTGTGTGTGTGTGTGTGTGTGTGTGTGTGTGTGTGTGTGTGTGTGTGTGTGTGTGTGTGTGTGTGTGTGTGTGTGTGTGTGACCGTGCTCTCATTTGTTCACTCAATTAGTCAGTGCTCCATCAGTGCACAGGCCCTCTCAGCCAGCCCAGCCAGCACAGCCAGCCCCGTGAAACCCAACCCATTGGCCTGGCTCACTCGCCCAGGCACCCAGGCCCCAGAAATGCAAAGAACGTGCTGAAAGGAGAAAAGCAGACCAGGCAGGGGGAATGAGGCCAAAAAACCTGGAATAAAACAGGGCCACCTGATCCATACCAGCAGTACAGCATGGCCGACCCAAACAGAGCACTCATTGTCTGTGGCATTCAGACGCCACGAGAGCTGCTCTCTGTCGCCCCCTCCCCTCCCATCAAACACTGCACCGCAGAGTCCTCCCATGGCAAGCTACACATCTGGAGCTCCAACTACCCGAGGTAGGTAGCCACCTTACGCTGCCATGGCTACAAACAAACCAACAATCCATAAAAAGAGATGCTTTTCCACATTTAGCCCCCTCTCTCTACCCGTTGCTATACACACACACATGGACGATGGAACACACACACACACACAGGCAGACACAGACACTATATACACGCCCGTATCCAGGAGGAAGCAGACAGGAGTTAGGCAGTGATGGCTGCTGAATAATTCAAAAGTGGAAATGCGTGATTGATGTGGGACATTTAATTTCCACACCTTTAAAATGCCTCTTTCTGCTCAGGCCCCCAACAGGCCAAGTAGAGTTCAAAGAGCTGGTATGGGCCTGACCTTCCCAGTCGGCCTCCACAGTACAAGAGTGGCCTTCTTCCGTGGAGGGGGCTCCAGTGGTGGTGGCTGGGCTTCCACACCTGTGTTAGCTTCTTACACAGTAATTAAGTAGTTGGATGCAATTTTGAGCCGCTAGCACAAAGTAGCTCACTCAGAGAAAGGAACAGGGGGTGGGTGAAGAATCTTGGCTCCCAATGAGATGTGGCTGGAAAACCTGAACGCCACAAGGTTAGTTCTGAAGGGTGTGCACACATATCGCATGGCCATGACTTGTCGTGTGAGGTTTCTTGAAGCAATGTGAGGTTGCTTGTCATAAAAGAAAGATTGAATAATTATAGGGAAACTTTAATTTAGATATTGTCTTACCAGATTGACATCAGAAATAGCAACAGCTTTTATTTAATCACTTCCAAAAAAAAAAAAGTATGTCCAGAAATGTGACAATAACTAGTTTAGCAATCAAAGGATACATTTTTATGTTGAATAACAGAGGCATAATTATTATTAGTATTATTTTTTTGCCCGCTAATAGAAACCACAGGGATGCAGGAAACTCACAGAAGGGCTTAATGCTGACTAAGGAACAAGCAGAGAGAAAGAGAATAAGAAGGTGGAATGGAGAAGAAACCGTGGTGTTGAGCCAGTGAACTGTTACAGAGGTAAGTAGGGGTAGCGAAGGGTCACTGTAAGTGCAAAGAGAACTCAGCGTCATAATGAACAGTTAGTCAAGGCTTCTGATGGGACACCTCTTCCCACTTTTCCCAGAATCCTCCAAGCTCATTTCACTTTTAGTGAAGAAAAACTAGGGAGGTCAGGAAATATACTATAACAAAATGTTCTAGATGTAATGTCATAACAGAACACTCCATATGTGTTCTACTATGTCCCATGCAGTGGGATATTGAAACATTTCACTATAGATTACAATGATTAATGTGAAATTAATGCCAAAATGTTTAACTTCTTGTTTTTTGGGAGTGTTGCTTAGTCAATGCTTAAACTATATTAATGTGAACATTTCAAAAAATGTAAAAGAAAAACATTCCTGACATGACCCTGGTTGTCAGGCAGGCTTGCCTCTATCAGACCTTTAAACAGGATCCTCTTGTTATGAACCACCACTGACACAATCCAAATGGAACCCATCTTTATTTGAAACGCAAACGGCGTACAGAACGCCTCAGATCTCTCCACTCTCCAGAGTCATTTATTACAGAGGGACAGGAGTTTTGACAAATCGCTGGGCTCAACTAATTTAGCTGTGGCATAGTTCAACTATGAGGCTCCTATATAAAGAGGGTCCTCCTCTGTGAGTGTGTCCGATTTATGGGTGCTCTCAAGCCAGTGACAGGGTTCAAAGCAGCCGAGTGGGGTGGGGGCGAGCATGACGCATGGGGATTTCACAAATATGGTGGAACACACACGGTTTGCTGTAAATCTGACCAGAGCCTGGGGGAGTGGTGGCGGGCATGGGAGGTGGTCAGTGAGAGGGATAGTGGTGGTGAGGGGGGTTGAGTGAAGGCTGGGTTAAATAATTGACTTGGGATTTAACTAAACCAGTTTTTAAATGGTTGTGGATTATTATTATCCTGTACAGATGTACTAACTTAATTTCACCAGTTACTCACAGCACAGCCTGGTCTCAGAGCAAAACGTATTATATTTGAATTAAATCCATGCCACTCCATTTAGTATTGTATGTTACTTTACATTAGGTTACATTACATTTTGTTATAACATAGTAAATGTAAATCCGGGACATTGAAATTAGTATGATATGTTACATTTGGTATGGACAATAGGTCAAAAGAAAAGGAGGGTGGTTGTTCAAGTGAGAGTGAGATACATTTTTGGGATACATTTTTGTTTCCAATACTGGTCCCTCGTGGGAAATTAACCCACAACCCTGGCATTGCAAGTGTCATACTCTACCAACTGAGCCGCATATACAGTAACACGAATGTCTAGCAACCCAAAGGTTGTGTGTTCAAATCTCATCACGGACAACTTCAGCATTTGAGCTAATTAGGAACTTCACAACTACTTGCACATTTTTTGTTACTTAGCATGCTAGCTATCCCTATCCCTCACTATAACCCTTTAACCTAACCCCTAAACCTAACCCTAACCTTAACCCCTAACCTAACATAGAATATCATACTAAAGCAGTCGAACATAATATATAATACTAAACAGGTCAAATGTGATCGAGACGTAGTATACTATATATCCTACAATTCGTATTATATTGTACGACTTCTATTCCATTGGTACTGTAGGCCAATGTAATGTAACCTAATTATTATGTGGATAATAAGAAATTGACATATTTCTAAGGGTTGTAAAAAAAAAATAGTTAGGCCAAATCAGGTCTGAAACGTTAAAGTGGAAATTACAAACGTTAGATCCTTTTTAGACCTTGAATACACTACAAGTTTGCATTTCCTGCCGCGCAGGAAAATGATCTGCAATTAATTGCGATAACAGAGTGATCAACTTAAGATTACAGACCTGGAGTAATTTAGGAGGCGAATCATTGTCTAATGAATATTAAATTCTGTTAATTATGAAAACAAACGTATTGGTGAAGGAAGAGGTATGCAAACAAATATAGGTCATCTACACACATTTTAACAGAAAAAAACACACACTTTCTAACTAGCCTTTTGAACATTAAACTTTCACCCCAAGCCAACCCACGCTGAAACCCTTTGTAAATATTTAGCTTCCATTTAATGGAGTGGCTTTCTGCTACTGTCTGACCATGATAACTGATGTGATGTGGTTGGCTCAATGTCACACTAAATGGATCTGAGAATAGCTGCTCTAACAGGAGGAGAAATCATGAGTTACTCATCTGACCTGTTGAGTCATTGCACTATGCATTGGTTATTTATAAAAACTTACCACAGGTTTAGATCCATCTCTAATTTTCTTTGGTGAGATTTTTCGTTGTTGAAATTATACCACAATTGTAATAGAAAATTCAATTTTGCTAAATAAATCAGTTAGTAAATGATAGGTTTAAAGGGGAATTCCTACGCTAGCTGTACATGTATTGCTCTCCTTCATTAATTCATGTTTTTTTCACAAATTAAACATTAGTAAGCTAATTTCCTAAATTGCTAAACCACAGATTAATATGTCCTACTTCCTTTTTTTCTTTTCTGTCCCAGCCAGATCTGAACATATTCCTGTGAGATCTGTGACAATTTGTGCGAACACAGTTAAAACAAGAAGCAAATTTGAATCTGTCCTAACAGTCTAGGTAGCAATTCACCAATGCTAAATATAAGTAAACAGATTTATGAGTTCAAGGATTAGTCCATGAGCCAAGCAGGTATTACAGAGCCAAAAAGTATAACGGAACAAAGAAGGTATAACGTAGAAAATGTGTGGGTCTGGCTCATGGACTAGATGAGATGTTTCACCTTTCAACCTATCATTGCAAATTTTAAGTTGTTTTTTGGAAAACTGTAGCTAGAATTAGCTGGTGCCATTTTTTTCTAATTAGTGTTCCTTCTGGGAATCTATAGTATTCTATTGATATAAGGAATAAATGCAGTGGGACATAGACCAAGCTGGACTTTAGGACACTCCGAAGATATGACAAGCTTGTTTCAAGGGAGAAAAATGCATTTAAATACATTTTATGGAACACAACCCCTTCAGAAAGTTTTCATAGCACTGGACTTATTCCACATTTTGTTGTGTTACAGCCTGAAATGAAAATTTATGAAATACTTTTCCCCCCTCACCCATCTACACACAATACCCATCATGACAAAGTCAAAACATGTTTTTAGAAATGTTAGCACATTTTTTGAAAAGGAAATACATTAAATATATAATTTATACAAGTATGCACAGCCTTATTAGACTCACCTTTGGCAGCAATTACAGCTGTGAATCTTTATGGGAAAGTCTCTAAGAGCTTTGCACACCTGGATTGTACAATATCTGCACATTTAAAAAAATAATAATAATTTTAAATCTTCAAGCTCTGTCAAATTGGTTGTTGATCATTGCTAAACACAATTTTCAAGTCCTGCCATACATTTTCAAGCAGATTTAAGTCAAAAATAACTCGGCCACGCAGAACCATTCACTGTTTTCTTGGTAAGCAACTCCAGTGTAGATTTGGCCTTCTGTTTTAGGTTATTGTCCTGCTGAAATGTGAATTCATCTCCCAGTGTCTGGTGGAAATCAGACTGACTCGAGAATTTCCTCTAGGATTTTCCCTGTGCTTAGCTCCATTCCATTAATTGTTTTATCCTGAAAAATCCCCCCGTGCTTAAGGATTACACACATACAACTGGAGGTATAATGGCTAGAACAGAGAACATGGAATGGCATCAAACACTTGGAGACCATGAGTTTGACGTATTTGATATCGTTCCACTAAATCCATTCCAGTCATTACCATGAGCCCGTAATCCCACATGAAGGTGCCACCAACCTCTTTTGAAACATACACATGATGCAGCCACCACCATGCTTGAAAATATGGAGAGTAGTACTCAGTGATGTGTTGTATTGGATTTGCCTCAAATATAACACTTTATATTCAGGACAAAAAGTGCCTTATTGCAAACAGGGTGCATGTTTTGGAATATTTTACTCTGTACAGCCTTCCTAACTTTCACTCTGTCAATTAGATTAGTATTGTGGAGAAACTACAGTGTTGTTGATCCAATCTCAGTTTTCTCCTAGCACAGCCGTTAAACTCTGTAACTGTTTTAAAGTCACCATTGGTGTAACGATGTGCACTGAGAGTCGGGAAGCAAGTTCAGAGAGTGAGTGTTTTTATAAATAAACGAGAACATAATACAAAACAAGAGACACAAACAACGCAGACAGGAAACTGAAACAGAAACAATGATGCCTGGGGAAGGAACCAAAGGGAGTGACATATATAGGGAAGGGAACCAAGGAGGTGATGGAGTCCAGGTGAGTGTCATTATGTGCGTAACGATGGTGACAGGTGTGCGCCATAACGATCAGCTTGGTGACCTAGAGGCCGGAGAGGGAGCACACGTGACAATTTGCCTCACGGTGAAATCCCTAAGCGGTTTCCTTCCTGTCCGGCAACTGAGATCGGAAGGACACCTGCATCTTTGTAGTGACTGGATGTATTGATACACCATGCAAAAATGTAATTAATAACATCACCATGCTCAAAGGGATATTCAGTGTCTGCTTCGTTTATTTTTTACCCATCTACCAATAGGTGCACTTCTTTGCGAGGCATTGGAAAACCTACCTGGTCTTTGTGGTTGAATATGTGTTTGAAATTCACTGCTCGACTGAAGGACCTTATAGATCATTTTCAAGCAATAATAATAACAGCTAAGCGCTGTCCCTAAGGTAGCGGTAGATCCTATAGTAATGGAGCAAGTTGGACTCTAAACAGGCACGTGAGAGACAGGTTTACTCCCCAACAGGCTTCAGTGCCAAGGAGGGTCTGGATGGTCTGATGCTGTGGACAAGGGTGATTTGAGGGAGTGACCTCCTGTCACCACTCCCCCACTAATAAAGACCAGATGCGCCTTCCCCAACACACTCACGAACTCGCACGCTTGCACGCACGCACACTCACACAAACAAACACACACGCTGTAAAAGGGTGCCCTATCCCTATCTATCCGTTGTCATTGACATTCCCTCTCTATTAATCCCTCCATATCTCTCATGGTCTAAACAACATAAAGTTGTTAAGTTGGATGGAGTTTAGTTTTGGGGGTTTCTCCAGGTGCTCTCCGGGAGTACAGCTGAGGCCCCAGTGGGGTAGTGGGTGAGATGGAGATGGTCTTGTCACCAGTCCCTGCCTGTTGTTAATAAATCCCTTCTCTCAGCAGGCTTTAGGGTTGGAGAGGATCACAAGAGCATCTGCAGAAGGAGACAAGATAGAAATGAGAGAGAGAGAGAGATGGTTTGAAATGCCATGGGGAGCAGAGAGGTTGGTTGCAAGACCCTCTTTAGTGATAACGGACTGGGGCTCAAGTGTTCTCAAGTAGAGGGCAAATGCCTTTGTCAACATCCAAGATACAATCATTGTTAACATAAACACCTAATACTTGACCCAAACCCTCTTTTGAACATCACCAATCATTATATATTATCATTGATGTGACAATGCATCACAAATTAAAATTGATTCACATTTCTTCACGAAATACACTATAGATGTTGCCTGTCTTCACATAAAATCTTTAGATTTTCATTCAAAATTTTAACAGCTTTATTTTACACTAAAATGAACATTTTGACTTAAAAGATAACATTTGACTTAATAGATAAACAAACAAGACAAGAAACAGGACAAAAAGTGAGTGGCTCTGCATTTGTATTATAACCTACAAAGCACAAACCGGCATGTATTAATAACCGAATTGACCCAAAAAGGTTTGTGAAACATTTTCTTTCCTATCTTTTTCACAGTTCTTTGAAATCTTGCTCTTGTTGACTTTGAAGAATTCCCTGTGAGGTCTATGTGAAAGCTGAGGGCTGGTGTTACACAATAGGCGAAGAGGAGGCATTAGCTTTCATCTTCAGCCTGGTAGGGGAGCACCCCAAACTGCCTGTCATTACAGCCTGTAGAGGGGCTGTGGGGTGTGGGTAGCTGCTGTCATTACCCCACACCTCTATCCCTCTCTCCGTCCCCCTCTCTTCCCCTCCCTCTGCCCCCAAACTCAACCCCAGCTCTAGAGGGGACTTCGGGCCGGCCCACTGTACCCCCTTAGCAGTGGAGATAAGCACTAAGCTATTCCCGGGACTGTCTTTGATACCTGGGGCTGTTAATAGAATCTCTGTTACCATGAGTCAGGCTGTATGCCAGTTGGGCTCTATGGGGGCACTTTGGTGATGGACATAGACAGTATGATACTGCTGTGTTTGGGGTGACTTGTAAAGCAACCATACTGCTGGTGCTTAGGATTTTCACACAGTGGCGTTTTACTTTAATGTATTTGCATTGTTCAATTAGATGAGCCCGACACCAGCCCAGACACACATTCAAACACACACTTACCCAAACACACACAATGTCAGATAATTACATTTGTTGATCAAATCTAGTCAAGATAGAATCAAATCAGAATCACATTCTGAAAATCATCCATGGGAATTCAGATTTGACAAAATATATGTTTGGGCCACCTACTAATTACACACGTGAAAACTCCATATAAATCAAGACCTGGTCCCAGTCCTGGTCCTGCTGTAGTCCCAGGGTTCAGTTCAGTATGATGTCACATCTGTATTTCCAGATCCCTAACCCCCATATAGGTCATCAGCAGAGAGGTCAAGGTCGTGGGACACACAGTCTGAGTCTACGTCAGCCCATCAGCCATCCTTTAGTTGTCATGCAGGAAAACAAAATGTATGAGGAACAAAGTGCTGAGACTGACTCAACCTTCTATGATTGCAGCCTAAATAGCTATGGACTGAAATTGGGCATTTAACACCCTGGCAGCTGCCCAAGACACAATTTGTCCCAGTCTAGAGGGCAGCATGGCTGAAATAGCATGCCACGTGAAATATCAAATTTCCTGGGAACTCTCATATCCCATTGCTGAAATAGCCCAACAGCTTGTAGAAATATTCTGCAGTTCATCAGTAAATTCGGCCTCATCATCAGTGAATGTCGATATTTCATGTAGTATATCATTCGAACTCATACTTCAGTATAAAAGCAGTGCACGTGGTACAGTGCAACATGCTGTTACACAAAACGTGTACACGTATACTGATATTTTATTCCTTATTAATTATGAATGGCTAATTACAACTAACACTATTCATAATTGCACACACAGTAAACTCTGTTTATCTCAAAATGTAAGAGAGTAACGGTGATAAAATGCTAGAAGAAGTAACAATAGTTGCAGTCGTAGAAGCTATTGGTGAGAGGTGTAGTGGTATTTTAGTAATAGTCATGGGAACAACATCATCATTCCAATCATGTGGTATGGATTTGACACAGAAGGCTGGGTATAAGACAAATAAAGATCATGCTATGAGGATATGTAGCCCCATGTAGCCCTATCTACAATGTAGCCCTGTGTAGCCCTATCTACAATGTATCCCCATGTAGCCCTATCTACAATGTAGCCCCATGTAGCCCTATCTACAATGTATCCCCATGTAGCCCTATCTACAATGTAGACCCATGTAGCCCTATCTACAATGTATCCCCATGTAGCCCTATCTACAATGTATCCCCATGTAGCACTATCTACAATGTAGACCCATGTAGCTCTATCTACAATGTATCCCCATGTAGCCCTATCTACAATGTAGCCCCATGTAGCCCTATCTACAACCCATGTAGCCCTATCTACAATGTAGCCCCATGTAGCCCTATCTACAATGTATCCCCATGTAGCCCTATCTACAATGTATCCCCATGTAGCCCTATCTACAATGTATCCCCATGTAGCCCTATCTACAATGTAGACCCATGTAGCCCTATCTACAATGTATCCCCATGTAGCCCTATCTACAATGTAGCCCCATGTAGCCCTATCTACAATGTATCCCCATGTAGCCCTATCTACAATGTAGACCCATGTAGCCCTATCTACAATGTATCCCCATGTAGCCCTATCTACAATGTAGCCCCGTGTAGCCCTATCTACAATGTAGCCCCGTGTAGCCCTATCTACAATGTAGCCCCGTGTAGCCCTATCTACAATGTAGCCCCATGTAGCCCTATCTACAATGTAGCCCCATGTAGCCCTATCTACAATGTAGCCCCGTGTAGCCCTATCTACAATGTAGCCCCATGTAGCCCTATCTACAATGTAGCCCCATGTAGCCCTATCTACAATGTAGCCCCGTGTAGCCCTATCTACAATGTAGACCCATGTAGCTCTATCTACAATGTAGCCCCGTGTAGCCCTATCTACAATGTAGCCCCATCCAGCAGCCCCAGCCTCTTTGGCAAACTTCAGGGAGACAGCTCTCTAGCTTCCAGCTCATTTGTTATGCCTCATATGATGTGGATAGTACATGGACAGCCAAGGGAACAAGCAGTAACAAGCCTGTGTGATTTATTAACACACACTTCAGGTATGTCCTGTTCCCTCAACGTATTAATGTTCCCCTTAGCATGTAGTGCTTTTGATTCGTTTTATAACATATATTAGAGGCATGTTCCAAGTGTCTTTTGATATCTGAAAAGGCACATTTCAAAACTTTACAAGTGTGTATTTTCACACTTTTTGGGCCAAGTTGGAAACTAAATTAAATGGTACAGATCCCCGGCATGTGAGAAGGGTTTTCTGCCAGAGGGAGAGAGATATAAGCTTGGGGGCTCTAAGCAGGGATCACTGATAATGAAATCAAACGCCAGAATGTCCATTTACTGGAACGAATCTGTTAGAGAGGAGCATCTGTGAAAGAGATGTTCAGAGAGGCTGTTTTCACCTCTGTGGGGCCAGGGCCAAGAACTACTGTCTGGTACTGGAGCCCCCCTCAAATCTCGGTATGCCAGCCTGACTAAAAAGCTTAGAATTCCAGAAAAGTTACACAAATGCTTAGATAGATACAAATAGCTGAATTATTATATTGTATTTTTTTTATAGGTATCAACAGATTTTTATATATAAATACACTACATGACCAAAATGTATGTAGACACCTGCTTGACGAACATCTCATTCCAAAATCATGGGCATTAATATGGAGGTGGTCCCCATAGTCATGACAAACTGACACATAGTCATGCAATCTCCATAGACAAACATTGGTAGTAGAATGGTCTTACTCAAGAGCTCAGTGACCTTTCTGCGCTGCTAGAGCAGTCCCTGTCAACTGTAAGTGCTGTTATAGTGAAGTGGAAACGTCTAGGAGCAACAACGGCTCAGCCACGAAGTGATGAGCCACACAAGCTCACAGAACGGGGCCGCCGAGTGCTGAACCACGTAGCACGTGAAAATGTAATGTTAATTTCTCGACCATAAGCCGCCTCCAACGTCATTTTAGAGAATTTGGCAGTGCGTCCAACCGGCCGCTCAACCGCAGACCACATGTAACCACACCAGCCCAAGACGTCCACATCCGGCTTCTTCACCTGCGGATCATCTGAGACCAGCCACCCGGATAGCTGATGAAACTGAGGAGTATTTATGTCTGTAATAAAGCCCTTTTGTGGGGTTAAACTAATTCTGTTTGGCTGGGCCTGGCTCCCCAGTGGGTGGGCTTTTGCCCTACCAAGCCCACCCATGGCTGTGCCCCTGCCAAGTCATGTGAAAAACATAGATTAGGGCCTAATGAATGTATTTAAATTGACTGATTTCCTTATATGAACTGTAACTCAGTAAAATCGTTGAAATTGTTGCATGTTGCTCATATATTTTTGTTCAGTACATATAATTCAGTGAATCATGGCGTTGTCATGCCGAATGTGGGCTACCGTATTTGTTGGAATAAATGGTCAGTGTTACACAAGAATAAGTGCCCTCAAATTACCAAAAATACCCTTTCCCGCCCCAAAGTCTGACATTTGTTAATTTATGACCAATTTGAACTGTACCTTTCTCTCCTACCCTTTTCCTCATTACTTTAGGAGCCATTAACTCTTCACTCTATTTCCCTCTGCTTGTCTGTCTCCCCAACTCTCCCACATATTTTTATATCAGTTTCTGCGTTAAGTCCTCTCTCTCTGAACTCAATCCCCAGTCTGCCCCTCTGGTTGAGCCCCTCAGCTGCCGGGCCTCTCTCACACTAACCCCCTTGTTTATATCGGGGACACAATTAAGTCCCAGCCAAGTAGGGGAGTCCCTGAGAGAGAAGCAAGAGTGCAAGCCTGTGAGTCAAATTTCAACAGACTGCTCCACATTACTCTCTCGCTCCCTCTCTCCTTCTCTCCCTCTCTATTTCTCTCCCTCCCTCTCTCCCTCTCCCTCCCTTCGCTCCCTCTCTCCCTTCCTTCCTGCCTCTCTCCCTTCCTTCCTCCCTCTCTCCCTTCCTTCCTCCTTCCTCCCTCTCTCTTCCTTCCTTCCTCCCTCTCTCCCTTCCTCCCTCCTCCCCCCTCCCTCTCCCTCTCCTTCCTTCCTCCCTCCCTCTCCCTCTCCCTTCCTCCCTCTCTCCCTTCCTTACTGCCTCTCTTCCTCTCTCTCCCCCTTCCTCCCCCTCCCCCTCCTCTCTCTTCCTTCCTCCCTCTCTCCCTTCTTTCCTCCCTCTCTCCCTTCCTGCCTTCCTCCCTCTCTCCCTTCCATCCTCCCTCTCCCTTCCTCCTTCCTTCCTTCCTTCCCTCTCCCTTCCTTTGCCCTTCCTTCCTTCCTTCCTCTCCCTTCCTTCCTTCCTCCCCTCTCTCCCTTCCTTCCTGCTCTCTCTCCCTTCCTTCCTCCCTCTCTCCCTTCCTTCCTCCCTCTCTCCCTTCCTTCCTCCCTCTCTCCCTTCCTTCCTGCCTCTCTCCCTTCCTTCCTCCCTCTCTCCCTTCCTTCCTCCCTCCTCCCTCTCCCTTCCTTCCTCCCTCTCTCCCTTCCTTCCTCCCTCCTCCCTCTTCCTCCCTCTCCCTTCCTTCCTCTCCCTCCTCTCCCTTCCCTTCCTCTCTCCCTCTCTCCCCTTCCTTCCTCCCTCTCTCCCTTCCTTCCTTCCTCCCTCCCTCTCCCTTCCTTCCTTCCTTCCTTCTCTCCCTTCCTTCCTCCCTCTCTCCCCCTTCCTTCCTCCCCTCCCTCTCTCCCTTCCTTCCTCCCTCTCTCCCTTCCTTCCTCCCTCCTCTCCTTCCTTCCTCCCTCTCCCTCCCTTCCTTCCCTCCCTCTCCCCTTCCTTCCTCCCCCTCTCTCCCTTCCTTCCTCCCTCTCTCCCTCTCCTTCCCCTTCCTCCCCTCTCTCCCTTCCTTCCTGCCTCTCTCCCTTCCTTCCTTCCTCCCTCTCTCCCTTCCTTCCTCCCCTCTCTCCCTTCCTTCCCTGCCTCTTCCTCCCCTCTCTCCCTTCCTCCCTCCCTCTCTCCCTTCCTTCCTCCCTCTCTCCCTTCCTTCCTCCCTCTCTCCCTTCCTCCCTTCCTCCCTCTCTCCCCTCCCTTCCTCCCTCTCTCCCTTCCTTCCTCCCTCTCTCCCTCTCCCTTCCTTCCTCCCTCTCTCCCTTCCTTCCTGCTTCTCTCCCTTCCTTCCTCCCTCTCTCCCTTCCTTCCTCCCTCTCTCCCTTCCTTCCTTCCTCCCTCTCTCCCTTCCTTCCTGCCTCTCTCCCGTCCTTCCTCCCACTCTCATTTCCTTCCTCCCTCTCTTCCTTCCTTCCTCCCTCTCTCCCTCTCCCTTCCTTCCTCCCTCTCTCCCTTCCTTCCTGCCTCTCTCCCTTCCTTCCTCCCTCTCTCCCTTCCTTCCTTCCTCCCTCTCTCCCTTCCTTCCTCCCTCTCTCCCTCTACTTTCAGGCGGTTATGTTGACATTTTTCTCATTCTATTTCTGCATGACAATATTGTTGAAATGTATCTGAATTACTCACATTTTCAAAAAGTATTACTACAATCAAGACTAAAATGATCTGTTCTTTTATTGCAGCAATTGACCATGTTGACAGATTTTAATTGGCCTATAAATAATCTTAAATTGGTTATTTAACTCTAATTAGCTAATTGAAGTTGACTAAATGTTTGCTCCATTGTAAAGTATAGGAAGAACAACTGGATGCGGGTGGAATCACTGTGAACCACGGTCGTAAGTCCACCAAAGTAATTCCCTCACTTCTCTGTATGACACAGTGGCTTGTTGTTATAAAGAGTGAAATTATGACAGCATTAAATGATAAAATAGTGGTGCCATAAACTAAATGCACTGCTTATCAGTATAGTGGTTATGTGATTGTAGTTTGCATATTATGTTTCTGCACGATAAAATTCTGATTCAAACTGGATCGTTATATTATCTTCCTAACTTGTTAAAGGACTAGAGTCAGCAGCTCTCCTCTGCAGTTTCTAGGTAATAGTGACTCTGGACACTGCTGGATACGTTTTCCATTTTTTTTTCATGGACAAACTGGTGTGAGCTCTGAGTTCACGTTCCCTGCATGTGTGGTCCTTCAGCCCATGGGACCTATCCCAGAATCCCAGACACACACACGCGTGCAGGCAGAAGCAGTAGTGCAATGCAGAGTAGATAAACAGGGCACTTACTGGCCACTGGGCACACTCCTCGCCCAAACAAACCCGAGATAACTACTCTGGGTGAGAATATGTCCTAAAAGGATTATCCTAGTCAATACATTTTTGTAGCTGCAGTTAGAGTTATTTTGACACAATTTTTAACCTGTTAGATCTAAAACGGTTACATTTATTATTTCTTCTCCTGGCCCAAACTGACAATGATAAGTTTCCCCTTTGAATAAAAATAATCAGCGACTTTCCGATGCCTCAGTGTTAAAAGCAATCTTAATGCAGGTCAAATGGGTCAGGTATCCTGATTTCCAAACTGAACATACCAACCTTCCAACTTACTCCTAAAGCGTGCCACTTTTCTTACTGGTCTCACTTTCTTTCACAAGGGAAAACAGGAGAGAGGCTCCAGGGATATGTGCAGTGTTGACGGACAGGGGCATAAACAGAGGGGTTTTCCCTGACCTCCCAACACTAGTCTGGGGGAAGATGTACGCCCCCCCCCCCCCCTACGGGCCCTGGAGCAGATAAAATACACCCTACTCCCTTCAACACCAGGTGTGACAGCCATCAGGGGTGGCCCATCGGCAGGGAGGAGGGGGCGGGGATAGGATGGAAAGGGTGGAAAGGGTGGAAAGGGTGAGGGGGCACGTTTTTTTCCTCTTCTTTCTCTTTCAAGGCTTGGGTACCTACTGTAATCATTCACCCTTTTGAGGAAATTTAGTCTAATTGCGAACACTGTGTTGAATGATTGCTCGATCATCTGTTTAATCCCAAATAATACACTATAACTTGCTGATGCGCTGTTATATCGACCATTCAGATTAGTTAGTTGATCATATGTGTTCCTTCTTCTTTCTTGCTCTAAACGGTAAGGCCTTGGAGGAATACAGGGTTTAAGTCTTAGAGATTATTCATTTAAAGACGTATAGTTTCCGTCTTATTGCTACCTACGGTTACAAATCAACTTCTCTATGTAATGGAATTCACAGGGTTGAGGACATGTTTACCTCTTTTTCCAGGTCCATTAGGCTCCGAGCAGCTATATCATATCTGACACTGGAAAACGGACAGGCTCAATCTGTTTTAGCCATGATCCCTGGCTGGCTGCAGGTATTGGATGGGCCCCCTGCCTCCCCACCATATTGGATTCGGTCTTCTTCCACTGAGAGATATGAGAAAGGATGAGGGCAGTCCTTCATACGCCCACTGTACTTCAGACAATAAATGTGTTTCCGGTGCTGACATCCCATGGACTAGGCAAATAAATGTGCACCATGGTGAAAAGTCCACTGCCTGAGGCCAAAACTAAGGTTAATAGATATCCCTGTAATTAAGGATGGCATTGGTTACCACAAAACTGGAAAGAATAGCCAGTTCCTAATTTTCTAAACATACGGATGTTGTAACCAGGTATTACGGAAATAGCATAGCATTCAGTCAACGTAAAATAACTGTGAGTCCGACATGTCTCTATTGTTCCATGCTAAAAGTGAAGAATGACATTCCTGTGCTTTGCAGGCCAGAGTTGTTATGTTAGCAACAATGCAGAGAGAGAGGCTACAGTATATGTGCTGGAAAGGTTTGTGTGAAAAAGGAAAGCCCAGACCACTAATTTCCTGTATAAGCATCTCGCCACAGAGCAGGGGAACGACCAGACCACTCAGCGACTATTAGAAATCAGTCCACAGTCCCGCGAGCCACAACTGCGCTGACGTTACAGTACCCCCCCTGTGCCACCAAGGGTTAACCTTGCTCAGTCATGACCAGAAAAAATGGTGATATCTTACTCTTCTAGTCGCCCCTCTCACTCGTCACCCCCCCCCCCTCCCCCCCCACACACACACAGAGACACAGACCCACAAAAACAAAGTGGGCGTTTCATGACCATCTACTCTGACCTCACCTTTATCTCCACCTCTTTTCATTGGTGGGGGGGTTAGAAAAAGAATGAGTGAGACAGAGGAAGAGAAGAGGAAAGAATGCAGATGCTGAGTGTGTGAGAGAGAGAGAATGAGATAGAGGAGGAAGAGAATAGAAAGAGGGAATGAAACAGTTGTAGTGGGAAATAGAGGTAAGTTAAATAAAGCATGCATTAAAATAGATTTATGTTAAATAAAGCATGCATTAAAATAGAGGTATGGATTGCTTCAGAAAGTATATGTATGCATATTCGTTCACATGGGCATACTAGTCTACATACGTGCATGCATGCATGCGTGTGTGTGCATACATAGCTACAGACGTGTCTCCAGTGTGGGTCTGCATGGCTCAGAGAGAAAGGGTCCAGTGCTCCCCTGCTCCAGCAGCACATCTGGGCTCTATATCAGGCCTTTAATTAATCCTGAGTGAAAGCCAGGCAGTGACAGTCTGACTGGGCAGGCTCCAGCCCCGGACAGCTACTGATTTATTACAACTGAGCCCCAACCAGCCACGATTTATTTCAGACTGACTGACTGTGGGGAGGGGGAGAGAAGACAAGGGGAGGGAGGGCTGGGGGGCAGGACGGGGCAGGACGGCAAGACAGAGAGGCACTGTTGAGTTGGACAGAGGGAAGGGGGGGGGCAGAGTGACTGAGGGATTGAGTGAATGTGTAAGTAGGTGAGTGAGTGAGTAAATAATGAGAAGGCAAAAGAGATGGTTTTGCATTGTCTTGTTGGAAGAGGAAGCTAAGCACTATCACACCTTGCTGAGGCTATTGAATTTGACAAGCACTTGGGAGGTGTAACCAGTTAAAGAAGAGAGAGAGAAGGAGAAAGGAGAGAGAGCCAGATAAGAGGGTGTGAGAGAGTAGAGACCAAGAGACTAAGAGACCAAGAGTGTATGTGTAATGTTTACTGTTAATTTTTGTTGTTTTTCACTTTATATATTCACTTTGTATGTTGTCTACCTCACTTGCTTTGGCAATGTTAACACATGTTTCCCATGCCAATAAAGCCCTTGAATTGAATTGAATTGAATTGAGAGCATGTCAGAGAGAGTGGGAAAGGCTACCTGGGGTGGCAGGTAGACTAGTGGTTAGTGTTGGGCCAGTAACTGAAAGGTTGCTGGATAGAATCCCCGAGCTGACAAGGTAAAAATCTGTTTTTCTGCCCCTGAACAAGGCAGTTAACCCACTGTTCCTAGGCTGTCATTGTAAACAAGAATTTGTTCTTAACTGACTTCCCTAGTTAAGTAAAGGATAAATGAAAGAGACTGAGGGAGATGAGATTGGTATAGTGAAGGAGAGAGATGTTGTAATGAGGTCGGTATGATTGTGTTCCCTCTTCTCTCCTCCCCTACCAATGCCAGTCCTGTCAGTCACAGAGACTCCTCAGCTCTTATCTCCCTCTACACACTAAATCCTCTTTGGCTTAATCATGACAGTCATCTGAACTTTGTAAAACACAGGAAAGCACAGCCCTACCTCCTTCCCTCCCTCCCCTAGGGATTTTTCCTGGACTGCAACAGGAGTATAGAAAAAAAGGTTGCTCCTTTATATTTTCTGAGACCGCCCTCAAAACATGTTTTTTGTTGTGGAGTGTGTGTGTGTGTGTCTGTATGTGTGTGTGTATGTGTGTGTGTGTGTCGCCTCCACCTTACATGCAGTGCAGTGGTAACAGTCCTTTTATGATCTCCCCCCCATAGTGTCCTCACCATGCCTCCTTCTGATGACAACTGTTTAACAGTCTGTTTACAGCTCTCACACCATCAGATCCAGAGAACAGTCCAGCATCCCATCAAATAGGAATAGAAGAGAATTGGAGAAACATTTGACCATTTACTTTAGACTTAGTTGTCACACACTGAAACTCAGATTCCACTAATACATTTTTCTCATAATATCTCATTTTAAAGTAACTAATACACATTTTACAGACATTTAAAGTTTGAATTATGAGGCTGTTAGTGAGATGTTAAGAGAGTGGCTGTGCCGTTCGTCCATCTTTCCCATGCAGGGTAGCCCAGCAGTCTTTCCTCTGTGATTAATGTGCCTTTTAGCACTTTATCGTCTAGACTTCAATTCCCAGAATAACCCAGGGTGCCAAGAGACATATTTGTTGTCTGTTTCTTTTTTTTCTTTTTTTTCTTTTTATTCCTGAAACTAAATGTACAATTTTTGACAATCTTTTTTTCTATGTTTTTTTTTAAAGGACTGTTAGAGCATGACATTATTTTGATAAACACAATATATTATGGATACTAACTTGTAATTTAACCATAAACATATGTTACACACCATATATTTTGGGTAATTGAGGTGTTGGTGGTCATTGAGGGGTTTAAATCAGCTGGCCAGGGACCAGGGGCCAGGGGGACCGGAGGCCAGGCACCAACAGTGTCCCAGGGATTCATGGGAAACAGGAAATGCCCTTACATATGGCAGTGGCTACCAGACACATTGGGGCCATTCTTGTGAACATTAGTAAAAGCAAAAGTTTTGGTTCTAGTTTAAGCATCACCCAATTAAAATAGTCAGTGTCGTTGCATGTGATCAAAGGCTACATATTAGCTGTTCCCATTACATAACTTGGCACATTTAGCCCTACGCTAACCTCACCAGGTGGCCATGATTATATCCAGTTCAAATGCCGTATCAGTCAATTAAAATGGTTGACGTAGTTGGACGTGAAATAACACATTTCCATGAGAACATCCTTAACAGCGGTCAAATGGCACTGTCTGTTAATCAAAGTTACTAAAACACACAACACTTCTCCTCTGGATGATTAGCTCACAGATTTGTGAGCCTGGATTCTGGTGGTTTTCGTCATTTGATGCAAGTTATAATCACAGTTGAGATGTAGTTTTTTCCTTTTAAATGTAGAAATACTTTTTATTATTTATTTATTGTGTTAGCTTGCTGTGAAGAGAAGTGCAGCTTCTTGTTGGAGCTTTTTGTTGGAGTCCCTACGATATGCTATATTACATCAAATGTGTAGTCCTACATTGACATGGACTGTACAATGTTGTATATGCATTTTATAATTATCTACTTTGTCACCTGTGAGTTATTAGACTCGTGGACTAGCAGTGCATGGGTCAGCTGTTTGTTCATCCACACCTACCCGCAATTGCTAATAATCCACCAGTAATTTTTTTAAATCCACCATATGTGATAACGTCAAAATCTGTGGCCTGTGCCCGACCCTAACCCCAAGTATAGAAAATGCTCTCTAGGATAGTCACAGACAGAGGAATGATTTTTTGACAGGGGGTGGAGGATTTTTTGTGTGCCTAACTTAGAGAGGTTTCCCCTCATAATTTTCAACATTTGGTAGGCTATTTCGAGAGCTCGGGACTATAGCATTATTGTCAAAATTGAGTTATTAACATAGCCTGGTTTAGTTCAATGTTCTCTACCTGTATAGTCCTCTAAATACCACAATTTAAGTTGACAAGTTCAGAACAATTCAAGAGTCAAATTGTTGACACGATTCAAACCAATGAAGTTTCAGAACTTTAAAGCCAATTATTTCAGAATCATCTTTTGCAGATGATTCACAGCAGTTTGGTGGCACCGTAATTGGAGAGGACGGGCTCGTGGTAATGGCTTGAGCGGGATCAGAGGGATGGTATCAATACATCAACAACATGGTGTCCACGTGTTTGATGCCATTCCATTTGTTCCGTTCCAGTGATTATTATGAGTCGTCCTCCCCTCAGCAGCCTCCACTGGTATGATTAGTATGTTACGTTTGGTATGGTTACATAAGACAAACGGTTACTTAAGGAAAAAGCAAATGTAGGGTGGATGGGTGGGAGTATAATGTGAACTTCTAGCCAATAAAAGGTTGTGAGTTTGAATCTCATCACGGACAATTTACATAATTAGCTACTTTTCAACTACTTACTGCTTTTTAGCTACTTTGCAACTACTTAGCATGTTAGTTAACCCTTCCCCTAACCTTAACCATTTTAGCTAACCCTTCTCCTAACCCTAACCTTAACTGTTTATCATAACTCTTAAACTTAAACCAACCTTAACCCTAACCTTAACCCCAACCCCTAGCCTAGCTAATGTTAGCCAGATAGCTAGAATTCGTAACATATAATATGAATTGTTACAACGTTAGCTAGCTAGCTAACAGTACGTACAAAATTTGAAACACATCATATCTGAAAATGTAGCTAGTTAGACTCATACCTGTATGCATGGATGAACGCTTCTGCCTCTCTATCACGGTTGCCCTTAGTTTAAAGATGTAATCCTGAGACAACAGCCGTTATGTGTTCTCTCTTCAACTCCCTCCGCATTTTTGCTATGAAACAGCAGAATTTTCTGCATCTCCTTAGCTATCATATTCTGTTTCCACTGGGCATTCCACTGATTTCAAAACTTGGTCAACTTCTTCTGTGACAACATCACTATTGATTTACATTTCTTCCTCATCACTGTCATCAGTGAAGGTGCATTGGTGGTTCAGTGGTAGAATTCTTGCCTGCCAAGCGGGAGACCAGGATTTGATTCCCGGCCAATGCATGTTCCATTTGGGGTGGCAGTTAGTCTAGTGATTAGAGTGTTGGGCCAGTACCCAAAAGGTTTCTGGATCAAATCCCTGAGCTGATAAGGTAAAAACCTGCCATTCTGCCCCTGAACAATGCAATTGACCCACTGTTCCCCAGCAGGCTTGTCGTTGTAAATAATAATTTGTTCTTAACTGACTTGCCTAGTAAAGTAAAGGTTAAAATAAATAAATGTCTGGTTCAATGAAAAATATTTTTTTCTACCTAAATCAGGGATTTATTCATCTTCTGATTCATTTTCCGGGAGAATCAACACAGAACAATTGTCCTCCAGAAAGTGGAGAGCAGTGGCAACACATTTAAAGTTCTTTATGATATCTTTCAAAAAAGCAAATCATGACTCGTGGGAAGGTTCATGTCTTTTTCCGCTGCTAAATTAATAAATGTTTAATAAATGTTTACCTCTCCTTTTTTATTTTATTTAACGAGGCAAGTCAGTTAAGAATAAATTCTTATTTTCAATGACAGAACGACAGTTTTACCTTGTCAGCTCAGGGATTTGATCTCGCAACCTTTCAGTTACTGGTCCAATGCTCTAACCGCTAGGCTACCTGCCATCCCCTGTTGAGCAATTTATTGTTTATTGTTTTCTCTTTATTCAACATGCCTGCCACTCACCCACGCTCCCTTCATCCACACAAAATTTCATTTTCCCTACCAGCCCGCCGCTCGGTTATCCACAGGCTAACCACCTTAGTGCATCACCAATTAGCGATAGCAGTAAAGGTCTTTGCAGATTGTACATCGAATTGAGTCTTTTACTATTATGACGCCACACTGTGCAATGTCACCAAATAAAAATATTGATGACAACCTGGCCAGATTGTACAATTGCTTCAGTTCTGTCTTCACATTCTGCGATTGGCATGTCAGCCAGCGCAGGCTACGTCAAGAAGCAGTATATTTGATCTGTGCATGTTCCAGCACCAACACCGCAAGCCTTTCTCTCTGTGCTTATGTGCAAGTGAAGTGAGTTAGAATCTTAGTATCTTAGAAATATCTTAGAAATCTTAACATCTTAGAAATACTTTTCACATACAAAATGTACTTGTATGCTTACCCAAAACAAGATGGTCGCTAGTGTCAGAAGGTGCATTTATCATAATCAGATATTTATCAAAACCTGATTTCAGTTCTGTCATGTAAA
The DNA here is from genome assembly GCF_023373465.1 of Oncorhynchus keta. Lineage (NCBI taxonomy): Eukaryota > Metazoa > Chordata > Actinopteri > Salmoniformes > Salmonidae > Oncorhynchus > Oncorhynchus keta. The sequence continues at coordinate 21,728,536 of NC_068443.1, read as the reverse complement.
CAAGATTATTAGGGAAATAGTTCTTCTTGCAGAGCATGTACACGTTTAAATGGAGATATTATATTAGTCTATTCACAATAGTGGTATTATTGTGTTAATACTTGTGTTAATACTCATTGTGTTCCAATTAGTCAGTCAGAGGGATGGACTCGTAAAACCAGTCACTCACACCAAAAAAATCAGCCACACACCAAAAAAATCAGCCACTCACACCAAAAAAATCAGCCACACGCCAAAAAAATCAGCCACTCACACCAAAAAAATCAGCCACTCACACCAAAAAAATCAGCCACTCACACCGAAAAAATCAGCCACACAGACCAAAAAAATCAGCCACACAGACCAAAAAAAATCAGCCACACACACCAAAAAAATCAGCCACACAGACCAAAAAAAACAGCCACACACACACCAAAAAAATCAGCCACACACACCAAAAAAATCAGCCACATAGACCAAAAAAATCGGCCACACACACCAAAAAAATCTGACCCTGTCACACAAGCCAATACCTCCGACAATCTTTTATGACCTAAGAATTTACCCTTGACGTGGAAATGTTGTCCTTAAGGGGTAGATTACAGCTATTTGACAAGACCAGTAGGATCTTTTTCTTTTTACAATGTACGAAATACAAATATAAAACTTGTATAATCCTGCATCTTTATTGATGTGAAAGCACACAAATGTGTGTGAAAGGGATAGACAAAAACGTGGGATTTTGTCATAGATGAGAAAATAAAATCAAATTTGATGAGTTAGTTAGTTCTTGTTGTCCAGGTGGGAGAGGGCAGTGTGGAGTGCAAAAGAGATCATCTGTGGATCTGTTAGGGCGGTATGCAAATTGGAGTGGGTCTAGGGTTTCTGGGAAAATGTTGATGTGAGCCATGATCAGCCTTTCAAAGCATTTCATGGCTACAGACGTGAGTGCTACGGGTTGGTTGTCATTTAGGCAGGTTACCTTAGTGTTCCTGGGCACAGGGACAATGGTGGTCTACTTGAAACATGTTGGTATTACAGACTCGGACAGGGAGAGGTTGAAAATGTCAGTGAAGACACTTGCCAGTTGGTCAGCGCATGCTTGCAGTACAGGTCCTGGTAATCCGTCTGGCCCTGCGGCCTTCTGAATGTTGAACTGTTTAAAGGTCTTCCTCACATTGGCTGTGGAGAGCGTAATCACACAGTCGTCCGGAACAGCTGGTGCTCTCATGCATGTTTCCGTGTAATTTAAATTGAAGCGAGCATAGAAGTAGTTTAGCTCGTCTGGTAGGCTCATGTCACTGGGCAGCTCTCAGCTGTGCTTCCCTTTGTAGTTTGTAATGATTTGCAAGCCCTGCCACATCTGACGAGTGTCGGAGCCAGTGTAATACGATTCAATCTTAGTCCTGTATTGATGCTTTGCCTATTTGATGGTTTGTCGGAGGGCATAGCGGGACTTCTTATAATCTTCCGGGTTAGAAAAAAAGCAGCAGCTCTAGCCTTTAGCTCAGTGTGGATGTTGCCTGTAATTCATGTCTTCAACCATGTCTGGTTGGGGTATGCACATACGGTCACTGTGGGGACGACGTCATCGATGCACTTATTGATGAAGCCAATGACTGATGTGGTGTACTCCTCAATGCCATCGAAAAACAAGCTTTGTCTGGCGTAACGTTAGTAAGTAGCCTAGTCAAGGATGCGATAATCATGCAATATTGGCACTCTACACTTGAGACAGACTAAGTGAAGTGGAACAAAAGTAAATTTGAATTTGGATGTTTCAGTGTGTCCCTCTGGTGGCCAAGTTGAACTATTTAAAAAAAATGCCATTTGTTTGTGGACAACAAGTTTAAGATCTTTGATAGGTGGATGCAGAATTTATTACAGGAAATGATCAGGTTAGCACAGGGCTAAATGTGCCAGGTTATGAAATGGGAAAAGCTAACAGCTAAAAACTACTGGAATTATTTTAATGGACTGATGCTTAAAATTAACTAAAACTAACGTTTTTTAAATATTAGCAAGGATGGTCTATTCTGTGTCTGGAACACTGCTCCGTCAAGCTCAACAGACCATATCTGACTAAAGGACTTGACTTGTGTTTTCAGAGGCTGAGGCTGACACTCTCTCTCTCTAAGACAAGAAAATAGGTATGATTGCTGTGACTTTACAGAATAGAGGGTGAATCAGAAAGGAAGGGAGAGAGCGAAAGAGCAGGGGGAAGACAGAGAGGAAGAAAATGCAAACACGGTGGACACATCTAAAGTGCTGCTTCATAAATTCATTCTGGTAGTGGCCGGGGTTCAATTTCTAGGTCCTGAGAGATCCCAGCCAGCAGTGGCTGCCAAAGGGGAAACAGAGTGGAGAAATTTAGCAGCCCGTCCAAGGCTGGAGGCTGGAATCATGAGCCTGCTCTGTTTTTGAGGTAAGTCAGGGCTGGGCCTCAGTTAAAGCATGGTGGACTCCATAGCTACACCCTCCGTTCTCCTTCCCTCTCACAGGCCTGAGACGGATACTTTCAACACCCCCATGGGAAAAGGAGTATTCAGCCAACCACCACCCCCCAAATAACATATTTTAAGTAAGAGCTCTTTTCATAGAATGATAATTACTAATATCGCCAGGAATGTGCCGTTTTATAAATAGAGAGCCCAAAAGGAGTGAGGAAATATTTGTTTTTCTCTGTTTTTCTTTAATCTTACACTTCAGTTCCAGATAGCTAGTCTTGTTTATATTGTAGCTAGGGTTTTATTGCCATTTGCTTTGGGACCAAGGTACCCAGAATGCTCTCAGCAAGTGGAGACTTACTAGCTCCTTTAGGGACTTTAGGTGATCAACTTTAAGGGTTTTATCTGGACCCTCTAATAGTGTTGGGAGTCAAATGTGTGAGGAATGTTTGTCAGCAGGCCTCTACAATTGTGCAAAATTGTTACATTACATCAAACTCCCTTAAACTCAGACCAGCGCCCCTTCAATGCTTGACCATCATCATCATCATATCCATCGTCAGCACTTTCATATTTAGAGTACTACGTTTTCTCTTCATATGGGAACAGTCAGTATAAATGGTTATGTGTTTTCTCCTTCTCCTTTCGCAATTATTGCGTGGATCATATTTCTGTTTAGGTAATTTTTACATGCTTTAGGAATCATATAAATCACATTTAAAAGTCATATACACCTCATTATACCCCTGAAAATATAATTCAGCCACTGGAGAATATTCAGACCTCGTTTGTGGTGTAAACATGTCTTTACTTATCCAGATTAACTCCAGGTCTCAAGTTACCCCCTTTTCTCCCAATGCCCCTCAACACTACATTGCCTTTATGAAAAGCCAATCCAGCCTCCCCAAGTGGTCATGCTATATTTTCTCTTAATTAGACTGTTTCAATTCATTAACTTCTAATGCATTCGTGCTCAAATTACAGCAATTAAACATTTTTCTATATGCGTTTATGTTACAGTGGAGGGAGTGTGTGTGTATGTGTTTCTTTGTGTGTGTGTGTGCTTCTGTGTGTGCATGCACGTATGCATGGGCGTGTTTGCATGTGTGTATGTGTGTGTTTGTGTTTGTGTGTGTGTGCTACATGGGCATCTGGTGGGGAAGTGGGAGCCCAAGGCCACAGGCAGGCAGGCAAACAGTGAGAGCCATCCCGTCCATCACGCAGGTTATTAGGGAGACCACCGGTGAACCAGGGCCTTTTGGTGGGCTTAATAACAACAGGGATGTGAGAGCTGGGGCACAGGAAGAAGGGCCAGACAGGCCGGTGCTGAGAAAGCACTTTTCACTCAGTCAGTTAGTCAGTGAAGTAGGGTAAGAGAGGCCCTCACTGCAAAAAACAATGACAGCTCCTATTTAGTCTCTGAATTGAAAAACTCCTATGGCTAACTTCCAGATGACATGCCCAACTCAATACAATCACTTCTTTAGGATATTAATAACCCTAACAAAACAAGTAATGCCACGTTTTCTCTACTACAATGATGCTGAATATTATTTATAATAATAATACTAAATAATACAAATACAAGTAGTATTACTACTACTGCTAATACAATAATAGCACTGTATAGTGCAGTAGAGTACAGCACTACTACCAAAATAAAGTTATCTCTCTCTTCTGCTAGCAATAGCCCCTATGTAATGCCCCATTTGACAGTGGAGATTTGAGACCACACGTGTTTTTACTGCGCATCAACATGGGAGGCTTTTACTTTACTGCCCAGGGTTTATTATGCCACAGTTTAAACGTGGCTCAGGTTTCGCTCCACAATTGCTTCACTGCACCTTCTCCACTCCACACTCTCTGACCAGAGTGCAAAGTGCTAGGCTATAGTCTGAAAAACGGCCTTAGAGTGAATTGAGAGGTGAAACAGGAGAGAGTCTATGGCAAGAGTAAACTGTTAGAGGGATCAAAGGATGGAGAATTGAAAAGAGGAGTCCTGGTTTTGAAGGCTAAACTAATCTAGAACTCTAAGATTTGTTGTTCTTAACCTAGGCCCAAGCATTGGGTGATTGAAAGCTAAACCAGAAAAAGGCTCTGTAGCAGGAAGGTGTATTAGGTAACTCCAATGTAAGTTAGATATAGGTTTTCTAGGCCAGAGCTTTGCAGCTGTGTTTGTTAACTATGCTGCATAGGGTGAAATGCCAGGAGAGCATGCCCTTTACCCCTCCAATTCCTCAGGGAGATGATCGATGTTCCTGAGCTCTGCTGTAGTAGTCCCACGCTGGACCTATGGTATGGGAGGATGGTGGAGGATTGGGGGAGTGTTACCCCAAAGGTCAAGTGTCAAATGGGTCAAGGCAAGTTGAGCCAAACTATTTTCTACTATAAACTCTGTCTAGCAACCGATAAATATTATTAATTTATCGGCTAATTGAGGTTGGACACTAGTAAGGGCCCCTCCGCCTCAAGTAACCCCTTAGCTGGTTAAAATGGCCCTAAGGCTGAGACAGATTTACAGTTGAGCATAGAGAGACATGAAACGGGAGACATTAAACCAATGTTTTTCAATCACCTTGAGTACTGTAATTACCAAAGGGGGAAAGAGCAAGTGAGTGTAATTCAAACCCACCTGTGGAATCACAGTTAAAGAATGTCCAAACCTTTATGCACTACAAAGGCACATTCATTCATTTCAAATCACCATAGTTCACAATATGCCACAAAATATGCCACACTTTTTTAACCCTCATACTACCAACATATTTTACATACATGGATTACCAACTGGGGGTCATTATTGGAAACTATTGGAAAAAGCAACAATCATAGCAAAATATCAAGTTAATTCTTATCAAAACATCTAAATAATGTCTAAATAATGTTATCTGAAGTAAAAAATTACCCAAAAATGTACCATACTTTAACAAAATGACAGTTAATATGTATATTCTGTAAAACAAAAATGGATGTTTTTCCCTTAAATAATAAGCAACTTTTTTCCAAACTACAATCCACATTAGTACTAAAGATGATTTACCATCATTTGATTGTAGTATCATTTCGTTTTTAGAATTTTGAAGTAAATAAAAATTTTATTGTTGTTGTGGTAAAAACGACTGCCATTTAAAGGGTCAGTACACCAAAATTTGCAATATACTTAATTTTATTGACAAAAAGTGGCAAAAATGTTGCAGCACTATGTGTACATTTAGAGCATGCTGATTTGATTTGTTTGCCCAAGTTTAATATATCTATTTATTTGTATTATTTTTATTGTTATTATTGTTGGACATAAAAGACAGTAAAAACACTAGCAAATTAGTGTTAGCTCAAAGGGATTTCCACGCATAATAGAGAGATATTTGTGATCGTACACAATTGTGAGCAAGGCTTGAAATGATTATGTTTTAGTTTCTGTATTACAGTTCTGCCAAGTATTCATACCACGAACAGACTTTTATGAGCTGTTTTGACTGCACAGTCGCATACAGTATATGTAAGGTCATTCTGATTTTGTACAAGGTCATACCTAGGTCTAACCAGTTAAAATCATAGACAATCACTGATACAGGTCCCTCTCTACATATGATAATATTGTCTCCAGAGAAACCGGGATTCAAATAAATGCTTTTTGAGATTTGCCCGAGAATAACTACTTTTCAGAGAATACACACTACAGCTCTCTGTGTAGATTCAGAGTGTATCTTAGTTCTGCATTGCAGGTCTATCAAGTATTTATACCATTGGCAGACCTTGTATACCATTGACAGATTTTTATATGCACCAAAGGTAATTTGGGAATAGAGAAGAGCAGTCTTAGGTGAGTAGATAGGGAGCTTTATCTCTGTAGATGATCTGTCTACCTGGATAATCTCTGTAGATGATCTGTCTACCTGGATAACCTCTGTAGATGATCTGTCTATCTGGACAATCTCTGTAGATGATCTGTCTATCTGGACAATCTCTGTAGATGATCTGTCTATCTGGACAATCTCTGTAGATGATCTGTCTACCTGGACAATCTCTGTAAATTATCTGTCTATCTGCACAATCTCTGTAGATTATCTGTCTATCTGGACAATCTCTGTAGATGATCTGTCTATCTGGACAATCTATGTAGATGATCTGTCTATCTGGACAATCTCTGTAGATGATCTGTCTATCTGGACAATCTCTGTAGATGATCTGTCTACCTGGACAATCTCTGTAAATTATCTGTCTATCTGCACAATCTCTGTAGATTATCTGTCTATCTGGACAATCTCTGTAAATTATCTGTCTATCTGGACAATCTATGTAGATGATCTGTCTATCTGGACAATCTCTGTAGATGATCTGTCTATCTGGACAATCTCTGTAGATGATCTGTCTATCTGGACAATCTCTGTAGATGATCTGTCTATCTGGACAATCTATGTAGATGATCTGTCTATCTGGACAATCTCTGTAGATGATCTGTCTATCTGGACAATCTCTGTAGATGATCTGTCTACCTGGACAATCTCTGTAGATGATCTGTCTACCTGGACAATCTCTGTAGATGATCTGTCTACCTGGACAATCTCTGTAGATGATCTGTCTACCTGGACAATCTCTGTAGATGATCTGTCTACCTGGACAATCTCTGTAAATGATCTGTCTATCTGGACAATCTCTGTAAATGATCTGTCTACCTGGATAATCTCTGCTGATGATCTGTCTACCTGGACAAGATCACTGATACAGGTCCCCGTCCACACTCTGCTGGTATGGATAACATGTTAGTATGTCTCCAGAGAAAACTAGGGTCAAATTAAGGTTTTATCTATCAAATTACTATAGGCGGTATTAGGTATTTTTGGCTGGAGTCAATATGATCCCAAAGGACTTGAATTTTTAAAACGTCCGTATTGATACAGAAACATTAAACAATAATGTAGATTTATTAGGAACAAGTTGATTGACAAAGTCATGAACATTTTGAATAATTTCTTAAAGAGCCTTTAGGCTATGATAGAAAATATGCATCTGGGATCAATATACGATCAGTGGGGAGAGCAATATTCTTTAAAAAATGTATACCTTATTACTCATTTTATAGTTTCAAACCAAAATAACTGAAGTTTTGAGGTGCTAGATATTGTCCAAACTGTTTGTTGTGTATTGAGAGCTCATAGAGCAGACATCTGCTCTGCTATGAGAGACACAGTGAATATTAAGTGTAATGATGCTTACCCACATAAAACCCCTGACCAGACCAGCATCCTTCAACATGATCAGCAGGAGCATTTTCCAAAGAAACGTTTCATTTTTATTCACCATGAAGACATGGAAACAGAGCCAGAAAGAACTAGGGAAAATAAATATAACAGAGGAGCACATTTATATACAGTTGAACAATTCATTTATATTATGACAATATAATATCTTGTATCAAATTATATTTTATCACATTTCATTATCACATTTCAGGTTCAATGTAATTTACAGTGCACCATTTCGGTACTAGCATGCATTTACATTATAACATTTCCATTGGAACCTTCTACTACAGTATGCATAACATATCTCATGCTGACGCTGTTGCTGTCTCAGTCTCCATTGGAGGTGGTAGTGTTAGGTACTATTAGCATCAGGGCAGTTTCCCCAGGGCAGTCAGTCACTGCTGAGTTCCCAGGATGAAGAAGCACCCTGACCCATTCTGCCTTCATCCATCATGACTAAACTGATTGAGGCAGATCTCACAGCAAGATTAGTCAAATAAATGAGTCATGTGTTACCACTGTGGTGAAAAATATAAATAAATATATATATATATATATATATATATATATATATATATATATATATATATATATATATATATATATATATATATATTAAAAAATATATTTAAAAAACATTTATCTTGTATTCAATTTTTACATCTAAAATATTGATAAAAATACACAAAATAAAGAAACATCCTGATGACATTTCTATTTGATAAAGTTGTTTAATAGATACTTTATTGATGATTGATAACCATAGAATTGGCCCTCTGGCTATTTTGCTTTGGGTCTAACTGATTATGGCTGCAATCCATATGTATCCCTCTGTGATTTCTAAAATCAAAACTATACATTTCCTGTTGACACACATTGTGACGCGTCTATTTGTCTGAACATTGTGTTTCCCCTGTCTCATTGTGATCTGGAACATAAGTGGGTGTTTGGGCCCTGCTGAATTCTGGGAATCTGGAGCTGTTGTCTGAAGGGTCTCAGCGGTTCCTTACTCGCTCTTGGCAGAACTTCATAAGAGAACTCATGCAGCTCAAATATTTTGGCTTCAAATGATCTAAGAAAACACATTCCCACTGGGCGGACAGAAGTGGGTGTCTATGTGTGTGTGTGTGTGTGTGTGTGTGTGTGTGTGTGTGTGTGTGTGTGTGTGTGTGTGTGTGTGTGTGTGTGTGTGTGTGTGTGTGTGTGTGTGTGTGTGTGTGTGTGTGTGTGTGTGTGTGTGTGTGTGTGTGTGTGTGTGTGTGTGTGTGTGTGTGTGTGTGTGTGTGTGTGTGTGTGTGTGTGTGTGTGTGTGTGACTTGAATGTGTCCATCAGCTGTGTGTGTGTGTGTGTCCAAGAGTGTGTGTGTGTGTGTGTGTGTGTGTGTGTGTGTGTGTGTGTGTGTTGTGTGTGTGTGTGTGTGTGTTTGTGTTTGTGTGTGTGTTAGTGTGATTATTATTTTGTGTGAAAATGTTGTGTGTGTGTCATGTGTGTGTGTGTGTGTGTGTTGTGTTGTGTGTGTGTGTGTGTGTGTGTGTGTGTGTGTGTGTGTGTGTGTGTGTGTGTATGTGTGAGATGTGGAGTGTTATATTCTATATGTCCATGACTTGAATGTCTCCATCAGCTCCAGATCCTACTTCTGCATAGCTACCATCCAAGAGACTCAAACATGTACTGTAGCTGGAACGCATGGAGTTGACTTTCTTATTGTTTGACTCTGCAAACATTGTTTTGCTGTTTGTACGAATTTAGCAATGATTATTATTTTAGTGAGAAAATGTTTCAGACTTCATCTTGAAACCTGTATACAGAGTTTGATTGAATAGTCCCATAGTTTCTCCCTCCTTCCTCAGTCCGGCCGTGGGAGAAAGCCCAGAAGCCTTGTACAACGACAAGTCAAAGCGATCCATTTTCACCCATGATCCCAACCCCATTACACAACTCTTTTAATTTACAAGCTTCAGTACGGGACTGTGGGCCCATGGCCAAAGAAACTCTATTGGAATGTCAGTTTATCAACAGAAAACGTAAGAAGTTACACAAATGGGCCTGTTGGGTGGGTGTTGTGTGCAGAGTAATACACGACCACCCTGGCTCTCTCTGTCTCCCTAAGTCTTACCCTGAGGCCAGAAAACAACCTAGCTGCTCCACCACTGAACTCTCCCATTGTTTAACCCTGAATAAAACATCTGATAGCAAGTCCACTGATCTCACCAAAAGCCAGCTCCGAACCAGAAAAACAACCAGACAGATCTCCACACTCTCCCCACGAAGTCCACTGAACTCTCCAAACGCCAGCCCCGAACCAGAAAAACAACCAGACAGATCTCCACACTCTCCCCACGAAGTCCACTGAACTCTCCAAACGCCAGCCCCGAACCAGAAAAACAACCAGACAGATCTCCACACTCTCCCCACGAAGTCCACTGAACTCTCCAAACGCCAGCCCCGAACCAGAAAAACAACCAGACAGATCTCCACACTCTCCCCACGAAGTCCACTGAACTCTCCAAACGCCAGCCCCGAACCAGAAAAACAACCAGACAGATCTCCACACTCTCCCCACGAAGTCCACTGATCTCTCCAAAAGCCAGCCCCGAACCAGAAAAACAACCAGACAGATCTCCACACTCTCCCCACGAAGTCCACTGAACTCTCCAAACGCCAGCCCCGAACCAGAAAAACAACCAGAAAGATCGCCACACTCTCCCCACGAAGTCCACTGATCTCTCCAAAAGCCAGCCCCGAACCAGAAAAACAACCAGACAGATCTCCACACTCTCCCCACGAAGTCCACTGATCTCTCCAAACGCCAGCCCCGAACCAGAAAAACAACCAGACAGATCTCCACACTCTCCCCACGAAGTCCACTGATCTCTCCAAAAGCCAGCCCGAGCCAGAAAAACAACCAGACAGATCTCCACACTCTCCCCACGAAGTTCATTGATCTCTCCAAACGCCAGCCCCGAACCAGAAAAACAACCAGACAGATCTCCACACTCTCCCCACGAAGTCCACTGATCTCTCCAAAAGCCAGCCCCGAACCAGAAAAACAACCAGACAGATCTCCACACTCTCCCCACAAAGTCCAATAATAACTCCTTTCCATTACCAATGAATTCTATAAGAGACAAAGCTGGCCAGTAACGAGGTGACTGCCTGCAGCCTGAGTTGAATTCTACTCCACCAACCCTGGTAAATCCTGATCAGGGATACAGTATATAAATCTTTTTGCCATAGAGAACATTAATATAGTAGTGAGAAGAGACAGGAAAACAAGGAATGAGGAGGTACTTAATTAAGCAAAATGATTTCAACTAAATTATATTATAATAAATGTTTGAATTGAACCCCATTTGATGTTATACGGTTGAGTTTATTTGCACTTCACAAATCATTACAAAGTAGTTGAATAAATCATTTGCAATGTATACCAGAGGATCTTTAAAGTGTCATATGTACACTCTTTTTTTAATATAATATTTGTAATATCATAAGAACATCCAAATGGATATTTACTCAATTAAAAATTGCTGATAACAATTATAGATATATTCAAACAGTATGATACTGCTGTTTGTTGCAGGATTATAACAATGTCTATGATTATTAAACAGACAATATCAGCATTATATCAGCAGATTGGGCACATACTGGTTGAATCAACGTTGTTTCCACGTCATTTAAATGAAATTACATTCAACCAATGTGGAATAGACGTATTGACTTCTGTGCCCATTTATTACTTTAGTAGTTGTAAAAATAGTTGAAAGATAATAAGTGCCCTTTTTTAGATATCTATTTATTTCAAGCTCAAGGCCTTTTTTCAATTATTATTATTATTTCAAAATACCAAAGTTAGTTTTTTTTAATAGAGTAGTTAATACAATAAATTCAAAGTACAATCTATATTTCTTCATTGATTTTATATATTGAAAGGTAATTGTCCATGATAACAGAAGAGCAATCACTCACATGTATAATTTACATTTTATAGCAAATAGTTAAGCTCAAACCAATGTCATGTCTGAAACTTTATTTAATACTCCTCTGATTTTATTTATTTTTTACTAATAAACCTAATTGAAACCCAATGTATTTTCTACATAAAACAATATTTTACAGCATTACAGATGTCTTTCTGGTCCTTATTGTTAATAAAAGTAGGTTTATTTGGGAATGAATGGAAGGACATAAGCCTATGAATGCGTCTGAAACCATGATGTGTTTTTATAGTTGTCGTGGGATGATATGAGCTCAATCTTTCAAGGTTTGTTTAGGATCCTACATTTATAAAGTTACGATAGGACCCGAACGGGGTTCTTTGTGCCAGCGCTCAGACACCGGAGAGATAAAAGCATGGCCACAGCTGAGGCACATTGATGGAACTATAGGGTCTTGAGCAGGTGTCTGATCAACTCCTACTTTACTCTCATTTAATTGAATCTTCATTTAAAAACAACTCATGACTTCAATATGGTTTTGGTAGAGTATGGTATAACAACAGTTTACCACAGTGCACAGATTCAGTTTTTCCGTTCTGTCCTTTGTTGAAGTTCCCATGTTCCCCGAGGTTTTTAAAACATACTCTACTTATTTTTAAGAGGTAGAAGCTATCTATATCACTGTGTGCTTGTGGTTCATTTGAAGCTAATTATCAGGTTGATGCATTTTAGTGGGCTTGTTTGATGACCAGAAGCAGGTATAGTGGATTTAGCTAGGAAGGAAAAACTCATGCAGTCAATCAGGCGAGAGTAGACGACATTGTAGTCTACATTATTGCAAGAGAAAAATAAAACAGTGGACGCTGAGGAGAAGCAGTCTCCGGAATGTTCCTTGAACGTTTATTTTCGGGAGCAATTTAGTCGAGATCAGAATTTATGGCTTTACTGTTTTCTAATTGAATTGGAACTAACTGTATATGTCTGTATGTCTGTGTGTATATGTGCGTGTGTGCATCTGTGTGTGTGTGCATCTGTGTGTGTGTGCATCTGTGTGTGTGTGCGCATCTGTGTGTGCGTGCATCTGTGTGTGCGTGCATCTGTGTGTGCGTGCATCTGTGCATGGGGTGCATGGGTTTGTGTCCTCATACCCACCCTTCATCTTTCTCCTCTACACTGACAGGTGGGGGGGAATGTCATGGCTGGAAGGACAGAGAATGTCATGGCTGATGAGACAGAGATATCATCACAGAGATTATGGCTAATTGGTTCACACTGTCAAGAGCAACACCTTTCAACTGCAGGTACTCACAAAACAAAAGGCTTATGATCCCTCTAACTCTCTTGGTCTCACATAAACTCTTTCTCTATTTCCTTGGACAATTCTGATGCTAATTGTTACTTATTTTCTGCAGTTCACAACACAGTCATACTGCTAGAGCTTCATGAGGGAACAGATACATCAACACCAGTTCTGGCTACATTACATGGTCACCTTCAATGCACCTCTTGTTCTAGGACAGTGTAGACCAGGGTGGACCTGCGTGGAACACGGTGGGGCACAAACATGCAGACATTTCCAAGTCTAAACTCAATCAAGCGTTCCAGCATGCGCATAAATAACTAGCATGCCTTCCGATTAACATCGAACTCCACCAGCAGTGTCTGTCTAATCGCCACTGTCCCTCTCTGTCCTGTAGTATTCACACGTATTCTCACCACTGTTAGCTTTGGCATACCCAGAGAAATGCACTCAGACCTTTGCACTGAGCGTATACCTCATGCAGCCTGGTGGTGTTAATTGGCCTATTTTATTGGCCACTGCTACAGACCCTTTATTCCCCAGCCACGCCCACCCAAACGCCCTTGTTAATGAAAATAAAACCACAGCAAACTCCTTTTCCTCGGTCCAGCTAGCTAGCAGACAAAAAAAGCCTCCAATGATTCTTGCCACTGTTGAGGCTGGTGAAAACCTTTTTTGTTTCTTGGTTTGAATTTGGTGAAAGATGATTACGCTGTCTGTCAATCATTAACCAGAAGCTGACTACTTCACTAAAATATCAAAACATAACCAAGTAAACTAGACACCCACACTAACAGAGTAGTAGAGGTAATGCACTTCTCTTAATAACATCTCTAAAGCAGCATTGCTTTCACCAAGATTCTTAGTTCCTACGGCAACCACGTACAGTAACATAAATACAGGTGTGTGTGTGTGGGGGGAGGGGGTATGCTACCCTCAGACTGCCTACAGATGCAGTACAACATATTTCTGTGCTCTCTCTCTGTTTCTCTCCAGGTATACGTCAGGACCTCTAGGACTGTGATTGAATGTACAGTACTGTATACCCACCTCTCGTTAACCCGGCTGCCCCTGGTCTCAGGGGTCCAGCTTGTAACAGGTCCTTGCAAAACCTGTGGAGGAGGTGACATCATTTCCTTCTCATGAGGGCAATGAAGTGTGGCAACTGTATGGTACCTCCCTCCCCAGTTCCTCCCGCCCTACCTGCCATTTATTGAAAACGGTGATGTCATGCAGATGTTAATTCACCCCAACAGGCTAAGTACTGTAAAGTACCCCTGAGGCCTGTGGCAGGTGACTCCACTCCTAGCTTTACTAAAGACCCCAGCTGAGTCGTAATACACATACACCAGCTTTTCTTTCAGAAAAGACAGCAGGTATTTATTTTTTCGCCCAGACTTGTATGGTTTGAGATGAGATCTTTTCCAGTGCACACAGTATATCAGGCAGCATTTCTACCGCTGCCCTGCATGCTCCACTCACACTGATTTTCTTTATCCTCACATTATGACACATTGTGTTCCGTTAAGAAGCGCTCTCTGCCTTGCACTGCCCAGAGGCTATGAGATGTCACCAGCTCATGTGGATGTGCATTAGACCCAGCCACTGACAGGATAGTGAGCCTACAGGGCCTTTACCAGAGGAGGAGTGCTGATCTAGGATAAGGTCCCCGCTGTCTTATCCGTTATGATCTGAAAGGCAAAACTGATCATAGATCAACACTCCTACTCTGAGAAACTGAATGAAGACAGGCCCAGGTCTTCTAAGGGAATCGATGCAGGTTATATATAGAGCGTGGTTAACATGGAGAACATATGATGTATTACTAAGCCACTGATAAAGGGTCTCCTTTTGGTTATGAGACAGACTTTTTTATTCTTTATGTTAGTAAATATGAACTCTTCCAATGATTTTCATGTCCTGCTTTAATTGACTCATCCTGACCACCAGTGTTGACCCCCCCCAAGGTTGTGTTCAAAGGGGCTCAATGGTAGCCACTTCTAATGGGGTCTGACACCAAGACATATAGGGGCATATCAAGGGCCTCTAAAGAAAACACGCCTGTTCCTCTATGCAACACGTTAAGTAGAAAGGAAACAGAGAAAGTAGGCGTCTTAAAATTCTCCATAAGAAGCAATGAATCATGAAATATGTGTGTAGCAATGCCACTTTGATGTCATATGGCCATTTTACATTTCACACGTTGAAGCCAATGAGTGGACAACACATTGGCCCTTTCCCGACCTCAAAAGAATATAAGCAGTTTCTTCACACCAACCACACATGCACGCACTCACACACACAAACACAACAAACACACACACACACGTGCACACGCACACAAGCAAACACACACACACACCCCTGGCACCGCTCCTCAAAGCAGACCTATCAGTCACAGAGGCTTACTGGCCCAGGCCGGTCTGCTACTGTCATTATTTACGGTGGCTCCGCTGTTCTTGAAGGGTGCAAAGTGTTTCTAATAAAGGGTTTAGGGTTTCCTCGTCTCATCTGTGCAACTAAAGAATCTCAGTCTCCTGACAGTGAATGGGGTCGCAGGACCCTCCCTAAAACAACGGCTTGGGGTGGGGGTGAGGGAGGGAGGGAGGGAGGGAGGGAGGGAGGGAGGGAGGGGCATCTGCCTGAAACAGAGACTGAGAGAGGTACACCTACTCACACCTCACACCTACTGTGATGGTCAGGGCCTAAACCACACAAAAACAACACTAGACACTATGGAACACAAGGCTTTTACTATGTCATCTTGGAATATACAAGGTCTGAGGTCATCTGCCTTCCTCAAAGAATGTATAAATACAGACATGGTCATCCTACAAGGAACATGGTATAAAGGAGATGGACCCACTCTTTGCCCTCTAGGTTACAGAAAGCTGGTAGTTCCATCCACCAAACTACCAGGTGTGAAACAGGAAAGAGACTCAGGAGGTATGCTAATTACACAACCTCGACAACATAACCAACAAAAGAAACTCCTGCAGCTCTGTCTGACGCTGGGTATGTACATAGTGAATGGTAGGCTTCAAGGGGACTCGGTAGGTACACCTATAGCTCATCTCTTGGCAGTAGTACTGTAGACTACTTTGTCACTGATATCAACCCAGAGACTCTTAGAGGGTTCACAATCAGCCTACTGACACCCCTATCAGATCACAGCAAAATCACATTCTACCTGAAAAGAGCAATAATAAATCATGAGGTAATAGAAAACCTAAACAGTAAATTTGACCTTTCAGCTTCCCTTTCAAATCTAAAAATGTCAAGCAGTCAACTTAAGAAAATGAACAATAATGACAAATGGTTTGATGAAGAATGTAAAAACCTAAAGAAGAAATTGAAAAACCAATGCAACCAAAAACATAGAGATCCAGAAAACCTGAGCCTACACCTTCACACTAAAACAATACAGAAATACATTATGGAAAAAGAAGGAATCAGCTTAATGTAATTGAAGAAAATTATGGGAAAATTGGAAAACTCTAAACAAACAACAACACAAAGAGTTATCTATCCAAAAAAGAGATGTGTAGATAAACCACTTCAGCAATCTTATTGTCTCTATAACAAAAAACAAACAGCAAAAACAAATACATAATGAAATTCAAAAATTAGAATCAACTAAGACTACCAGAACCCACTGGGTTCTCTAATTGCTTTGAATGAGCTTCAGGACAAAATACAAACCATGCAACCCAAAACTGCCTGTGGTGTCGATGGTAACCTAAATTAAATTATCAAAAACTCTTTAACATCATCCTCAGCTCTGGCATCTTCCCCAATATTTGGAACCAATGACTGATCACCCCAATCCATAAAAGTGGAGACAAACTAGGGGAAATCCTCATCATTAACAGCAGAATCTTATCTTAATCTTAATCTTAAAAGAATATACTGAGCAAATGTCAAATTGGCTTTTGCCAAATTACTGTACGGCAGACCACGTAATCACCCTGCACACCCTAAGTGACCAAGTCTTATCATGCTTTGTTGATTTAAAAAAAAAAGCTTTTGACTCAATTTGGCATGAGGATCTG